>NW_027397086.1:10068004-10168727 GCF_003265705.2 Callorhinus ursinus
TTTATTTATTTATTTATTTATTTATTTATTTATTTATTTATTTATTTATTTATTTAATTTATTTGAGAGAGTGAGAGCACAAGCCCAAGTGGGGGAGAAGCAGAGGGAGAGAAAGAAACAGGCTCTCCACTGAGCAGGGAGCCCTATGCGGGGCTGGATCCCAGGACGCTGAGATCATGACCTGAGATAGAGGCAGACTCTTAACCGACTGAGCCACCCAAGCGCCCCTCTTCTGTGCTTCTGTGTCTTCTACTTCTCTTTTGCTTGTAGGGACACCATATACCTTACATGTAATGAGGACACATTATAGGGATTTAGGGCTCACCCTAATCTAAGATGATCTCATTTCTTGATCCTTAATTACATCTGCAAAGATCCTATTCCCAAAATAAGGTCATATTCACAGGTACCAAGAGCTATGGTTGTGTGGGCATATCTTTTTGGGGCCCCTATTTAACCAATTACAAAGGGTATCTAAATTGTTCTTGGATTTTCAGTCTTAGAAACAACTATGCAAAGGAAAACATCATTTTGCATCTCTCTTTGTGCATATGCATATTTTTTTTCCTGTAAGATAGATGTCATTATTATAGACAGGATTGCTGAATCAAAGAATAGGCATATCTACAATTTGACATCTATTTAAAAATTGCCTTCTGAAAAGATGGTACTGATTTGCACTCCCACCAACTGTGTTAAAGCCTACTGTTCAACCCCTTTGCCAAGATGGGTTATTATCCATCTATAATTTTTGCCAATCTGATGAGTTGAAAGTGTTATTTTATTTAGCAAGTTGATTCCATGTAAAGTAACAGTTATTACATCTGCTTACGTATGTTTGTTGGCCAGTAATAATTCTTCCTATGATTAACCTTTTATACCTTTGTCAATTTTTGCATTGGCTTCTGTCTTTTGCTTATCATTTTATAGACATTGTTATACATCATAGAAACCAATTCTTGTCTATTACATGTAAGTTGCAAAAAAAAAGTATATGTTATATATACATACACATACACACACAAATAAAATATGATAAATATGCTGCAGCTAATTTTGCCTAATCCATTGGTCTTGTAACCTTTGTTTGTGGCATCAGGAGTATTTAATATTGAGGAGGTTAAAACTGCCTGGAGTTTCTGGGGTTGGCATTTTGATTGGGAAAGCTTTCCTCACTCCAAGGGTTACAGAAGTATTTCTCTCTCTATATATTTTTTCTCTTTTAAACATTATTAATTGCCTATAATATAGCATAAATAAATATATAAGTATTTCTAATAATAGATATTATTATTGATATTTTAATTATGATAGAAAAAATTAATTTTCTCACTATATATTGTATACATTGAGGGCAGAATCATTCTTTTTGTTTTAATTTGAGTATTAGTTAACATACAATGTTACATTAGTTTCCAGTGCACAACTTACTGATTTGACAAGTTGGTATATTCTGATATGTTCATCACAAATGTAGCTACCATCTGTCCTGTTACATCGCTATTATAATATCCTTGACTGTATTCCTTATGCTCTGCCTTTTATTCCTGTGACTTATTAATTCCACATCTGCAGGCCCGTACCTGTCTCTCCCCTTCACCCATTTTCCCCAGCTCCCTACCTTCATCCCTCCGGCAACCATCAGTTTGTTCTCTCTAATTTATAGGTCTGATTCTGCTTTTTGTTTATTCTTTTTTTTTTTTAAGATTCCATTTGAGTGGTATCATATGGAATTTTCTTTCTCAGCCTAACTTATTTTGCTTAACATAATACCTTCCATGGTGTTAATTCGTGTCCTCTTTTCTTCTTGTTTAGATTTGCCAGAGCTTACTCTATTATATTGGTCTTTTCAAAGAAACGATTTTTAGTTTTGTTGATTACATCTATAATTGTTTTGTTTTATTGCTTTCTCCCTATATAGTCCATTAATCTCCTCCTTTAAATTTCTTTGTTTTATTGTTCTTTTTCTAGCTTTTTTAAGTTAATTATATTTCTTTTCAATATAAATTAAGATTTCTCCTTGTATTTCTTACAGTTTTGCTATATTTCAAAGCTATGTTCTTAAATACATAAAGGTTATGACTGTTTCTTCTTTTCGTAAACTTTATCCACATAAAGTATTCCTTTTTACCCCATTTAAATGTTTTGAATTCTATTTTATCAGAAGTTATTATTTAACTACTAGCTTATCTTTTGTCAGTATTTGACTGGTATATGGTTTTCCATTCCTTTAATTTCAACTTTTCTATCTCAGTGCTCGTGTATAGCTTTTAAATCCATCTCTAGATAAGTTTTTTTGGTTCTTTACCTGTTTTGAGAATGTCTAACTTTTAATGAGATATTTTAAACCCATTCAAGTTTATTGAGTTTATACTTACTCATGTTCTCTTATATTTTCTATTGAATATACTTTCTTATTGTTTCTTTATAGCCTTTCTTGCCTTTTGCTGATTTGCTTTGGTACATCCTTCTTTACCCTTTTATTAAAGATTCACACTAGTTTTCATAATAAAAATAATACTGTATGGAAGGATGTGAAGTACAAGGTAAAGGAGGGCACATGTGGTGATGAGCACTGGGTGTTATATGCAACTAATGAATCGTTGAACACTGCATCAAAAACTAATGATGTACTATATCCTGGCTAATTGAACATAATAATAAAGAAATTATTTATTTTTAAAAAGATTTTTATCTATTTATTTGACAAAGAGAGACACAGGGAGAGAGGGAACACAAGCAGAGGGAGTGGGAGAGAGAGAAGCAGGCTTCCCCCTGAGCAGGGAGTTCAATGTGGGGCTCAATCCCAGAACCCTGGGATCATGACCTCAGCCAAAGGCAGATGCTTAACGACTGAGCCACCCAGGCCCCCCAAGAAATTATTTAAAAAAATAAAATGTGGACAAGACATTAATAAAAAAAAATTCCTGACCCCACTACCTACCTGCTTTCTAAGACATTGCCATTGTTTATAATTTTTTATATACTTCCATAAATTTTCTCTACCTATATAAACATTTGTATCTACATCTGTATCTGTATCTCTATATATTTTGTTTTATACCTGTGGGATATTACTATTCTGTACTGTACTTTTTGCATATAATACATATTAGACACCGTAAATCAAGGATTTTATTTTCCTATTTTGATATCACAAATATTAAATGTTTGATCAAATTCCTTAAAATATTTAAAGGTTAACCAACATGATTTAACATGTAACTCTATTGTATGTATGCTACGTTTACCCTGTGTTTTTATATTTTTAATGTAGGTGTATTGAACATGAACACAATAGAAGTTGTAAGAAGCATTTATGGTTATGGAAATTATATTATGTTCCTAAAAGGTATTCTAAAATTTTATTTTTCTTTTCCTTAGGAGTTTTTAAGAATATCCAGATATGATAAATAAGTGGTCTGTCACTCTTCCAAGGGTTTCTTTGATAATTAAAGATAGCACTGACATTTGATGAAGGTTAATTTTGTTGGTTGTTGGGTTGGTTTTTCCCTCAGTGGCAGGATTAACTGCAGCACTGATGATCTTTGTAGAAGAACACCATTTCACTTACCTTGGACTTATAATGAGCATGTAGTTTGGGGTGATATCTGGGCTCTATGCTTCTATATAATTATTTCAGTCTTTCTAAATAACTGCTTTGTAACAAACACACCAATGATGTATATCATCCATGTACGTATGTATTTCCAATGCTATTTATCTATATGACAAAAGTTGGCAATATTTTCTTCATATAATAAACACAGAGTGCAAATAAGTGATTATCCATAAGGTTTGAGAAATGATCAGTTTTTGTTCCATTATCATGACCTGCCTGATGCCCAACAGCCTCCTTTATTCTCCCTGACCCCAGCCTTATCCACTTCTCTAATTCACTCTCCAAGCTCAGCTGCTCATATGATTATGTTAAAATCCAAATCTGATCATGCTACTTCACCACCTAAAACCACTTCTCCATGACCTATCAGGCAAAATCTATGTAGATTAAGACACTCTCATCCACTGCTCTTGCTAACAGCTCCAGCTCATCTCCCAGCAGCCCTCGCCACTACCCTTTATTGTGTCCCCTTGGCTCCAGCACTTCCTGTTCTTTGCAGTTTTCTTACCTTTTCCTGGAAATGCTCTTCTTTGAAATTTTTTTATTTGAATTCAATTTAGTCAACATATACTGTATTATTAGTTTCAGAGGTAGAATTTAGTGATTCATCAGTTGCATACAACACTCAGTGCTCACTACATCAAGTGCCTTCCTTAATGCTCATCACCCTTTCTTAACTCCCCACTCCTGACAAAAGGCATTTCACATTTGGCAACCCAACTCGGACCTTGGGTTCTTCAAAAAGTGGTCTCCAAAGAATTAAATATTTACTTCTTTGCATTCTTACTGTAGTTTGTACATGCTTTTATTGAAGCACTTATTACCTTCTGTGATCATGTATTTGTTTACATATTTCTCTCCTCTTCTAGAATGAATTCTTTGAAGGCAGACAATTTGTTATTTATCCCCATCTTTATTCTAGGACTGTGCGATGCACATGATAGACACTTAGGAAATAGACTGTTTGGACTCATGATCTTTAGTATTCTGAAAATTCCTTTTGTTTGAACTGTTTTTGATTACATAGTAGAGTTCACTGAGCATAATTTAATTGTAATTTGACAACTTATAACAGCCCTTTCAGTTTATGAAAGTAGGGTAATGAAAACAAAACATGGGAGTGTATATTAGATTGAACCATGTCCTAGTCTGTTCAGGCTGCTAAAACCGAATACCACAGACTGGGTGGCTCATAAACAACAGACATTTATTTCCCACAGTTCTGGAGGCTGAGAAGTCCAAGATCAAGGCACTGGCAGATTTAGTGTTTGGTGAGAGCTCATTTTCTGGTTCACAGATAGCTCTTTTACTGTAATCCCTCATGGCAGAAGGGATGAGGGAATTCCCTGGGGCCTCTTTGGTAAGGACACTAATTCCATTCATGAGGGCTTCACCCTTATGACCTAAGCACCTCCCAAAGATCTCACCTCTAAATGCCATCGCATTGGGGATTAGATTTCAATGTATGAATTGTGGCAGGGGGGAGGGACACAAACATTCAATCTATAACAAACCGTACGGATATGCCTATATCCAAATATTCTTGACCTACACAAACAGCTATTTCATATTGTTCAACTTTATCGATGTTTAGCCAATTGTTCTGAGAATGTAGGAGTCCCTTGTTATCCTTTGCTCTTTTCTTAACCTTCTTCCCACCCAAGGCCACTGATTTAATTTTATTTTCTTGCAATTTGCTTCAAGAGCGTATATGGGAAAACCATAAACACTTCTGATTAATAGATCATGTTAAATTGGTTCCAGGTTAATTAAGGCTCACCTGTGTGTGATAGCTATGAAATATTTTATTTTATTTTCCAGGTATCAGCTGGAGTTGATGCTAACTAAGTCTCTAACTACCTGGGAAATTCAAGGTGTTGGCATTTCAAATAAAGGTAAACAGCTAGTATGATACACTGAATTAGGGAACAGTTTGTTCATTGTAATATGTTTATCATTTTATTGACAGTTTACCCAGAACTTTGGCAATAGCGAATTTTAGACTCGAATTGCAACCTAGTATAAAAAAGAAACATCTATATCTTTGAACATATTTTGTTCACTTAATGTTTTTATAAGCCATCATTTTGTGAGGAACAATTTCATGTTCCTACTTTCCTAAAACCTTTCTGATTTGCTCGGAGGTTGAAGTGGGGGATAAAAACAGGATTCCTTACTGAGTTTTCCCTCAAATTATGGGTAACATTGCAAATCAGTACCATTTGTAAATTATTTTTAAGACTATTTGATTTTTTACAGCTCAACATTTCATCCATTAAGTGGTTTCCATGATTAATGACCTTTCAGCTATACTGAAAAATAAGAGGGAGAGAGACTGCTAAAAAAAATCTATGCAACGTTGTAACCAGAGCACTAACAACAGCAAGGAAAGAACAACAATCCGATGAAGTTACAAAGAGAGTAAGTTCTAACAAAAACCATCATAGTACACATAATACTTTATCTTAAAAATAACAACTTTGGGGGCGCCTGGGTGGCTCAGTTGGTTAAGCAACTGCCTTGCGCTCAGGTCATGATCCTAGAGTCCCAGGATCGAGTCCCTCATCGGGCTCCCTGCTCAGCGGGGAGTCTGCTTCTCCCTCTGACCCTCCCCGCTCTCATGTGCTCTCGCTCTCTCTCAAATAAATTAATAAAAATCTTTAAAAAAAGATAACAACTCTGGCAGAAAGTCGTGTGAGGGAGGGCTGTGGCAGCTGAGTTATGGAGACAGTGAAATGTGTAGACATCTGGGGAGGCTGATGGCCACATGGAGCCAAGATGTAAATAAGTGGGGTGAATGGACATTATGTCATAGTATTCTGTTTCTCATTTGCTGGCTACATTCAGCTGAGTAATGTACTTTGTGTTCAGCTCTTATTACATGGTGGCAAAAAATATTAAAGTGCTAGGGGAAAAAGAAGTATATATGAATCAATGGGATGTGTTGCTCTCGTTCCCTTACTTAATAGTTATTATGAGTTAAGGGGCACCTGGGTGGCTCAGTCAGTTAAGCGGCTGCCTTTGGCTCAGGTCATGATCCCAGGGTCCTGGGATCGAGCCCCGCATTGGGCTCCCTGCTCAGTGGGAAGCCTGCTTCTCCCTCTCCCACTCCCCCTGCTTGTGTTCCCTCTCTCACTGTCTTTCTCTCTGTCAAATAAATAAATAAATAAAATCTTTAAAAAATAGTTATTATGAGCTAAGTAACATGCAGGCCTATAACTGTAGCAGAACAGGCGATAGCTAAAAAAAAGTTGTGTGTATGTCCTTAATACTTTTACCCAGTGCCCTAAATGGAATGATTCCAGGGCTAATGGAAGTTATTGATGCTTTGTGGTGGTGGTGGTGGTGGTTGAAGTTCATGAATTGCTGGCAGTAATGTGAACACTGACTGGATAGTTGATGATGTTAATAAATTACTGTTTTTGAGGGTGAGGTTTAAAAAAAGGAAGTTACTGTCTTTGGGAGGTACATACTGAAATGTTTACAGATAAAATAAAGATGCTGGGATTCGCATCAAAATATTCCAGGGAGTGCAGGAGAGATGGGCACAGAGGAAACAGACCTGGCCAGAAGCAGACCCTTCCCACTGCAGTAAGCTGATGGTGGACCTACAACTGGGACCTTGGCTTTTTGATTTCTAGGCCTGTGTTCTTTTCGTTCTAGAAAAAACTGGTTCCATGTGTTTCAGATCAATAAAATTGGTCTTAAGTAAATTGTGCTAAGAGTTGCAGTCCATTAAAAATGAGTATGTAATCCAGGAATTAAAACCCCAAATCCCAGTCTAGAGTGCCCAGATAGCTAATACCATTTTATCTTTTGGAGTTCTGGTTAGAGCAGTTTTCTTGAGGAAACTTCCATTAGCCCCAAGCCCAAGCTCTGATAGAACTGTTACTTTCCTTTCTATTATTTACCTCAAGTCTATCGTTACACACTCATAAGCATGCTTATGTAGTTAATGTCTGTCTCTCCTACTAAAAATATCTAACATTTACTGAGGACTTACTCAAGGTCAGATTCTGTCCTAAGCTTTTTACAAGAATCAATGTGCCTAATTCTCACCACAACCCTACTGAAGTATGTATTTTACTTGTTCTCCTTTTACAAATAGGGAAACTGAGGTACTGAGCGATTAAGTAATATGCATAAGGTCCAACAGTGAGGAGCAGAGGCAGGACCCAAGCCCAGCAGTCTGATTCATGAGTCCACACACTGAAGCTCCCTGAGAGCAGCAACTGTCTCTGTTTGCATCCTCAGTACTCATCTGCCAAGAGTGTGTGCACACTAAATAACTGTGAAATAAATGCACCGTCTGAATGCCAGCTCAGGAACGGCTCATACTTGGCTGTGCAGCCCTGAGCATGTTACTTGACCTCTTTGAATTCAACATTTACCCTCACCGCCATGCTTAGAGTTGTAAAACCCAAACGAGATCATGGAGGTGAAAACCACTTGGACAAGCATGAATGGTTAAACAAATATACAAGTAAGAGATGACATAGTAAGGATGCTTCATAATTTGTTTTCTTCTAAGTACTTTAATTATATGAGAGAATCGTGGATTTGGATTCAGTTTTGATCAAAAAGCATTTTAAGGAAAGTTAAGACAGTTAGAGGTCTTTTTCCACGGCACCTCAGTGGGGCACATTATTTGGTAACCATTCTCACTGGCTTGAGGAACTTGCCAGTGAGGATAGCTAGCTGCTTTTAAAGGCTTCACATAGATCTTAAATTCTTCCTTAATCTTTTAGAATATGCTCTAATTCATTTCCTTCAGGGTGCAGCTTTCACAAGATTTATGTATATTATTTATGCTTTTAATTAAGGCCTCAAGTAGAATAGAAGCACACTTAACATTACTTGGGAATTGATTTCCATTTTAAAAACAGTAGAGGGGTCACTCACTTTTGATTGGCTGTCCTAATTATAAACCCATTAAATAAATGGTTACCTAAAAAAAGAGTTTATGAAACAGACAATCAGAAACAGTGAATTGCTCTTACTTCTGGTGCCCACGTGCTTTCATTAGAAGAGGGCCCTGGAGTAGATAGAGGTCCAGTCCTAGGCATCAGCCCCAAATTCTGCCATCGTAGCCAAACTTTCAGGTTTTTAATAAGCTCCTTGACTCCTCTGAAATACTACAGCAACTTGAAGTTATAGATTCCAAGTCATTCTATATTAAAAGCAAGTAAAAAGAGGAAATCTTTGAGAGACAAGTTCAATGGGGATGTTCGCTCTACCCACATTTATCAGCATTGACTCAGGTGACAGGCACTGAGATGGGGATATTCAGAAGTGACTCCTGGGGCATAAAAGCTACAGAAGAATTCCCAAACACCCTTTAACATTGTTATCAATATATAAATTTCCTTTTTGCTACAACTGGGATCATTTTGTAATAGCAAGATCTCTTGACCAAACTTGGCCTGATGCCCTGATTTGTGTTGGCTGGCTCCTGGTCCTTGCTCTTTTCTTGACTATCTTCATGGTGGTCTGTTCAGTCCTGGCTACTGATGGCCAGAGAGAAGTTCTCCTTAGTTGAACACATGGTGGCAGAAAAATTCAACTTTCCCCCCTCTAAGATCAAAGTCTTAAAATGAAATATTTAAATATATTTCCTTATGAATTCTGCTTTCTATTACAAGAGAATACTCTGTATTGCCAAAAACAATAATCTTTGGTAGTTCTACTAGAATTCAACATCATGTTTCAGTATTCATGAATATGGAATGCAAAAGATGAAACACTTGTGTCAGAGACTGCTAACTAACCCAGAATTAGTTCTTTCTTTCCTCTTTATTATCAAAACCTGAATTTTAGCTGGTCACATTGCTGCTCAATTTCCCTTGAAGTTGGGTACAGCCTATTCCCAAGTCTCCTGATGAAATGTATTTATGGGACTTCGAGGAAGGTGCTCAAAGAAAGTTGATTCAATAGGGAGGGGTCTCTTTTCTGCCTTCCTTTTAAAAAAATTTTTATTGTTATGTTAATCACCATACATTACATCATTGGTTTTTGATGTAGTGTTCCATGATTCATTGTTTGTGCATAACACCCAGTGCTCCATGCAGAACGTGCCCTCTTTAATACCCATCACCAGGCTAACCCATCCTCCCGGCCCCCTCCCCTCTAGAACCCTCAGTTTGTTTCTCAGAGTCCATCGTCTCTCATGGTTCGTCTCCCCCTCCGATTTCCCCCCCTTCATTCTTCCCCTCCTGTTATCTTCTTTTTTTTTCTTAATATATATTGCATTATTTGTTTCAGAGGTACAGATCTGTGATTCAACAGTCTTGCACAATTCACAGCGCTCACCATAGGACATACCCTCCCCAGTGTCTATCACCCAGCCACCCCATCCCTCCCACCCCCCACCACTCCAGCAACCCTCAGTTTGTTTCCTGAGATTAGGAATTCCTCATATCAGTGAGGTCATATGATACATGTCTTTCCCTGATTGACTTATTTCACTCATCTGCCTTCTTTTGGTAGCCCTCAACTCAGAAACAATGGTTGGAGCTCCAGCAGCCATCTCGGATCATAAGGTAACACTAAAGATGAAAGCTGGATGATAGCATGGTGGAACAAAAAGATAATGGCCCTTGCCTCTCATGACATTTAGAAATGCCATCGCAGCCTTGGACTTCTTTTATGCGAGAAAGAAATAAACATCTATCTCATTTAGCCAACAGTGATTTTGGTTGTCTGCTATATGCAGCCAGAACATAAGTCTAATTATTATAAACTCATTTTGTTTCCCTGGCCCTGTGTAGTTCCCCCATCATAATGCTCATCACAGTTTGGTTTAACTGTTTGTTTGGTAGTCTGTTTTCAACACTAGACCCCAAGCTCCTTGAGCATCCTGTCTAGTTCCCTGTTGCTGCCCCAGCCACTAGCTCAGTGTCTGGCACATTTTAGATGCCCAGTAAACATTTGTTGAATGAATGACTGCAGGTACACCTAAATCTCAATTCTCTCTCCTCTTTTCCTCTTCTCTATCCTTTATATGTTATCCCAACTGTCCAACTTCTCCACCTGATTGCCATCCTTCATGTCTCTGCATCGCTAATGACAACCCGGCCATCTCTCTATCTCATCCCAGCACCTCACACCCCCTCCCTCATCATTCCCAGCTCTCTCTACCACATCCTTCATTCCCAAGTCAGGGATGCCTGGGATGCACACCACCGATTTCACAAGGGTCAGGACCTGAGTCTTAAAAGGGGGAGCTAGGATGCTAATATCGGCCTTCTCTCCAAGTTCACTTGAAGCTGGATCCCATGTGGCACCTGGGTCTGGGGTTCCAAGGACTCTGAGGGAATTCTGAGAGGCAATTCCAAACCTCAACCATGGTCTTAACAGTTCTCAAGGTTTCCCTTCGCCACGGCCTGGACCAGGGCTTGGTGCAAGCCTCCCCCCTTATGCGACAGAATTAGCGCTCCCCCTTTCCCAAATCCCTGTGGTCTCAGGCCCAGGTTCTGTCCCCAAGACCTGGTACAGTAGCTGCTCAGATGAGGAAACCTGCCCATGCAAGTGAAAGGCTGCCAGGGATGTCCACATGGAGCTGCTTTGTTCACTCCCCTGACAGAGGAGGAGAAAAGCCTTTAAGAGACCCCACCCTCAGCCCAGCCAGATTGAATCCATCATCCCCCAAGATTTTATTTTCCTAAGGGAAAAATGCAGAACTCCCAGAAGTGATTCTATGTGGTCTAGAGGCAGTATGTTATTAAGATGCTAGGTACATGCGGTATGGGATTTAGCATCTATTTCTTCCTAATATCATATATGCCTTACTTCTAATCTTTGAATCTCTGCCTCCTCCCTAGTCCAGTAAACCTAATACCTAGTCTATTTCTTTCTTTCTTTTTTCTTTACAGCTTTAAAAAGATTATAGTAAGATCTATGTAACATAATGTTTATTATTTTAACCATTCATAAGTGTACAACTCAGTGGCATTAAATACATTCCCAATGTCATGTAACCATCAACATCATTTATAGCCAAAACCTTTTCATCATCTGCAACAAAAACTCTGTACCCATTAAATGATGACTGCCCCTCCTGGTCTGTTTCTTGATCAGGGACCCGGCCTCCATCTCGGCCATCCCCTGGTCTCAGCCATATAGTTAGGTAGGTATTACCCTTTTGCCAACAATCCTCCTTAATGTGATTTTCTGCCTGGCCTCTTGAGGAATACACCAGGATGACCTACTTGTTATGACATCTCTTTGCTGGACCGTGATACTGGCTGTCTCTCTGATCTTGTCCCATTTTGAAAGTGCCCTATAGTTGCTGGTTGCCAAAATGAATGCTCTCTAAGCACCTACAGGCTAAGACGCAGTCTGTCCCACCATTGGGAACTGGCTTACTTTTAGGTCATAACTCCTAATTCATGCCAGTCTGTAAGTCTGCTGAAAGTAACTGGGCTGTTGTGTCCTTCTGACAACCGTCTCCTTCCGAAGCACTTCAACCTCCTTGTCATTCTCCTCCCAGACTGCAATCCCTTTGCCACTTCTCATTTTCCTAGTCCTCAGTCCTTCTATAGCTTCAGTAACTTCTGGAAGTATCCCAGAGCCAAGGCCAGCAATTTGATGTTGTCTATTATAGTCTCTTGCAAGTTTCTCATCTCCTTGACATTCTTTGATCACTCTGCCAATGTCTTGCACTGAGTTATTTGAAGAGACTCCATGAGATGTGTTAAGAGACTTATCTTTGGAGTGAGACGTGGGTCCACTCCTGGCTTAGCTACTCCAGAGCTGGCTTCATGGGCGTGCAACTTGTGCAGTCACATGGGGCCCAGCACTCAGAAGGGCCCTACTTGCTTTTGAAATTATTATTTTTTAAAAGATTTTATTTATTCATTTGAGACACAGAGATACAGAGAGAGAGAGAGCTTGAATAGGGAGAGAGGCAGAGGGAGAGAGAGAACCAGGCTCCCCGCTGAGCCAGGAGCCCGATGTGGGGCTCGATCCGAGGACCCTGGGATCACGACCTGAGCCGAAGGCAAACACTTAACCATCTGAGCCACCCAGCCACCCCTGCTTTTGAAATTATTAATAACTTTATCTTTGAACTTGTATCTTGTATGTCTGACAGGGAAATGGAGCAGGCGTGTGAACAGAGGACATAGGTATGATACATGTGCCCAACATTCCTTGCTGCCCCATTCACACCAAGCATTCACGATACCCCACGAACACAGAATTCCAGTGGACCCACAGTGTGCAGAAGTTTAGTGAGACTCAAAGTGAGTACAAAATACGCATGTCACATCTATGACTGAGCAAGCAGGGGTGCTGAAAGCCCCTGGAGGCCACATATTCCTTTGGGACCAGAACTTGGTTTGAATGCAGAAAAAAAGCAGTGGCATTCTGAGAAACACGAATGATGGGAACCTCATCATATTCTTTCTTGTTCATGTTAATAGCCAACAACTTACCCTAAATAGATGACACAGAAGGAGGGAGAGGGACAGTGTAACCCATAGCTCCTTTTCCTTTCAGGCCTTCCCTAGTCTTCAATAAGCAAAGGTAGAGAGTGTTGGTAGAATACACACATGTAAAAAAATAAAATAACAGTTGAGTTTGTTTTGTGCTACATTTCCAATGTTGTGGTAAGAGGAAAGGATATATGCATGTATGAGCTATGAAAAACAAACTGTCTAATTTTGATGATTCTACATATGAATTAAGTGCATTTTAAACTGGCATTGCGCAAAATAAATATAAATGGTAAAATTCATGCCATTAATTTAAACCTCTAATTTTCCTTGACTTAGAATAAAATCAAATAGCAAATAAAAAAAACGCCATGGCAACTTGAGGGAGAGACCACAGAAGAAAGGAAAAGACTTTTTATGTTTTAATACCTTTAACAGCACTTTTTCTTACTTTTTGAACAAGCAGGTTCACATTTTCATCTTGCAGTGGGACCCTCACATTGTACAGGTGGCCTTGACTACCTCTTTCTATGTGATTCTGGGCTTCCTTCCTTCCTTCCTTTAAGCCCTTTCTGATCATCAGTTTCTTTGTCTATAAAATGGGAATGATGCCAAATCATGCCAACCAACATCAAGCGGTCTCTGCTTCTAGGCAATCACTTTATTCATTTCCTATTTTTTTTTCTATCTAACTTCCATGAAGATATCTATGAGGCATTCTGGTGAGGGGGAATTTATGGATAAATGGAGGAAAAGAAAATTATATAAAAGAGGGGGCAGACTAAGCCTTTAAGAGGGTTAGCAGTGATTTTTAGAGAAAAATCCATTGAAGGGGTCTGTGATACTCGGCTTCCCCCCCCCCCAATTAATGGAGACTTTTGCATGTTTGCAGGCAGAAAGAAAGGAATTGATAAAGCAGGAGAAATAAGATGCTTAAAAAATAATCGTAAGAACTCCTTACATGTTTATATGATTTTCAATGCTCAGAGATTTCACATTTCAGCATTCTTATAAGAAGGCAAGGTAGGCATTGCCCTCTCCAAGAACTGAAGAAGCTAGTTCTCAGAAGAGACATGAAATGAGAAGCCAGGGTCTACCCTGGAAAGGCATTATGTGTTAGCACTGGCTGTCAATCTGAATTATTCCAGCCAGCTTTGGGATGCCGTTAAGTTACTACCAGCAGGCGGCGCTTTCGCGTAGGCCTCTGAGCCTGTTCTTTTTTTTTTTTTTTTTTTTATTTATTTGAGAGAGAGAATGAGAGAGAGAGAGAGCATGAGAGGGGGGAGGGTCAGAGGAAGAAGCAGACTCCCTGCTGAGCAGGGGCCCGATGCGGGACTCGATCCCGGGACTCCAGGATCATGACCTGAGCCGAAGGCAGTTGCTTAACCAACTGAGCCACCCAGGTGCCCCTGAGCCTGTTCTTAAGAACTTAAAGTACACGTGTAAAATTAAAGTATTGGCGATTGGTAGGGAAGTGCCCATTAGCGGTGGTACTGAGTGCAAGGAGCTTTCACCAGCGTTGCATCTTTAGAAAAACAGCTATTCTAGTGTACAAATTCAGTATTGCTAGGTAATAATTTACCTCCAAACTACGTGGCTTAATATAACAACAAACATGAACTGTCTTCAGTTTTTATGGGTGGGGGATTCAGGAATGGCTTAGCGGTGTCATTTTTGGCTTGGGTTCTCTCAAGGACCTAAATACAAGTTCATCCACTGTTGGATTTGAATCACCATATTCCCTAGGATGTGGGAGTTATTCTCTGGCCGGTTATTCTCTGGCTCTTGCCACCTGTAGCCTTGTCAGGTAATCTTCCCAATCTACCATCTGCCTGGTAGTCTCATTAGCTAGTCTTACCTCAGGTACCCCCTGAGGAAGGGGGAGCTGGACATAAGTCAGACTAGTCCTTCACTTAATGTCATACTTATTCCCATGGTGTACTTTTGAGCCTTTGCCTAGAATACACCATGGCATCTAAATAAGAATAAAAATGTATAGATTGGGCTCTATAAAGTATTATAGAGCTTATAACAAATAGCTGGAGAAGGTGTCAAAGAGAAGATAAGACTTCAGCCTGGTTTGGTATGTCTCTTTTGTTTTTCCTACTGGCCCCAACACAATCAAATCCCCATCTCTGCAAGTTATTAGATGTGTTCCCTGAAGCCTCAGTTTCTTCATCGGTAATCTGAGGGTTATAGCACTCTTCAGAGTGGTTGCTCATATTAGAGACAATTTATTTAAGTTCATCATTACAATAATTGATACATGTTAGGAGCTAGTAATTGGTAGCTATTGTGTTGTCGTTATTTGGATACTCTTTAAAAGTTGGGGACCTATCCTCTATGCCTGACTCTGATAAAGCACCTGTCAAGATGCACTGGAGTTTAATAGGTCTTGTTGAGATGGTGAATTAACATTTCTGGCCTTCCTTCTTAATTACTAGACCTACTCCTGGGAAGTAAGAAAATGCTTCAAACAGTATCTTTCATTAGGGTCAGAGTGAGGATGTTCTTTTTGAGGAAAGACCTCTTACAGCTGATGAGGTAAAGTGATAGGGTGCACATAATCTGCTAATGGAAATCAATGTCATAAACAAGAGAAAAATTTATTTAAATATCTTCTGAAAAGTTTCTGGTCTGTGGGAACCTTTTTGTGCTCCTTTGCTCACTAAGTTAGAATATCAGACTCTCAGGATGTAGCAATTAGATGGACTCTTAAGAGATCAGTCATCTAATCCCAGACCTTTAATTGACAGTAAACAAACAAAAGAAGTAGGGGCAAAATTCTGCTCTGTGTTCAATGATAAAGATTCTTTCATCCTGAGATTCATGTTGCCATTGGTGTGGTGTTCTGTCTGGAAGCAGCCAGGAAAATAAAACTGTATCAAATACAGATTGCTACAGTGCTGTGCACATATTTCCAAAAAAGAATGGAAGATCATAAATCTGTCTTAATCAATAATAATAATTTTCAGATGGTCCATTTTCGGATAACCATTTTCATGCTATGTGTCAAGAACTATATACCTGTTTCATTTCATTCTCCCATAGGCTCTATGAGGCATTATTATTTGATCTTATAGACAATGAAAGTGAGGCTCTAAGGGTTCATTAATTTGCCCAAAGTCACATACCTAGTTAGGTTGAGTCAGGATTTGAATTCAAGCCTGCCTCACTTCAAACCGTCCTTTTTTTTTTCCCCCAATGAAATATTTCAAACCTTAAGGAAAGTACAGCAACTCATCTATCAAATGCCATTATAACTGCCACTAAACTTCACTGAATTACTTGTAAAATATTGCCATGCTGGCTTCAGATCTTCCTTTAAAACAAAAGATAATGGATACAGTAGAAGCACTCTATATACCCTTTTCCTACCCCTTCCCCAATTCTCCTTCTCTTTCCAGATATAGCTATTATCCTGATGTAGTATTTCTCTTTCACAATCATATGTTTATGTTATTACTACTGATGTAAATGTCTAGAGACAATAGCATTGCTTTGCGTTTTTTAAACTTATATAAGTGTTACTATGCTCTTTGTGTCATTTTGCGGGTTGGTTTTATCAGCCAACATTGTTTTCCATTGCATGAAAATACAGTAATTTATTCTGTCTTGTTCTAGGTTGCTGCCAAATTTTGCTATTACAAATAATGCTACAAAGACCATTCCTATACTGGTCTCTTTGGGCAAATGTGTGAAAGTTTTCTGGGGTAAACACCCAGAGTTTTCACTTTTCCATTATCCTCTCCCAGGCCTCTTGCCGTCTGTGGTGAATTTCTGAGCAATGTTGGGGTACCCAGGTCTGGGATGTTGGATACAAGTAAGGGAATGTGAAGAAACAAGGGACTCATAGAGGATTTGGTGTTGACAACCCAAGTCACTGGGGAGAGGGCTTGAATTTGCAGCTAAAGCAGTGGCTCTTGGGCATAAGGAGAAAAGAGATTGGCTTCTCCTTTGGCTTGATCAACTGAAAAACTAATCCTTTGGCTTGATCAGCTGAAAAACTGGAGACGTTGGTGGAAGTGTCAGGCGTGGACCCAAGTGAAACAAGAACACTTAGAAGAGGTTGTTGGTGCTTTAAGTCAATAGTTTTTAAACCACACGTCCGGGACCCGAGAGTTCCCATTGAGCCTCCTTGAGGGCTACCTGGGGGTGTACGTGGGGGAGACAGGCAGACAGCAGGGTCTCCCTTTCTGCTTCACCTGGAGCACCTCTACTCTATTTTACACACTGGAATTTTTGGTAAGACTTTGTTTCAGTAAACTATTGTAGCTGAATGTTTTTGAAACCCATTTAAATATATAGGAAGTCAAGTGACTAATGAGAGATATTTATTTAGGAGGTTCCCAATTAGATGTAGTTTGTACCCCAATATTCCCTCTCACACTGGTGTTACGGTCGAGCACTTAAGTAGACGGAGTAGGCTGCGTTCTGCAGTACTAGTAACAGTAACCCATATATAGCCCATAATTCTCATGACATACCAAATTGAGGGTATAAATAGGTTAAGAATAATAATGATAGTAT
This sequence comes from Callorhinus ursinus, assembly GCF_003265705.2. Taxonomy (NCBI): domain Eukaryota; kingdom Metazoa; phylum Chordata; class Mammalia; order Carnivora; family Otariidae; genus Callorhinus; species Callorhinus ursinus. Next base: position 10,085,591 of record NW_027397086.1, read on the forward strand.
CTGACTGTTTATTCCCCTGGCAGGAACACCTTCATGCCATGGTGACCTTGGGGAATAATAAGTAATTAAGCTACTTGGCTGGAGAATCCAGTAGGACCCAGATCAGGAAGGGCCTAATGAACTAAGTGGAGTCATTTGGGCTCTGTCCTGAGGGCAGAATTGATGTGGCATTAGCAGGAAGATCAGGTGACCCCGAAAGTTTCTGCCAGACCTGGATTCTCTTCCTTTAGAGATTCATATTTGTATAAAAGCCTAAGACTCCCTCAAAAGGCAACATTTTAAAACGTGAAGAAGATCCACCCCTGAGTCATGTTTACAAGGCAGATAAAAGGTTTAAACACTTGAACGTGAATTGAATTTTGGTTATTGAGGAACTTTGAGATCCATTATTTTATTTTATTTTTATTTTATTTTATTTTATTTTATTTTATTTTATTTTATTTTAGAGACAGAGCACATGGGGGGTGGACAGAGAGGCGGAGGGAGAGGGAGGGAGAGAAGCAGGCACCACACTCAGCGCAGAGCCCGATGCGGGGCTCCATCTCACGACCCTGAGATCATGACCTGAGCCAAAGTAAAGAGTTGGATGCTTAACCGACTGAGCCACCAAGGTGCCGCAAGATCCATTATTTTAAAAATATGTTTTCTACCAGGAAAACATGCCAATGGTTTGTAAGTATCATTTATCAATATTGACTCTATAATACAAACTTCCTTGCACTTAAAATACAAATATTATCCATGATGATTTGAGTATTCTTGCTCTCTCCAAAGTATCCTTTCCCGAAAATGATGGCAAAAGGACTTTGTTTGTTTTAACTTGATCCATCTTTCGCAACCCAGTTTAATCATTTTACAGATTCCGTTTTGAAACAAATGGGCTAGATTGTCAGACAACTGTGGCAGATTTTTATCATTTCAATAACACTTGCAAGAAATATCATTAGTGAAATTTGTGTATCAAATTTTCCTTTGTGTGACTTTTTTCTAATGAGTTTAATACTAACGTGTTGGTAAAGTAAAACCTCATTAATTCAAAGCAAGGAATGCCATGTGACCATAAAACATCTGAATTATAGAAAAATGTTTAGCGAAATCTGTTTTGTTACTTTAAAATAGAGTGCCTAATCATGATCTCAGGGTCCTGGGATTGAGCCCCGAGTCAGGCTCCGTGCTCAGCTCAGAGTCTGCTTGAGATTCTCTCTCTCCCTCTTGCTCACTCTCAAATAAATAAATATATCTTTAAAAATAGTAAAATAGGGGTGCCTGGGTGGCTCAGTTGTTAAGTGTCTGCCTTCGGCTCAGGTCATGGTCCCATCATCCTGGGATCGAGCCTCACTTCGGGCCCCCTGCTTGGTGGGAAGCCTGCTTCTCCCTCCCCCACCCCCCTGCTTGTGTTCCCTCTCTCGCTGTGTCTCTCTCTGTCAAATAAATAAATAAAATCTTTAAAAAAAATAATAAAATAAAATAGAGTACCTATTATATAGTAAGGTAGAAATGAGTACAAATAAAAGGAAGGTCATATGTAAAAATGTTTCCAGTGAACATAAAACATAAGAATCTCAAAGACAAAATTTTATTTCATCCTGTAGTTACTAGATTTATTTATTATAGGAAGCTTTGTTTTTCTTTGGTTCTCATATTAAAATTATTAAAATCTTCATTGAAAGGTATAAACATGAGTTTATTTTTTAAGAAAAAATATATTCTCCATCAGAATGAATGTAAATTTTGAATTTGTGTAGTATGAATTAATAGATATTGGAGGATATCCACTCCCTACTAAATATGAAAGTATTCGCTTGGTTATCTCCTAGAGAATGATGCCAGGTCCTCAGCATGGCATTTTCATTGCCTTTTGCAACCTTTCCTCTACCTAATGTTCAGCTCCTCTAGACTGGGACGATGAAGGCACCATTCTAGAGAGCTTCTTTGCAGATCCATCTTATCCTTAGGCCATTTCCAGTGCCACTGACACTACTACTCAGGATTTCTCTAGAAAGACTACCTCATGAGCCCTGTCTAAACCAGACCCATCCTAAAATCACCTCATTTTGGAAACTGAATCTAAGTGGGTCTCTTGTCAGTATCAGAGTGGATCTACCAGAGGTGTGCTCACAGAGGATACATCAGAATGATTGTCCTGATAAGAGAGGAAAGGCCAAAGGCAATGAGACTTACTGGCTTCTAGCTTAGAGCCATTCATTGTAGTGCCAAATTCCCATGTTAGAATATCCTTATTTGTATTAATCAAAATAAATCTCTAGATGTAAATGCCTATAAAATATCTCCTACCTTTACATCTGGGCATTAAAGGGTGTTTCAGTTCTGATTTTAGTTTTCCTCCTTAGTAGTCCCTCTTTCTGACATTAATCATTAACCAGTAAACTAACTTACCCAAATTCTTCAAGCTCAGTTTACATAAAAGGAGAGTAATCTTCAAGAAGTTTATACCCATGGTTTACTGCTAACTCCAGCCATGGGCCTTTGGGGCATACTCTGTTTTTTAATCTTCCTGGGTACAAGTTGGGGACAGGAACAAACGTAAGTAAAAGAACCTATCCTCATTTTTCAATGTATCTTAGTTGAGAGGAGTGAAAAATTTAACAGACCGTGTTAATTTGAAAATAACTTTCTACTTCCTAGAACACCAAGTGAATAGTCTCATTACTGAATGAGAAAGTCACGGAAGCATCTTGATGTGATGAGTGGCTAACAATATGGCAGCTTTATGGGATTATTATTTATAAAAAGTTTACAGAAGTGATTGTTTGAATTCCTCTTCCAAAAAGCACAAAATAAAATCAAAATGATAAACTTTCTTGCCATTGATTGCTTATTTGTATTTGGTACATAGTTTTTTCTTTGTATGTTCCAGGTACTGCACATAGTAAAGCAAGTGTTACTTTGGGGTCATTTCTAATACTGTGATTTGAAAAAAAACGATTGTAATTATTTCTATATTTATGAATTCCTCACAAATTTCAGTGTTATTACTGGAATATTATGCATTTTAAGGTATGTCTTAAAAATACTGATTTTGTATCTAGAGATAACATTTCAGTACTGAGAACGAACTGGAGAGTATCTAACTGAATCTACTCATTTCACAAATAAGAATAAGTCCAGCCAGAGGGGAAAGTGGCTTGCCAAAGATCATGCTACTGGAGGGAGAGAGACAAAAGCAGGGCTTTTATTAAGGACTCTTTTTTACCACTTCAGTTTTTTTCATTTGTCATAAATATACATATACAAATATGTAAAATATAAATGTATACTCAGGATATCATAAATTTATAACGCTCTCCCACCCCTAATCTGATTTTCTCACATGGCCACAATCACCCCATTCCCCAAGTAGTTCTTGTATAACCCTTTTTAAAAGACAAGTGGCAGAAGTTCAAGAGAGATTGAGATTAGTGAGCTCCAATCAGTGGTAGAACTAGGACTAGAACCCCGGCCCCCTGATTCTGAATTCTTTCCACGGCACTGTGCTGGCCCTTAATAAGCATCTCCTCTCTTTCTCTGACAAAAAAGTGAGAGTGTACCGTTTACAGCATGGCAACCAATTTAATTGACTTGATTGACTGATTGATTCAACAAAAATTTATCGAGCACCTACCATGTGACAGGCACTAGGGATACAGTAGATGGTATAAAGCTTGCATTCTGGTGGGAGAAGCAAATCATGGATGGGTGAATGAACCAATGAACGAAGGAATAAAGAAGGCCAGGTGGTGGGCGCCTGGGTGGCTCAGTTGGTTAAGCCACTGCCTTCGGCTCAGGTCATGATCCTGGAGTCCCGGGATCGAGTCCCGCATCGGGCTCCCTGCTCAGTGGGGAGTCTGCTTCTCCCTCTGACCCTCTTCCCTCTCATGCTATCTCTCATTCTCTCTCTCAAATAAATAAAATCTTAAAAAAAAAAAAAAAAAAGAAGGCCGGGTGGTTATTATGCAAGGAGGAAAAAAGTGAAGGGGAATCAGAGAGTAAGGAAATGATGGGGGCATTACCCAAAGTATAGAGAGGAAATGTTCTTTAAGGAGGTGATGCTCAAACAGAACTTGAAGTGAGGCGGAAGCAAACTATGCAAATATCTGGGGAAAGAACATTCCAGGCAGGGGCGCCTGGGTGGCTCAGGCGTTAAGCGTCTCGCTTTGGCTGAGGTCATGATCCCAGGGTCCTGGGATCGAGCCCCCATCGGGCTCCCTGCTCTGCGAGAGGCCTGCTTCCCCCTCTCCCGCTCCCCCTGCTTGTGTTCCTGCTCTCGCTGTCAAATAAATACACAAAATATTTTTTTAAAAAAAGAACATTCCAGGTAGAGGCCAAAATAATACTGTTGCCTCTCTGCAAGCTCAGTGGCCTGATCCTCTTAAACTATTGAAAGAAAATAAGAAAAGTGTGATATATTTTTTTAATTTTTTTATTGTTATGTTAATCACCATACATCACATCATTAGTTTTTGATGTAGTGTTCCATGATTCATTGTTTGTGCATAACACCCAGTGCTCCACGCAGAACGTGCTTCTTTAATACCCATCACCAGGCTAACCCATCCCCCCACCCCCCTCCCCTCTAGAACCCTCAGTTTGTTTTTCAGGGTCCATCATCTCTCATGGTTCGTCTCCCCCTCTGACTTACTCCCCTTCATTCTTCCCCTCCTGCTATCTTCTTCTTCTTCTTTTTTTCTTAACATATGTTGCATTATTTGTTTCAGAAAGGAAAAGTGTGATATATTTTTTAAGTATGATTCTTTTATATGAATAGATTGTGGTCCTGATAAACCAGTAAGGACCAAAATCTGTATGAAGGGTGATTCCAAAGCCATCTTTTAGAGACTTCTAAATACTGAATATTTTATGTTTTATCACTGCCACCACCACATAGACAATTCAAAATTAAAACAATATGAAACTGACAAAGATAAAATATGCAAGAATGCCAAAACTAAAATAGCTTTTTTCCCCTAGATTTTTCAGATTGCAAAACTCTTGCTAAATCCAGTTTAGTATAGCAATTGAAATTGTTAATTCACGAAACAGGCTGCTTGGGTTCAGTTCCCAATTCTATAAGTTAACTGTGTGACCTTGGGCAAGTTCATTATCAGTGAACTGGGAGTAATAACAATACCTTTCTCACAGAGTGGTTGTAGCAACACAGTGAGTTTATATATATAGTCCTTAAAACAGTGCCTAGCACAGGGTAAGATTTCAGGAAATGTGCCTTATTATCAGCAGAGCTTAATTTTTCTCATTTTCTACTGTTCCTGGGTAAGTGAGGAATTCAGATGATGGTTTGAAGTCTGGAGATTCTTTTCCCTCTTTTATAATTTGTCTATAAGTGATTCCAAGTTAGTTGTCATGTAGGAGACTGACAGATGTTTTAAAAGGATGTAATTGCTTCCAAATTAATTTTATGGTTACTAAAGACTTGTTGACTCAAAATGTTGTAATGTGGACAGGGGCCTGTAAGAATTCTGCCAGGTGCAGTGGCAGGTGGCCTCCAGGCCTGTTCGGCCACTTGAATTAGTCACTATGACCTTTTGTGTTGAAGCACACGTCTCTCTTCCTCTGTAATAGCACATGTAGCTCTCACTATTCAAATTAGATACTTTCATGATATTTAATTAATAACCCAGTTTATATTTTAAGTTTTCTTTTCATAAAACATTGAAAATACACAATTTTAAAAATGTTACTTCAAAAACTTACATAGATTCACTTCCATTCTTGTATAAAGCACATGAAAAATAAAACTGGAAATAATAGCCTGTGGTCGTGAACATAGCTTGTAATCTTGACCTCAATTATACACGTTAATGACTGAGAGAAAGACCTGAATATAAAGTTCTGCCTCATTCACTTACAAGCCATGTGACCATGGTCAAATTATCCTCTTTTCACTTGCAAAATAGGAATAGTATCAGTATCTGCACCATTGGCCTGTTGTAAAAATTAAAAGAGTTGTGTATAGAGTGCCAATGCAGCCTCTCCTATGGTAACTATTCACGTAATATCATCATTATTGTACGATTGTTACTGTTCTTCAAACACCTCCATGACTCCTTCCATTTCTAAATGCATTCCCCCAGCTCACTCTTATTGTATCCTTTTCTTTATCCACTCATGGTATAACGCAATACCTCTAAGATTTCTTCCTTTTAACTAATTTAGTGAAATTAATGAATCTTAACATTTATTGAGTACAAAGCATGCTAGGTGTTTTCATATACACATTCTCATTTCCTTCTCACTGTAAGCTGGTCAGGAAGGTGATATTTTCACAAGTAAATTATTTTGGTCTTAGAAAGTGTTAGTGACTTTACCATGGTCACTCAGCCAGTAGATGACAGAGCTGCAATTCAAGCACTGGTGTCTTTGTTGCCTTTTTTTCATTGAGCAAAAATATTGACCCTATTTACATGTTCCAGCCAACAGCTTTTTTAAAGTCTTTCTCTGCCGCAGTAGCTCAGGGAAAGTGTTATTATTTCTAAATGTCAGCTAAATCTCCAGTTCTATTTCTCAAGTCTTAATTCTAAACTACTTCTTTTTGAAAACTATGCTGAAATTATCACAGATCACTTATAAATTTTGATTTAAAATTAATCACTTTTAAGTTGAGAAAATGTGCCTATTTGAGTCTCTCAAGTGAGACGAAAAAATTAAGAATATAACGAAATACGTCACCTCAAGATATCGGTCCTACTCTTTTCCTGTTTCAACAGGTATGTCATATCGGCACCAAAAGTATTCCGTGTTGGAGCATCTGAAAATATTGTAATTCAAGTTTATGGATATACCGAAGAATTTGATGCCACAATCTCTATTAAAAGTTATCCTGATAAAAAATTTAGTTACTCTTCAGGCCATGTTACTTTATCCTCAGAAAATAAATTCCAAAACTCTGCAATCTTAACAGTATGTATTTATTCTTCATTTTCTTTATACATACAGGATATTCTCAAATAAATGTGTACCAAGTTTTAATGTTGATAACATATAGATTTGGCCATCTGTATCACTTACCACTGTGTGAGTCCTAAGTGATGTCAGTCACCAATGATCATATGGATGAAACAGAAGATTCTAAATTGGAGAGTTGTATCTGCTTTTTGTGCAATGCCTATAAATTATGATGTTTGTATTGGAAAATAAAATTGTACTAATGTACATATTTGGAAATGAATTGAAAATACTTGTTTACTGTGAAAACTATCATTACATAAATAGAAAAATATGAATATGCATCTTGATCTGTAATGCATTGCCTACAAAAACCCAACTAAACTCCAATATTTATCAATTATAGCTTCCAAAACTAATAAAATTATTGATTACTAAACTGAATAGCTCTCATTGAAAACCTGTAGTTAACACAAAGAACAATATGGATCAAATAACTTTTCCTTCTATTTAGATATTGTAGTGTACCTTGGTTAGAGAAGCACTTGCAACTCATTTCTTATTTCAAATTCTAACTAAAATACTTTCATACTCAAAATATTGTTTTAAAGTCTGATAAAAATTCAAAAATAAAAAACCAGAAAATTAAAGACTACTAGAATTGGAAGGGGTTCTGAGGTTCATTTAGACCAGTGTTTATTTTTATTTTTATACATTTTATTTATTTATTTGACAGAGAGATAGGAGAGAGCACAAGTAGGCAGAGCACCAGGCAAAGGGAGAGGGAGAAGCAGGCTCTCTGCTGAGCAGGGAGCCCAGTGCAGGGCTCAATCTCAGGACCCTGGGATTATGACGTGAGCTGAAAGCAGCCGCTTAACTGACTGAGCCACCCAGGCACCCCTAGACCAGTGTTTCTTTAAAGTGAGCTCTTTAAAAAGAAATTTAAATTTTAAATTTTAAAACAGCTTAAGATTAGAATTATATTGATATTTAGTATTTTGAATTTATTTTGTATATTTGTTTGATTTTATAATTAAGTAAAACCCATAAGCGTAAGAAGATTACACCTAGTCTTAGGTTTTGTACATATTTAAGTACCATTGTAATAAAAATAAATTTTTATTATATTATAAATAATAAAAGTCAGCAGAGAGTCCTCCAGAACATTTTATCCTTTAAAAGAGGTCTGTGTATTACTCAAGTTTGAGAAACACTGATCTAAATACGTTCTAACCAAATGTAAGATTTTTTTCATCAATGTTCTTGATTGTAAATGCTTGAATTTCTTAAATACTTCCACTTACTAGATTTATTAAGAATTAAAATTAATTTCCCAATTAATTTCAGTGGACACTCTTATCTGATGTCACTAAGATGTTTAGTGTGGCTGTTACCTTTAAATTTAAATCAATCAAATTTAACTATAATAAAAAATTCAGTTCATGAGTCACAATAGTTCCATTCCAAGTGCTCAAATAGCCACATGTGACTGGCAAGTACCGTGTTGACAACATAGATATAGAACGTTTTCATCATCATAGAAAGTTCTCGTGACTCGTGCAGACTCAGTTAATTGAAAGATTAAGTAGAGAATCATAAAACTGGATGCATATCCTCAGCATTTAATTTTATCTTAACATTATAATGTATCTTTGTTTGGCAATTGTTTGATGTCATGCCAAGGTCTTCAAGCATGGGTCCCCTGGTTGGAGTGTCAAATCTTATTTATTACATGTCGTGCCTTTAACAAATCATCTTTGCTTACAGTTTCTGTTCCTTTAAAGTGGAGAAGGAGCTTAAAGACACTTGCAAGGCAGTCTGAGTGCAGAATCTTTATAGGCTGTTACTGTCTTCCAAACTTTGACAGTACTCTCATGTTTGATTCCACAGCAGTTGGTTTTAGTGATTTACTTTTATCCCATGTGTCCAAAGCCTGAGTTTTCATAGAAACACTCTTCTTTCTTTTATTTACTCTTCGTGTATTATATTTGCATATCATGCAATGTAGAGTGGATAATTACAATTACATATGCCAAATGAGAAAGCATGCAGCTCAAGGGGTGGGAGCAGAGGGATAGAGGTATAGTACAGTAAGTACTATACAAGGTATAGTACAACGTGTCCTGAACATCAGTCAGGATTTTGAACTGAGGGAGCGGACAGCATGCTAATCCAGTGCTGACCAAGTGAAAGTTTGTTAAGAAGCTTCTGTGGTAGTAATTTTATTAAATACACATAAAATTTAGGGAACATGGAAACCAAAAGACTTTTAATTGCTTAAAGCTAAATTTTTACCATGATATTTGACACTGACAGGCTTCGGGTAAAATGTATTCACTATTCTGTCTCTACTACTTTTTAAATGGTTAAATACATATGCTCTTTTTGTGTGTGTTCTAATGAGGTGACATAACCTAAGTTATACTCTATTCTTTTTTTTTTTTTACAGATACAACCCAAACAATTGTCTGGAGGACAAAACCCAGTTTCACATGTATATTTGGAAGTTGTATCGAGGCATTTTTCAAGATCAAAAAAAGTGCCAATAACCTATGACAATGGATTTCTCTTCATTCATACAGACAAACCTGTTTACACTCCACAACAGTCAGGTAGGGTATAAGATGCTGCTTCCTCTGGTGGAGAGGGGGTGATTGACATATTGTAGAGATTTTCTTAACACTTGAAATTAAGTGCAGACAAGTTTCCAACTTGCTCAAAGAGTCTCAACTCCTAATCACTTTTACATTTATATCATTTTAATTTAAAATTTATATGGAAATCGCTAAATACATATTTAAAGTTAAATATAAATTTTAAGTTCATATGGAAACTGCAAAATTAGCAATTATATTATTTGCCTCGTTAGTTATTTCTGTGAAGAAAAAAGCTTTTTAAAAATTGTGAAATGTTGTGTTTTATCTTATTTATTAAACAAGTGTAAGATGTAATTGCAAATATAGTTTTGACAGTGGGAAAATAATCTATTATAGAGCCATGTTCATAAAAAAAGTTCCTTTGACTTTGGAGCTGCTCTTCAAATTCAGAAAATCCAACCCAATCCAATCAGATGTTTCAACAAAGAATAAACTAGATCACAGAAATATATGGATATTAATTTTCTAAGGGGAATCTACCTAAGAAAATTTCTAATAGAACATGGCTTCATAGACATGGTCCCTCTGTTAGTGGGAAAAGGGCAGGATAGAGATAATAGAATTTACCTCACCAAATTGTTGTGAGAGGTAGGTGAATTCATAAGGGTAAAGCACTTAAAACAGTGCCCAGAACAGAGTAAGCACTAGGAAAGTGTTTTCCAACCCTGTTTGATCTGTGGAATAGCACACAGCCTTATTTACACAGAAGAAAAAAAAAATTACTTAAAAGTAGTTCTCTTAGAAATTGATTAAATCTTGCTATTTATAGCTCTAATATCCTAATCCACACACTTAATCTGCAGATCCTTGAGGGATTTTTAGTATAAGTATCTTTAGGATAAAGGTTTAAATCTTCAAGGCTTTGTAGGATAAGGACTTTAGCATATTGACCCAAATCCTTCAATGCCATGCAGCCTGTGTCCTGCCTTCCCCTCCAGCTTTCTCAGTCACCATGCTCCCCCTCATCTGTGGAAACCAGCCCAAATGACCTCTTTCTATTTGCTTTCTCGCGCTCTTCCCCCCACCCCCATATGAAGACCTGTATATCTCTGCCAGGTGCATTCATTCCCCGCTCCCCCCTGCCCCCCCACTTTGCCTTATTAATACCTACGCAACCCTAACATGTCATCCCTAGAGGGCAGCCTTCTCTGACCTCTCTGATGGCTTCAAATCTCCCTCTTCTATGCTCTCAGGAAGCCGGGCAGTGCTCTTTGTAATGCTCCCCACCCTGGAATTGTACATACACTTGTGTGATCATGTGTTCACTCTCTCCTCCACTCCATTGGAAGACTTCCATGCCTGATCTGTCTCACCGCCATATCTCCAAGTGCAGCATAGTGCCTGTACATAGAAGACATTAATAAGTTTTCTTAAAACCTAATAAGCCATATCTTTGGTACTAAAGAATTGGATTGATCTTGCCTCTGATACACTGTTGCTATGAAGACAAGATTAATTTTCTAGTCTAAACACAAACTGGATTAGAAAGTAGATAAGAAGTGGGCATAGAAATAATACTACTAAAATAAAAATAATGAGCATTTATTGAGTAGCTATTATGTGCCAGGCTATATAAAAGCTTTGTCTCATTTAGTTCTCATAACACTATAAAGCAGATGCTAGCGTTTCTGTTTTAAGATGAGAGAACTAAGATTTAGAGGGATTTAGTATCCCATTCCAGGGCCACTAGGAAGTGGTAGTCATGGGAGTGAAACCAAAATTTTGAACTCCAGGGCATGAGCTCTTACTTTTTTGTGACATACTGCCTCTGGCAGTATCCCAGGGATGCTCAGGGATGAACTGGGTATGTCCATAATATAGGAGGGAGCACACAAGGCGGGAGAAGAGGGGGGACAGCAGAGTGTGTATGTGTGTGGGGGGGGGATTTACTGAACATTTTGCTTTGACCTTATGGTCTTAGTGAAACCAATTTTGGAGAGTTTAATGTGCCTTCTTATGTAGAGCTTTACATAGTACTGACCCTTTAAAGGGCTTATGGCTCCAGTTCAGTTTTATTTTGTGAGTAAAGTTTTGGCCATGAAATGATTTGAGCATCAGTAAATGAACATCAGAGAAATTACGATATGTCATATTGGAAGGAACTAGAACAGCATGTCTCAAGCAGCTAAGAGTTCAATTCTAGCAGATGCAATTGTTTAAAAGGCAGGGATCTCTTAATGGGCAGAAACAAATGAAAAGAACTAATTGTTCTTGAGCTCTTGCCATTACTCATTTAACAATGATGGAACAATTATAGGATCTGGCTCAATGAATCTAACAAAACCATACAATTCAAAGCTGCCTTTAGCTACAATAAGGGATACTTTGGGGCCTTTTTGGTTTTTATATGTGCAAGAGTGTATAATGTCAAAATCAAACTATCTAATTTTCCATTAAAATCTACAACTCTAATATGAGACAATATAGTATGCTCCCATATAACCATGTGGGAGAGATCACTATTTTGCTACTATGAAATTCTCAATAAACAATGGTCTAATGTGTGTTCCCAAAAAGTTGTATGGAAATATATTTTAATAAAGTGGACTGTACTTTAATTTCACCAGGAAAAGTAGCTCTTTAAAGGAATCCAAGAGGGTTCTCTTTAAAGGAAAATAACTTTAGTAATATTCTGTAAACTAACTTTTTCTTTCCTTTAAGTACAAATTTTTGTGATATGATTTTTTAAAAATTATACTCATCAAAAAAATTATACTCATCTCCTTTAAGGATGATTATTGTAAAAAATCAAAATACCCTGTGTTTAGCAGAGGTTTTGATGATATCAATTGTTCTTACAGTAAAGGTTAGAGTTTACTCACTGAATGATGACTTGAAGCCAGCCAAAAGAGAAACTGTCTTAACTTACATAGTAAGTATGTTATTTATTTATGTAATAATTTAATTCATCCTTAGGATAAGATACATTGTTCCATAACCCTGCCCTAACACCACACTAACTCATTCAATGTTGGGTAAATGGTTACTGAACATCTTCTGTAAGTATAACATTGTAAAACTACACCTCTGCAATAGATATATGTAAAATGCTCATGAAAATTCACTTTCATCAAGTTATGATTTTGAACTAAATCCTTTAAATATATCCTTCATGGTTTCTTTCTTAAAGAGCATCAATCAATCACTATGAATTAATTGAATATTAATTGAATATTACATATGAGATTTTTGATTTGTACAATTCAAGATAAAGAATTACAATCTGGGCACTTACACTTAAGAAACTGAGTTTAGTAACATACTAGCACATGTGAAAAATAGTGTTAAACCATGAGATAAGGATCAGCAGTTATCAACACTTTACCAGTGATGACATGATGACATGTGTAACAGATGACATGCCTAGGTGCAACAAGCTCCCATGGTCTTACCCAGTTTGTGTCACAACCCTACAAAATTATTGTGGGGAAATAACTGCCCACCTATTAACAGTAGGTATATTACCCACGGCCCTTCCCTGTAGGCTGCAGCACCTGTTTTCCTTCTAACAAACCCTAGAAGATAAAAACCCTTACCAGAACACAAGTAAAAAAGAGGAATGTATAGGGATAACTTTGAATGCTTTATAGCCTACACAAATCATAAACCTTTCACAAACTTTAACATCTGACTATTTTATAATGAATTACTTGTGAAACATCAGAGTGTGCCAAGACTGTGGTTGATAGCTATTGATATAGACCGTAAACTCCCGTAATCCAGAAAAGAGATCAGGGAGGCCAAGGGACCCGTCAAGGTAGAGGTGAAATTTGAACTGGGCCTGGAACAATGAGTAGAATTGAGAGCAGTGGAGAAGACATGGGCGGGTTGCTGGAAAGGAGCGACAGACAGCAGTCCGAGGTGAAAGGGATCGGACATGAAGAAAGCAACCTGATTCCAGGGCAGAGGCGTCCCTGGGAACAGAGAGGTAAGATCTGAAAGTTAGACTAGGGCCATAGACTTGAATCAGCAGACCTGGAAGTGAAGACTTCACGCGGCAGGTGGTAGGGAGTCCCTGCAGATTTACTGAAGGGACAGGACCAAGGATGGAAGGGAAATGTGTAACTGTGAACTCCACTGCGGAAGAAGCTGGGCTGCTGCTGAAGCCCTGATGCAGGGAGAGAGAGGCGTGCTATCAGCAGCAGGAGAAATGCAGAGAATGGTCTCCCAGACAGCCCGAATGAGGGCCGGGAGAGTCACATGGAATGCCGCAGGGAAGTGGATGGGAAGCTGACTTGTCCTAAAGCTGTGAGTCTTTTCCTCTGGAACCCAAAATGTGAGTGTAGGAACAGATGTACACACTGAGTAGATACTATAGGACAAAACCACACTTAGAGTACAAACCAAACAAATGATACAGTGGGGCAAATGACACATGGGCTCAGAGGGCAGACCAAATGGAGGTAAGAGTCACGGCTGACAGTGATCCTTTTCTGGAATAGAATAGGTTTCAATTAAAGGAATAGACACAGATTTTCACAAAATAGTGAAGAACTTCCTATTAAGAAATAGCACGAGCTTTCCAATGGCAGCAGGAAGGACTGAGAAGTGAGATAGCAAATAAACTGGCCAAGTAGTATAGGGAGTCTGGAAGGGAATGAAGGAGAGTGTCCAGATCAAATGCCCTTTTTCTGTCAGAAAATACTAGAGGATGTGGACAGATGCTTTTTATTTTATTTCTCCTGGTTGAACTTGAGTGATGAAAAATCATGGCACCACACAAGGAAGAGTAGATGCCAGTTGTCTCATGTAGGAGCTGCCCCAGGAAGAGAGGATTGAGGAATCTGATCCCAGAGCGGCAGAGAATCAGTATACAAGAAGTGTCCTGAAAATTGTGCTCAAGAGAGATCATCTTAGAAGCACTGTACATGATCAACTGCAGGGATAAAGAGCAGCCCAGATGATATTTAGCTGCGATCCTTATCCTTGTTCAGAATAGATCTTTGTAACTCCGGGGGAAAATACCTTAAAATCCTGGCCATGAATTCCACAGTCATGACACATGGTGGTAAATTTGTGTTAAGGTCAAAAGGAACCACTACATGTAGTCCAAAGAAAGTAAAATACCTTGTTTTGATAATTTTCAAACCCACAAAGGGGAGTTTATGGGGAAGCTTTATGAAAACTTTCAAGTTTGTTTAACCATTTTGAGTGTTTTATCAAGTTCAAAATGTCCATAGTGCACAGTTATAAAATGTTTAGCTAGTTAAAGCATTTTATAGTATATTTGCTTTGGAAAACTTCAAATGAACAGTTACGAAATTTAGATTCTGGTATCTATAAAGCCTGTAAGTTCACATTTGGTTAGTTGTAACATCAATTATTGCTACATTTCTTTTTTTAGTTATGCAATAGAAAGTTGAGTCTTTTCTGGATAATTGAGGCTAGGATATCCTGGATACCAATATAAACCTTCTTTCCCTCCCTTCCTCTCTCTCTCTCTTTGTGTGTGTGTGTGTGTGTGTGTGTGTGTGTGTGTGTGTGTAGCAGGAGATGGAGGAGAGTTTCAAAAAAGGAGGGAAGTAGCTTAAATGAACCCTATTTGCCTTCCACAACATTTAAGTGATCTTCCTCTCTCATATTTAATTTGAAGATGTAGATATTTGTTAGTAAATACTTCTGTAGGTCAAAGATATTATAATCAGCTGATTTTTTTAATGTGGCTTAAGTGCTTTGAGGTTGTTTGTTTTTATTCAAAGGATCCCGAAGGATCAGAAGTGGACATTGTAGAAGAAAATGATTATACTGGAATCATCTCTTTTCCTGACTTCAAGATTCCATCAAATCCTAAGTATTTTAAAGCATTTGTTAATAAAGTTTTCTCTAGAAAGCACATCTGGATCTTTGAGTTGTGAGGCAGATAACCAGTCAAATGGAGCTACCTGGTGTTAACAAAGGGTGTAAGCGTTAAAGAAATGAGGGTGTGCAAAGGAGTGTACTTGGGATGCGCACGGGGTGGTGTACAGAATTGTTGCATCACTATGTCGTATGCTGAAGCTAATATAACACTGTATGTTAACTCACTGGAACTAAGATAAAATAAAACAGATAAAAAGTAGAAATACCCTAAAATTTTTTAAATAAAAAATGAAAAGGACGTAATGTAAGTTTGAACATTAAAAAGAAAATTTAAGTCTAATGAGAAGTGAGGCTCAGTTTCTGGCAAACAAAAACCTCCCAGTACTTCCCACCAATCCTCTTTATATATAGAAGTAAAAATTTGGAAGAGGCAAAAATAGTCCCTGGGCTTTTTTTCATTAAAACCATCAACCTTCTACCCTTCAAGGAATCTAATAGACTATCAGTCTAAAAGGCTGGAGTGGTCCCATGCCTTGCTCTGAGAGTTATAAAAATATTGATCCTCCATAGTCTTTGTCTGCATAGATTACCAGGCAGGTTTCAAGAGGGAGAGTGTTCTCAGAGCCATTTCCTTTTTTGACCTCATATTAAAGGATTTAAGAACACGTTTTAACAGAATGCAATATAGTAAATATTTGGTGAACACGTTCCTGGTATGTGCAAAGCACATAGGGAGTGAGATATACAAACTAGAAATGAATAATCCACAGTCCCTGCCTTCCAGGAACTTATAATAGAGTAGGAAAATAAGTGTATTTATAAATGGTTAAATATAACTTTAAAGCAAAATCTCCTTGTGGTCATTTTTCTGCCCTCTGGAAGGGAGTTCACAATTAATTTGTTGTTTGTAGTTAATTCACTGAATATTTTCTAGAAATGTGAGTGAAATTGGGGATTTAATTTTTGAATTGTATACTTCCTTCAAAATACTACATGCACTATAGTACAGAATTGATCTTATTATTTTATAATTATTATCATTTATCCAGCTATTATTCAACTTTATCTTGTGCCATTTGCCCCTTAACAGATGACGCGTCAGACACAGTGGTCTCTCTTCATCACTACTCTTCTATCCCAGTAGCTTTGCACATGTTGTCCCCTCTCAGAATGTGCTTCAGCTTGCTCTTCACAAGGCTGCCTTCTCATTCTTTAGGACACAGAGTAACTGCTCCCTTTTCAAAGAGGCTATTCCTGGATGCATAGTTTAATGTAGTCCCTCTCTCTTTCTAACTCTCTTATTTATTTACTTCATGGCACTTATCTCAATGTTACACTTATTTATTTGTTTGTTTGCCTTTTTGTTTTGTCTGTGTTGTTCACTGTTGTATCTTCAGCACTTTAACATAACAGGCACTTGATACATATTCGTTGAATTAATGATGATGATGACAGTCATAATATTAAGTGTATTGATTGCATAACCAATGTGCAAGATAAATATTTTTTTCATTGCACAAATGAGGTTAAGCAATTTGCCCAAATCCAATCTGCCAGTAAATGGAGAAATGGGAATTGGAAATCCCATGGACTGTTAGCTCTATGAAGGCAGAAATTCTTCTATTTTGTTCATTTTTATCTCCCATTCTTACTCCAGTGCTCAGTAAATATTTTTAAATGAAGATTGTTAATTAAATTCAAGTCATTTTCCTCTTTAAACGAACCATACTTTATCTCTAACTATAACTTCTTTTATGTGAGGTGTGAGTTTTA
Organism: Callorhinus ursinus; assembly: GCF_003265705.2. NCBI lineage: Eukaryota > Metazoa > Chordata > Mammalia > Carnivora > Otariidae > Callorhinus > Callorhinus ursinus. The sequence goes on from NW_027397086.1 coordinate 10,102,720, forward strand.
TCATCTGGATCAGCTTGACCTGTTATATGTTTCTAGAGACGTTCGTATGGATGTCCTACTATAGTGTGGATTTTAGTATTATGTTAGTATAATTATGGTCCAGGATTAAGTTAATCCTCAAGTTTCATAAGCTCTTCAAATCAAAGCTATTGACTATATTAGGACAAAATACCTGGAAAAAATAACACAATATGTGAAAGACATTAATGAACAGTTTTTATTATCCTGGAAACACTCAATTATTTCTGTTTATTACTTAAAGTTCTACACAGAATGGCTAAATACATCTCCACTTTCTTTTTCCTCTTTAAAACAGGAATCGATTAGATTTCCTCTGGGCAAATTGAAAACATTTGATGACTTCTATAAATTTAAATATTTTTTCTCCACAGATATGGTGTGTGGACAATCCGAGCTAAATATAAAGAGGACTTTTCAACAACTGGAACCACATATTTTGAAATTAAAGAATATGGTAATTTGTGACAATTAAAAGTTTACCTGTAAAAAGTTAGTGTTTTTATAGTTACGCATTTCATTAGTGAACTTAATGCCGAATCATTCCCAGATGAAGATGAGGCAGCCTGGCTGGGATGGTTAGAAGTACTGGTTGAGGAGGTTGGGGGAGTGGTCATTGTTGGAATGCCTAGACTCTAGTTCCAGCATGCCCCTGTTACCCTTGAACAAGCTCATCAACCTCTCTGGACTTGTGTTCCTCATCATAGAGCCAGAAGAGACCTAGTGCCCCATGGAGCTTGACGAGTTAAGGTAAAAAATTATGATTTTAGGAGAAACTTAAATAGGCAGAGATGAGGTGAGCAGAACCCAGTAAGACTAATGATTTACTCAAGTCATTACAACCAATTAGTGACAGTACAAGAACAACTGGATTTCCATCCCCTGTTCAATACTATTTTCCTTCTGGCTCACAAATCCCTAATATACTTATCTGAAAATTTAAGATATTCTTATTTTGAAATCAATCATATTAATGGACTAATAATTAACATATAAATAGCTTATCTTTCCATTTCTTTTTCTTTTTAAAGATTTTATTTATTCATTTGACAGAGAGAGAGAGAGAGAGAGAGAGAGCACAAGGGGAGTGGCAGGCAGAGGGAGGGAGAGGGGGAAGCAGGCCCCGCCCTGAGTAAGGAGCCCAATGCAGGGCTCCATCCCAGGACCCTGCAATCATGACCTGAGCCAAAGGCAGATGCCCAACCGACTGAGCCAACCAGGCGCCCCCAACTTTCCATCTCTTACAGTTGTTTACTAGAGCACTTAGGTGTTGTGATACCAAATTTAGATTTCTTTTGCTTGAAGTCATTTTTTATTCCTCCAGGAGACTTATAATATGAAGAATAAATACATAAATTTTAACAATTAGCAAACAAAACAGTGACCAAAAAAATTGTTACATTGAAACAACTTTAAAGATTATGGACTCTCAATAACCTATAATCCTAACTGATCTTCCTTCCTCCAAGTATTTTCACTGCTTCCTGTGTATATCTAGAATTCACCCACCTCTTACTATCCGAGGCCACCCTCATCAATTCATCACCAGGCTCCCTCCTGGACTACTACAAAAGCCTCCTAATTCCTATCTCTTCTTCCAAACTATTTTAACTTGGTATTGGCCAAAATCTTGAAATGCAAATCTCATCATGTTATTTCACTTTTGGGAGAAGTCCCCAATAGTTTCTCATTCCTTTGCTAATGAAAATCAAAATCCTTATTTTGAGCTGACCCCCACCTTCCTCCTCTCGAGCCTCATTTTATGCCATTCATCCCCTTCCCTCCAGCAGTGGTGACTTTGGATATGATGTTCCATCTGCCTAGAATACTTTTCCCCTCGCTGATTACCTAGCCAGCTCCTACTCATCTTTCAAGTCTCCGCTGAAAAGCCATTTATTCAGCCAATCTTTTCCTAACTTCTCTTTCCTGAGAAGGATTCCCTGTACTTATATATTGGTTTTCATAACTGTGGTGTAGGTGTTTATCTGGGTAATTATTTGCTTATCACTGTCTTCATGGCTTGACTGTGAGTTCAGTAAGGACAGGATTTGTGCCTTTCTGTTCACTGGGATATCCCCATTAATAGGAGCATGCCTGCTGTATAGTAAGTACTAGATGAAAGGATGAAATGTTTTCCTCCACCTCATACCATAGAGAGAACACACCTGCCTTCATCTTTGGTAACATAGGAATGCAGCCTAGAGCAACAAAGTGCATTCCTCTTTTAGACTTCTATCTAGAAAATACGAGTCATATCTGAAGCCAACTATCTCACTTATACTTATGTGTCGATCTTTGTCCAGAATATCAGGGCCACTCAGTTACCCAATTTTCTATTAATGGTTGTGCTGGTTAATAGAATTAGAGTTCATAAGCCCTGGTACATGGTCTTAGTTAGTCTAAAGAGAAGGCAGTGCCATTTTGACAGGTGAAATGATTTTCTCTTGGGCAATCAATGAGAGAGAGGGAGAACGTCTTCCTTTCTGCCCTAATTTTAAATTTTGCATAGGTCGTCTTTCTTTTAGCTAATTGTAGGCTTTCTCTTCTTGACTAAAGTCAGAGTTTTATGTCGGAATTTGGAGACCAGATGGGTTTTATCTATGAGAAATAAGAGGGAACTCTTAAATGAGCAAGAGTTTTCATTTTCTATTTTCAATTTAATAAACCTTCATTGAGTGTATACTATGTTTAAGACTCATGAAAAGGGTGGGAGGGGGAGAGATACAAAGATACATAGAATATAGTCTTTTCTGTTTTCAAGGAGCCCATACTCTAGTGAAGGAAATAACCAATCGCCTAAAATAAGTGCTGTAGTCAAAGTAGAAGCAAAGTGCTTCTGGTACATAAAGCTGAGGAGACCTCTGATTGGTAGAGTGAGAAGTGCCCCACGGATATTGTTGACAATGATGACGATGATCTTGACGATGACAAGATGGATGTTGTGTTGATGTTACAGCTTGTCCAACTATACCAGAAAGAAGGCTACTCTAACTTAAATGGTAAAATCGCCTCTTTGTTTTTATTTTCAGTGATGCCACGTTTTTCTGTCTCAATAGAACCAGAAAAGAATTTCATTGGTTATAAGGACTTCAATGATTTTGAAATTACTATAAAAGCAAGGTAAAAAGTTTCTTTTCTTTCTTTCTTTCTTTCTTTCTTTTTTTTCAGATTATCCAGCTAAATTGAGTGCCAAGTCTGGTTGGTGATAGTTGCTCAAGTGAGAAGTGTGATTTCCCCCCACTTTATTGAGATATCATTGACATGTAGCATTGTGCAAGTTTAAAGTGTACAATGTGTTGACCTAATGCACACATATATTGTTGTAATCTGTGATTTAATGGCAGTGTTTTCTATGACTTTGGGATTGACTGATTGAGGAGACATAAGGCCTATAGTTTATTTACTCATTCCAATTTTCACTGATTCTGATTTTAGCTTTTTTGGTTACTCAACAGCAAAAAAATCCTAAAGTTTTAAGTTCAATGTGTATGTTTAGGAACCAGCATGACTTAGGATGTTGGGACTGAGATATGAAGCCTTTACTTGTCATATTTTAAAAAACATTATTTATTTATTTATTTGACAGAGAGACAAAGGGAGAGAGAGTACACAAGCAGGGGGAGTGGCAGAGGGAGAGGCAGGCTCCCTGTGCAGCAGGGAGCCCGATGTAGGGCTTGATCCCAGGACCCTGGGACCATGACCTGAGCCGAAGGCAGATGCTCAACCGACTGAGCCACCCAGGCGCCCCACTTCTTGTTTTTTTTTTTAATGGCTTAATCAACCAGCTAATGCTACATGACGACTTCAAGACCCAATGCTTTAAAACCACAACCATTTACAAGACAGCTGGGCAGTTCCGCTGATCTGGGCCAGGCTGAATGTCAGCTGAGCTCACCTGTGTGCCTGTAATCAGTTGGCAGGTCACCTGGCGGCTGACTGGTCTAGGGAGGTCTTACTCACATGTCTGGCAGTTGACTAAAGCAACAAAGACTGTTGGAGTTTGTGTATCTCTCGTCATCCACCAGATTAGCCTGTAGTAGCAGCAATGCCCACAGAAATAATGTGGAAGAATGAAAGTCCTCTTGAGACCTGAGCTTAGGACTGGCTCACCATGACTTCTACCACATTCTTTTGTCCAAAGCAAGTTATAAGACAAGCCCAAAGGAAATAGATTCCCTTCATACCTTTCATCTGCAAGGAGCTACAAAAGTGGTGGATTTACAGGGTGGTGGAGAATTGCAGATAGTTTTGCAAGAAAACTCGGGTCGTTTAAAAATGACAATATAGGGCACCTGGGTGGCTCAGTCAGTTAAGTGAATGCCTTCAGCTCAGGTCATGATCCTGGAGTCCCAGGATTGAGTCCCTGCATCGAGCTCCCAGCTCAGTGGGGAGTCTGGTTCTCCCTCTGACCCTCCCCCCTCTCGTGCTCTCTCTCTCTCTCTCACTCTCCTTCTCTCGAATAAATGAAATCTTAAAAAAAAAATAAAAATTACAATACAATGTAGTAATTAGTAACAGTAACCAATTTATATAACTATGTGTTGGGCATTTCTCTAAGTACTCTGTATATATTAGCTCACTTAATCTTTATGAAATCTCTGTGAGGCTGATACTATTTCTATCTCCATATGACAAATACAAAAACAGAGGTACATAAACATTAAGTTATTTGCCCAAGTAAGTTGCATGGCCTGTCTTGTTTCAGAATTCAAGCCCTCAATACTACCCTATACTGCCTTTCTTATTAGCATTTATTCCTAAGATGGAGTGTTACATAGTCTAAACCAACACAGAGGCTCATTTGACAGAGAATTCTAGAAACTGACTTCTTTTAATGGGAGACACTTTATTTGTCCAGACTATGGATAAGGAAGGTTAGCTCTTGCTATAGTGTTATTTGCTATGCAGCAAATTTCCTTTAGCCTCATTTTAATTCCAAACTAAAAAGGAAATATGCAGTTAGAATGTTAAAAGAGAACTTATATTACAATGAGATTGGGCATGCTGCTTTTAAAGATGTAAAAGAAAATAGGGAACTGAGCCCACTGTTATCAAAATCATCAAGGAAGCAGTATAACCTGGTCCTGGACCTGAGACCTTTTGATCTCCTCAAGATCCATTTTTTCATCTCACACAGAGTAATAAAAATCTGCACTTTGGTTTTATTTTTATAGCTTTATGAGGATGAAATGTAATAGTGGATGGAAGACACATGGAAGTGTATCAAGTGCTTTATGTAATTTTAAATTGTTACATTGGATCTGAATTTTATTGTAACCATGTTAGCAAAACAATTTTATGGTATTATTGTTTGGCAGATATTTTTATAATAAAGTTGTCACCGAGGCTGAAGTTTATATCACTTTTGGAATAAGAGATGACTTAAAAGATGATCAAAAAGAAATGATGCAAAAAGCATTGCAAAACAAAAGGGTAAGATGTTAAGATGGGTTCACTTGTACCTAAAGACACATCAGGAAGGCTGGAGAAAATTCACTTCCGAATCATCTAGTCCAACCCCTCATTTTACATAGGTGTGGGAATCAAAGCTAAAATGCTCTCTTGGCTTCTCCTGGTCCTCAGGATAAAGTCCACTGTCCATGACATCAGCTTCCCTCACCAGCCTATCTTGCGCCCCATTTCCTCTCCCTGGTGCTGGTCACTGCAGTTCCTGGAACTAATATCTCTTGCCTCCAGGTGTTTGCAATGCCTCCCCTTCTACCTGGGAATGCTCTTTCCCTTTGTCCCTTCTGCCTCTTTGTTGCCTGGCTAATTCCTTCTTAATGTCTCAGTGTTAACTCCCTTTCTCTGGGAAGTCTCCCTGACTCCTGTAAACTAGGTTGGCTGCCCCTGCCAGGTACTCCCTTAGGCCTTGAGCTTCCCTTAGTGGAGTATGTTTCATACTTTATTATAGTGGTTCTCAACCAGAAACATTGTTTACACCCAAGGGGACATTTAGCAATGTCCAGGAACATTTGTGGTTGTCACAACAGGGAAGGAGGGTGCCACTGGCATTTAGTAAATAGAGGCCAGGATGCTGCCAAACTCCTGCAATGCACTGAGCAGCTCCCAGCAGCAAAAAATTCCCCTGTCCAAAATGTCAATAGTGCTGACACTGAGAGACCCTTCTTTATTGCTGTGGTTTATTTACTTATCATTCTCTACACCAAACTCTCTGTGGGTCTGAATTGTTCCCGTTATATGCCCAGAGCCATCCTGAGTCCTGGCAAAGAGTAGGTGCTCTATAAATATCTGTGAGTGAATGAATTCATTGGGAATTTATTTGTCCATAGTTAAGGGCTAGTGGTTGCCGGAGCTCAGATTTGAGCCCTGATCCCCTTTTCCTTGTTCAGTGTTCTTGACATTATACCTCAGATGATAAGGACTCCTGTCATTCTGCTCACTCTTGCATATCCATGTGGTTTGTATCATCAGTTAATTAGCTTATGCTTTTCCAAAGAGTTTTATTTATTCAAGATATAAAGCAGACACCTCTTTTTAATGTAAGAGTCTAGGCTAGGCACTGAGATTTGAAGGTAAATAAGACAAAAATCTCTGGCCTCAAGCTACTCAATTTTAGAAGAAAAAATAAGGCAAAAATCTATTTTACTGTTGTGGTTAATAATTAAATAATATGACTTAACTCCATCTCCCTCTATCCATTGTGTGTTTTTAAATTAGTGTTTCAATATGTAAGCAGTGAGGTACAAATTAAATAGCATAAAACCCAACAAACTCTCTGGAGCAAAAGTAAGCTGGAAAGCAGGCCCAGAAAATGGACGATGACTCAAAGATCAGGAGAAGGAATCTTTGTCAGCTAGTGCAAAAAAGACCTGTTGAACCACGTAATGTTTACGACTCTTCCTATACATCTATATTCATAAGGTAGAAAATAACATCCCGGGCTAATTTGTAGACTTAATCATTCACCCTACTGATGACAATAAACCATTCCTCTAATAGTTGCCTTCTATTCAGAAGCTAGTAGAGGCAGATTTTGTTAATTTTTCTCTGTTAAGTTCTTCTCTGAAATGCTTCTTTCATTTTCTGCTTTTAAAAAGTTGATAAATGGAATTGCTCAAATCACATTTAACTCTGAAACGGCAATTAAAGAACTGTCCTATGACAGTCTGGAAGATTTAAACAACAAGTACCTTTACATTGGTGTAACAGTCATAGAATCTACAGGTAAGTTTTTTTTTTAACTTTCTCTTGAATAATATTTAGACAGCATATTAAAAGTTTAAATAATTTCTGTAATTCTTTTGTATTTTATTTTCTTTCTTAGTTAAATTTTACTTTTCATATCATTAGAAACTGAGATTAGAGTAGAGCTGTCCCACACTCTAGTCATTTGTTCTCTTACCACCCCAAGTGCAAAAATGGGTTAGCATCTGCCTAATTGATATTGATATCCTGATATCTGGCCTGAACATCTAGCACCCCAGTGTTCTTACCTGGTAAGAATAAAAATCAAAATGAGATTATATATGTAAAAATGTTTGATAAAGTACTATGCAAATGAAAGATACTGCATTTAGTCTCCTTATCTGTACAATGATGGAGTTGAACTAAATACCTCCTAAAACCCCTTTCAGCTGTAATATTCAGGGATTCTCTGTAAAATTGGAGGTAATGTTTCTGAAATGGGTACAATAATAGCATATACCTCATAGGGCTGTGGTGAGGATTGAAGAGTCAATATATGCAAAGTACTTAAAACAGTACATGTCCCATAGTGAGAACCATGTAAGTGTTAGCCCCCCTCCTCCCCCTCCTCCTCCTCCTTCTTCTTCATCTTCTTCTTCCTCCTCTCCTCCTACCTACCTACTACTTTCTTAGCATCCTTAAAATCTTATCTAATGCTCTCAACCCATTCCAGTGGTTTTTAATAGTCATTAATTATCACTCCAAATTAGGTCAATTTGTCTTACTTCTGGTATCTTGATTACTGATGTTCTTTATATTTTCAGGTTTATATCAAACCCTTAAACTAACTTGAACAAATAATTTAACCACACTAGTCCTTTTTTTTTTTTTAAATAAAATGAGAATTAGACCAGATGATCCCTAATGCCCCTTCCACCTCTTTAAATTTGTCCTTCAAGGGTAGTAGAATGAAGTATTGAGATAATTATTCAGTTGTTGAGTACCTTGTATATATCAGATGATCAATAGATATTAGAGAATGATACTCCATGCCCAGGATATTATTTTTGACATGATTTTAATGTTTCTTTTTTACTTTTACTTTTTCTCAATTTATTTCAAATATATACCATTTAAGCAATATTTATGAGATTTTCAAAGAGTGTTGCTAAACATACAGGCTTACAAATATGAATGATGTATAATCCCAACGCTCAAGTGGCTTACAAACCAGCATCAGCTGTAAGACAGGTAAACAAAGAATTTTGTTGTAAGCAGGAATTCTATTTGTGCTCTAATAAGCAAAGTACTTAATGCTACTGATCTCCAAAGGAAGGTAAGCTCCTAGGTGACTATTGAGCAACCACATACAATATCCTGAAGATGATCAATCTTGAATGATAAGTAGGGTTTTGAGGCAGGGATGGTAGATGGGGATGAAATGGGACACCCTCCATAGAGGGGATGTACCAAGGGTAGAAGGCAAGACTTGATCTTTGAGATTACCCAGTTGGTTATCCAGTTGGCTGAAGTATAGGATATGTATAGGTGTGTTAGGGATGAATATTGGAAAAGAGTTTAGGGATACTGGAGCTTTGTATGTTATTGGGCTCCTACCAGTGGACTCTCAGGGCTCCTTTTACCTCAAGCACTCTTTCTATGTCTTCTCCATTTCTCTCCATATGCCTGTGCTCTACAGGTGAACCCCTATAAACTTAGTGTCTAGTCCTTTCCTTCTTTCCATAATCCCTTGTACATATTCAACTGAAACTCAGGTCACTGACAAAGAGTGGTGTCCCTTCCTCACACTCCTCCTCAGTCTAACCCTATAGTTTCCTTCTACAAGGGGCGACTCTACACACAAGCCTTGGATGTAAGGCTTTGGAAACACCTGAGGTGTAAACTTTTCTCTGCACTGTCCCTTGGAATCAAGACCCATGCCCAACTTACTCCTGATGAACGAATGCAGGAATGGAGCCAGTGAGTGAATGAGTCTGTGGAGACGTACACAGGTAAACTAGATCCCCATACCGAGCGGTATAGCCCTCAATATGATGCATGTCATTTCTTTAGGTGGATTTTCTGAAGAGGCGGAAATTCCTGGCATCAGATATGTCCTCTCTCCCTACAAACTGAATTTGGTTGCTACTCCTCTTTTCTTGAAGCCTGGGATTCCATATTCTGTCAAGGTAGATGAAAGAGAGAAAATTGATAAATATGGTTGTCTTTTTCTGTTTACAGAAAGCATGAGGGCGGCAAACAGGGGAGGGATGCTGGAGAAGGGAATCACAGAGAAAACTCATCTGCAAAACCTGCCCCTCCTAGAGATGAGGAGGGGGGTAGGAAACTGCAGGCCAGCTTCGGCCTCGGGAGCGATTTCAACCCTTAGAACAAGTGTCAGTATTTAGGAAGGTACACTGTGTTAGGCATTCCCTTAAAAAGCATTGCATTTAAATATATGTAAATAAAACACTGTAAGTCCGTAGTTTAAAAAAATGCTCAACATTTAAAATTATTTGGTGGCATGTTCTCCAAAAGCTTTAAAATAGGAATATCATTCCTTGAAAGTAAAACCCCAATTCTCTCACTATTTTTTACTTCCTGTGTCATCTCTGTTTGCATTTCTGTGCTTTTCAGTCTGCCCCTGTGGTCCTTGCCATAGCTCTGTCTCATGTTCTCTCTCTGTACCATTCTCCATTCTTTCCATTTTGGCTCTTTTGGTCCTTGCCTCTCTATTCTCTCTGTTCTCTGTTTTTTGTTTTTTTCTTCTTCTTCTTCCTTCCCTTTTAATATTTTCTCTCCTCCCTCCACTTTTCCTTTTTAAAATGTTGATAGTACAGTGTTAATACTTTCATTTGACTTTCTAATTCTATTTTATTTAGTGTTATATATTTCATTATATGTAATACATATTATATTGTATTTTTAAGATGGAAATTTTTGTTCCCTGTCTTTAACTTAGAAAGCTAGAACATAGTGTTTTATTTTTTTATTCTTAAAATGTGTTGCTTTTAAAAATCAACTTTGGTATAGTTAAAATGTACTTAATACTCACTGTCTTAAGAGAGTGGCTTAAGTGATCACTGGCTTTTAAGAGAAAAAGATTTGCCAAGCTAAAGTAACCTTTGGACGGGTGCCTGGGTGGCTCAGTTGGTTAAGCAACTGCCTTCGGCTCAGGTCATGATCCCGGAGTCCCGGGATCGAGTCCTACATTGGGCTTCCTGCTCAGCAGGGAGTCTGCGTCTCCCTCCGACCCTCTTCCCTCTTGTGCTCTCTATCTCTCATTCTCTCTCAAATAAATAAATAAAATCTTTAAAAAAAATAAAGTAACCTTTGGACATGCTTGTAGCTTCTTTCATACATATAAATATATTATAATATATGTTATTATAGGATCTGTATGATAATTTATGGTATATTATAGATAATATATAATAATATATAACAAAATACCATAAATATAATATTATTATATTGAATATATCTATATTATTTTAAAATCTTTTATATATTTTCTATCACATATAAAAATAAAATAACATAAAGCATATCTTTGTGGAAATTATGTATGGCCACATGCCTGGCAGTGAGAGGTAAAGGTTAAGAGAAAAAAATATGAATGTATTATTTGTCATGTCTAAGCGAATTACTCCCAGAAGTGATTGCCTCGTTTTCTCCTTTATCCAGTTCTAAAAGCACTGAAGAATCACAGAAGTTAGGTAGCAGAAGACCTTATCACATCTACTTGATGGACTTAGTAGAATGATATTTATGTCCTGAGTCTGCTTGATGTACAGGGAATGCATTCGAAAATGACATAACTAAACAGAACCAAACCTTCCTATAATCTAAGAACATGCTTCTCTTTACTGAAGTAAACATGAATAATTTATATTTTGTGGGGAGGAAGAAAAATTATTTCAGAATTGTTCTGCTTTTTAAAAAGTAGTGACGAGCTACTTCGGACTATTCCGACAAACAGGTGCAGGTTAAGGATTCGCTGGACCAATTGGTAGGAGGGGTCCCGGTGACCCTGAGTGCACACACGGTCGATGTAAACCAAGAGATGTCTGACTTGGAGTCAAAGAAAAGTGCAACACGTTCCAGTGATGGAGTAGCTTCATTTGTGATTAATCTTCCATCTGGAGCAACGGTGCTGGAGTTTAACGTGAGCTGAATTCTCCTGTTGAATTTTCTAGGACAGTGTGTGCTTTTGACTGTGTGTTTTGGCTAGTGTGCAGAACAGATGCGGCAGATTTTAAACATGAGTCCAGAGAACAGATCCACAATTTCACATCCAAAGGGGAAAAAAAACCCGTAAGAACCAGAGGCAATATGCTAATCCATTGAATGGTCCTTGAGGAAGATAAATCTATCATTTTTTATTTGGGAATTAATTATTTTATATTAGTAAGATTATATTAGAATCTAGAAGCTTCAGAATAGCTTCTTTCAGCAGTGGAAGTCAGTGGTAGAAATATTCTCTCCTTCACTCCCACCTTTTATCTTTTTTCAGGGACACAAAAAGGTCAAACATGGAAGCCTCCCTTTTTCCTAGCTGCATAAACCACTTCAACCTTCGGGCTCAGTTAATAGGCTTCTCTCCCAGCAAATAATGCTTAAGTTCCGAATCCCAAATAAAAAATGAATAAGTTGATAATGCACATCAATGACTGCAGCATGTACGCATTCACTGTCATCTACTGAGCACTTACGAAATGCTAAGAGCTTTATGTAGAACACATTTAATACCCAGTTAGTCAGCTCCACGAGTTAGAGAATATTCTCTTTGCCATTTTGCAGCTGAGGAAAGGGGGGCTTCTAACCTCTCTTGTGATTAAATAACTTATCCAGAGTTAATAAACGGCAGCCCTGGGATGCAAACCAATACCTATCTCACTCCAGAGCATGAGCTAATAGCCCCTTTGCTGTCAAAAGTGGATATTGCGGCAATGATATCATCTCTGCCCCATTCTGTATTTATAAGTGCATCTCTTGTGCTACCAGTTCACACTGAAACTGGACCAGAGAGTCTGTGTGACGTTCATTTACAACTCTTGTCCCTATCCTCAAGACCTTCCCACTGATACCCTTCTCTTACCCTGCCAACCCCTAGGAAGAAGAGTCCCCAGATTGCCATGACATTTCAGGAAGAGTGCTAATATTTGTTCCCGGAGCATCTTTCCCTCTTTACTTCACCAGATTTTCCCACCATAGCTCATAATTCCATATTATTCCAATTATTGTCCATAGTCTTTGTTACTTGATACCACAGCTGTACAAACATTGGAGTAATGGAGTCTTTTTTTTCCTTTAGCACTTGGTCTTGTGAAATTTAGAAACTTATAAAGCAAAGAAAGAAATTTAAAACGTATTTTTTCACAGAAAATATTTCATCTCAGTCCACATGTATCTTTTGAAATTTTTCTTTTCAGGTCAGGACTGATGACCCAGATCTTCCAGAAGAAAATCAGGCCAGCAAAGATTACCAAGCAATAGCATATTCATCTCTCAGCGAAAGTTACCTTTATATTGACTGGATTGAAAACTATAAACCTTTGCTTGTGGGAGAATATCTGAATATTATTGTTACCCCCAGAAGTCCATATATTGACAAAATAACTCACTATAATTACTTGGTAAGTACAGTAATGATAGATTTACATCTGTCTATTCCCCTACCTGGACATCTCTCTTTATTAACAGAGGAACCTGAGAATGATCCCTTACATTTGTTTTTACAAAGCACTTTCAAGAATATAATCAAATTTGGTAATCAGTTTTTCAAAAACCTTTGAGATGGGCCATGATGCTCATGACCATTTCCTAGATGATGAAACTGAGAAACAGAGAGGTTAAGGGGCTTGCCGCGGTCACTTAGCTTGGAAGGGGAAGATTTCTGTTTGAACTGGGAACCGCTGACTCCTTGTCTGATACGCCTTTCACCAAAGAGAGCCTGATTATTCCAGAGAAAGAGCCTGATTAAGTTCTCACATTACCTCTGCCCTTGTTCATGGCCAAAGATACATGCCTAGACCTATTTCAAATATGTGCATTTCATTGGCATAAAAGGGGGCCCCAAATCCTACTCTTAAGAGTTGAGTCATACAATACCTACTCCAATTCTATAGTTTAGCAGCATTCCTATCATGTTACTTATATTAAACAAAGGTGGCCAATCAAGCCTGTGGGTAGAACCTTAGGGCAGAAGGTGGGAAAAATCCTGACAATTTTCAAAGAAATGGGTTGTGTTATTCTGATGGCTAGGCCAAACGGGTGGTGATGGCTTTTTCAACATTTTTGAGAAAGAAATTAAAAAATAAATGAGGAACACAGATCATAGTGACTGATGAAGAGTTATGGGACCTGTGTTGGGACTGTGTACCAAAACCATGTATGCAGTCCTGCTCTCTAAGGACAATTTAAGGGATCTTTGAAGACATTTTGGCTTCATATGATTTGTAACCTTTTTTTTTTTTTTTTAACCATGTGCCTCCAGTTTAGAACCTGGCTTTAAAACTTAATTCCCAAATAAGATGCACTCCACTTACTCATCTATTTTTTTTTTAATCAATAAAATGGAAGAGATTTTAGTGACAGTGTGATGACTTAAGCAGATTTAGGGTGAAATCTTAGCTCTCTGATTTCCTAGTTATGTGACTTTGAGCTAAAATCAGTATGACATTTAGTTAATTCCTGAGCCCCAGTCCCTTTATCTATCTGCACAATGGTGGTAATATTCCTATCCTGGTTCTTGTGAGAAAGAAAGGAATTAAGGGAACGTAAAAGTTTCTGACATATAGTGGGCCCATGCTTGTTAACTTTCTTTATCTTTCATACAATTTCTACTCCAGCTCTAAGCTCCATCCTGAAGCAAAGAGTTTGTTGGGTTTTTTTTTTTTTTTTGCATTTTATTTTATTTTTTTTATGTTATGTTAGTCACCATACAGTACATCATTAGTTTTTGATGTAGTGATCCACAATTCATTGTTTTTGTATAACACCCAGTGCTCCATGCAGTACATGCCCTCCTTAACACCCATCACCGGGCTCACCCATCCCCCCACTGCCCTCCCCTCTGAAACCCTCAGTTTGTTTCTCAGAGTCCATAGTCTCTCCTGGTTCATCTCTCCCTCTGATTTCCCCCCCTTCATTTTTCCCTTCCTTCTCCTAATGTCCTCCATGTTATTCCTTATGTTCCACAAATAAGTGAAACCATATGATAATTGACTTTCTCTGCTTGACTTATTTCACTTAGCATAATCTCCTCCAGTCCCATCCATGTTGATGCAAAAGTTGGGTATTCATCCTTTCTGATGGCTGAGTAATAGTCCATTGTATATATGGACCACATCTTCTTTATCCAGTCATCTGTTGAAGGGCATCTCGGCTCTTTCCAGTTTGGCTATTGTGGACATTGCTGCTATGAACATTGGGGTGTATATGGCCCTTCTTTTCACTACAGAGGATTTTGTTTTTAATGGCTACTACTGCTGTTTATTTTTAGATTTTATCCAAGGGCAAAATTGTTCACTTTGGCACAAGGGAGAAACTTCCAGATTCATCCTACCAAAGCATAAACATTCCAGTGACACAAAACATGGTTCCTTCAGCCCGTCTCCTGGTCTATTACATCGTCACAGGAGAGCAGACAGCAGAGTTAGTGTCTGACTCAGTCTGGTTGAGTATCGAAGAAAAGTGTGGCAACCAACTCCAGGTGAGCCACAAATTATGAGTCACAATCGAATTTTCTTCCGAGTAAAGGAGACTGTAAATTTAGCTACTTGTGAAGGTTTGTCTCACACAAATGACCTTTTCTTTTCTTTTTCAAATATCTTTTAGGTCCATCTGTCTTCAAGAGCGGTTGCATATTCTCCAGGCCAACATGTAGCTCTTGATATGGAAACTGAGTCAAAATCCTGGGTGGCTCTGTCAGCAGTGGACAGTGCTATATATGGAGTCCAAAGGAGAGCCAAGAAGCCCTTGGAAAGAGTTAAGTAGTGCATGGCCTTGGTTGCTGGTGCATGGGGTGACTCTGTGCAATGCTTCACAAAGTATGGCCTTAGGATAGGTTGTGGGGAAGAATTAGGGGAAGACCAGGCCTGCTTTTCTGTAATATACTCAAAACAATGGTTCTTAGGAAGGCAAGGCAACCCCATGTTAGTCCCTAAAGCATAGATTTATCCTTTTTTGTTTTTCCAAGTGTAGAGTTAAGCACTTTAAAAACATCTGACCATGATGGCAATTATATTCATGGGGCAAAATTGCCATCAATTGGGAGGGTTTTGATATTGAAGAGTTGGGGGCTTTATAGTGGCAGCACAATAGAAGCCTGGAAGGCAGCCTCTGGAAGGTTTTTGGTTTTGTTTTCTTTTTTTTCACTCTCTTTAAAATCTGTGGCATAAAAGAATGTGAAAATTATTCAATTCACCTAAATTCCCATTTATCACCCCTAGGCCCTGCTACTATTATCTATGTTTGAATTTCTTTGAACAAGAAAGAAAAAAAAAAACTATACAGTTAAAAACGTTCAGAAAAGAAAAAAAAAAAAACATTTGGGATCAAAATTAAAACTGGAATAAGCTTCCCCAAACAAGTTCTCACCCACTCAGAACCTAGAGTCTTCTTCCCCAAAACACAAGAGGTTGTGTTCCTTTTTTTTTCTTTAGCAACTTAAAAATTAATTTGTCTGGTAATTCACTAATTCGTGTGTTTATTTATTATTTATATGTTATATTGATCACAGCATGCGTTTTATGTACAAAACAGCATGGGTTGGTTCCTGAGAATCTTCTCACCAAACTTAAAACTTAGTTCTTGTTTTAATTTTCAATAGGTATGTGTTTGTAAATATAAAAGGTCAAACTAAAAAAATGAAGTTGGGAAACTTGGTCTTTGACTGTTTGACAAATGCGTGATCTCATTTGTTATAACCATGTGACAACTTGTACCTTTAGTTCTTCAGGGGAATGATTTATACATCTAAATAGACTCAACATGTTGCCTTCAGTTAACTCCTAAGAATTATTTAATTAGCTAATTACCTTTGGACAGGTGTTTCAAGCCTTAGAGACGAGCGACCTGGGCTGTGGGGCAGGTGGTGGCCACAACAATGCAGATGTATTCTATTTGGCTGGACTCACCTTCCTCACCAATGCAAATGCAGATGACACCCAAGAAAATGGTAAAATGTTAAGCATTTTTTGTTTATTCTTCAAATTGATTACTGAAATTTACATTGATCATTTTCCTCCTGGACATCCTTTTCATAATTCTCTTCCACAGTATTCTCTACACTGATCTTAGAGAGACATGACTACATAACTCCCCAGTACAAAATGTTTTACTGGCCATCAAGATAAAGTACAGTTTTTAGTGTGGTCCTCAGAGTCTTCCATGATCTTCTCCCCATCTCTCTCCAACTATCTTTTGTCTTGCTCTACCTTACCTTATGTTTAAGCTGTACAGAAACAAGGGTAGTGGCAGTATGTGTGGTGGCCATTTGGGTGGCACTGTACTATTGAACACCTTTAGGCTTTTCCCCATCAGGACTGCTTTCCCTTATATTAGCCTGAAGAAGCTGGTGAAAGAATCACCTCCTCTATCAGGCCTCTTCCCCATATAGAACTGATCATTCCCTCCTCCTTTCATAAGGAGAATACTGTAGGAACTAGCTCTGTTTATAAGCAACACAGCAGCAGTGCATCACGGCACATTCTTGCATTTAGTTATGTATTTTGTCTCAGCCACTGCACTGTGAGCTCTTTAAGGACAAGGGCCACATCTTAATTATATTCTTTCTGTGGCTTTAAAATCGTTCATAATTATATTTGACCTATTACTCATAATAATATAGCACAAAGAACAAATAATAAAAGTAGCATACCCAACAAAAACTTTGCTTACTTTATTTTATTGTGTTAATCACCATATATTACATCATTAGTTTTTGATGTAGTGTTCCATGATTCATTGTTTGCATATAACACCAGGTGCTCCATGCAGAACGTGCCCTCTTTAATACCCATCACCAGGCTAACCCATCCCTCCACCCCCGTCCCCTCTAGAACCCTCAGTTTGTTTCTCAGAGTCCATAATCTCTCATGGTTCGTCTCCCCCTCTGATTTCCCCCCGTTCATTTTTCCCTCCCTACTATCTTCTTCTTTTTTTAACATATAATGTATGATTTATTTCAGAGGTACAGATCTGTGATTCAACAGTCTTATACAATTCACAGCGCTCCCCATAGCACATACTCTCCCCACTGTCCATCACCCAGCCACCCCATCCCCCCAACCCCCACCACTCCAGCAACCCTCAGTTTGTTTCCTGAGATTAAGAATTCCTCATATCAGTGAGGTCATATGATACATGTCTTTCTCTGATTGACTTATTTCACTCAGCATAATACCCTCCAGTTCCATCCACGTGGATGTAAATGGCAAGATTTCATTCTTTTTGATGGCTGCGTAATATTCTATTGTATATAAATACCACATCTTCTTTATCCATTCATCTGTTGATGGACATCTTGGCTCTTTCCACAGTTTGGCTATTGTGGACATTGCTGCTATAAACATCGGGGTGCACGTACCCCTTAGGATCATTACATTTGTATCTTTGGGGTAAATACCCAGTAGTGCAATTACTGGGTCATATGGTAGCTCTATATTCAACTTTTTGAGGAACCTCCATACTGTTTTCCAGAGTGCCTGCACCAGCTTGCATTCTCACCAACAGTGTAGGAGGGTTCCCCTTTCTCCACATCCCTGCCAACATCTGTTGTTTCCTGATTTGTTAATTTTAGCCATTCTGACTGGTGTGGGGTGATATCTCGTTGAGGTTTTGATTTGGATTTCCCTGATGCTGAGCGATGTTGAGCACTTTTTCATGTGTCTGTTGGCCATTTGGATGTCTTCTTTGGAAAAATGTCCGTTCATGTCTTCTGCCCATTTCTTGATTGGATCCTTTGTTCTTTGGGTGTTGAGTTTGATAAGCTCTTTATAGATTTTGGATACTAGCCCTTTATCTCATATGTCATTTGCAAATATTTTCTTCCATTCTGTTGGTTGTCTTTTGGTTTTGTTTACTGTTTCTGCATGTGGCTGTCCAATTTTCCCAACACCATTTGTTGAAGAAACTGTCTTTTTCCATTGGACATTCTTTCCTACTTTGTCGAAGATTAGTTGACCATAGAGTTGAGGGTCCACTTCTGGGCCCTCTATTCTGTTCCATTGATCTATGTGTCTGTTGTTGTGCCACTACCATACTGTCTTGATGATGACAGCTTTGTAATAGAGCTGGAAGTCCGGGATTGTGATGCCACCAGCTTTGCTTTTCTTTTTCAACATTCCTCTGGCTACTCGGCATCTCTTCTGGTTCCACACAAATTTTAGGATTATTTGTTCCATTTCTTTGAAAAAAGTGGATGGTATTTTGATAGGGATTGCATTGAATGTGTAGATTGCTCTAGGTGGCATTGACATCTTCACAATATTTGTTCTTCCAATCCATAAGCATGGAACATTTTTCCATTTCTTTGTGTCTTCCTCAATTTCTTTCATGAGTATTTTATAGTTTATAGCATGAGTTGCTATAAACCCAAAGGTTTCTTTTTCTCAGCTTCTTTATTTTCCATCATTTCGTCTTCTATATCACTAAATCTCTCTTCTGCCTCATTTATCCTAGCAGTTAGAGCCTCCATTTTTGATTGCACCTCATTAATAGCCTTTTTGATTTCGACTTGGTTAGATTTTAGTTCTTTTATTTAATTAATTAATTATTTATTTTATTTCTCCAGAAAGGATTTCTCTAATATCTTCCAAAGTTTTTTCAAGCCCAGCTAGTATCTTTAAAATTGTCATTCTGAACTCTAGTTCCGCCTTACTAATGTCCATATTGATTAGGTCCCTGGCAGTCATTACTGCCTCTTGTTCTTTTTTTTTTGAGGTGATTTTTTTCCGTCTTGTCATTTGTCCAGAGGACAATAGATGAATGAGAGAACAAAATGCTAACAAGCTAACAACGACCCCAGAAAAATATACACTAAACAAATCAGAAGAGACCTGAAACCGGGGGGAAAGAAAGAAAAAAGAAAAAAAAAGAGAAAAAGAAAAAAGATTAAAAAAAAGAATATGATTAAATATGATCAGGCTGGTGCATAGATCAGTGCCACACACTAGATTTTGGGTGTATTTTGGTCTGTTAGAAGAAAGTGCCTCCCAAAGTTTTAATGAAAAAGGGTAAATACGATGAAGGGATGGAATATGACTATAAAGATGAAAAATATAAAAGAATTTAAAAAAGGAGTTAATAAGAAAAGAAGTTGGTTGAAAAAAGAAAGAAGAGGAATTAAAAAGGGGGGAGAGAATGTGATCAGGCAGGAGACTAGAACAAAGCCATACACTAGAGATTTAGGGTATATTTTGGTCTGTTAGAAGAAACTGTATCCCAAAATTTTAAAGAGAGAACAACTTATATATATATATACCAAAAATAAGGTTAACTACTATGAAGGGATAGAATATGACTCTAAAAATGAAAAATAAAAAAGATTTTTTAAAAAGGGATTGATAAGATGTTGGTTGAAAAAGGGGGAAAGAACAATTCAAAAAAGAAAAAGAAAACAAAGAAAATTTTAAAAATTAACTTTGGAAAGACTAAAGAATCAGGGGGAAAAAAAAGCCATGAATTCTATGTGCTGTATGCCCCTCGTGCTGGAGTTCTGCCATTCTCATTGATCGGTAAACTTGGTCTTGGCTGGCTATTCTTGCTGATCTTCTGGGGCAGGGGCCTGTTGCCATGGGTCTCAAATGTCTTTGCCAAAGGCGGAATTGCCCTGCCCTTGCTGGGGGTGGGCTAAGTAATCTGCTTGGCTTTGGTCTGGGAGCTTTTGTTCCCTGCAAGCTTTTGTATGGGTTTGCAGGAGGAGAGTAAAAATGGCGGCCTCCCAATCTCTGCCCCGGAGGAGCCAAGAACTTGGGGCCCCACTCCTCAGTACACTCCCAGAGAAAAGCAGTCAATCACTCCTGTCTCCCCAGTCTCCAGCCGCACTCTGTGCTCACCTGGCCTGTGACCGAGCGGTTCTACCTCTGGCATCCGACCCCGTGTGGAGTCTCCAAACCCAGCAGATCCCTGCGGTGCACTCCCGTGCCGCTCCTCCCGGGGGAGGAAGGGGAGTCTCCCCAGATCTGCTGCTTGTTGGGTCCCTGCTGGAAGAGCAGTGGCCCAACTGCGGTGGATCATGGTTTATGGCAACCCCGAGCTGAGAGCCCACTCCTTGGCTCTGTCTTTGCAGCCGGCTTCCCCGTTCCAGTACCTGGGAGGGAGCTCTGCCGCACTCAGGCACCCCCAGTCTTTCTGTGACCCCGAGGGTCCTCAGACCACACTGTCCCGCAAGGGTTCCACCCCCCGCTTAGCCACTGGAGCGACGTCCCTCAGTGAAGCCGACTTCTAAAAGTTCCAATTTTATGCTCCGCGGCTCTATCACTTGCCAGAAGCGGCGGACAGAGGACCCCTCCCCCGCCATCTATCCTCCCGAATATCGCCTCGGATTCCCTTCTCTGCATGTCCTACCTTCCAGAAAGTGGTCGCTTTTCTGTTCAGAGAGTTGCTGCTATTCTTTTCTTCCATCTCCTGTTGAGTTCGTAGGTGTTCAGAATGGTTTGATCCCTATCCAGCTGAATTCCTGGGACCAGACGAAATTTAGGTCTCCTACTCCTCCATCATCTTGCTCCGCCCCCAAACTTTGCTTACTTTAAATGCTTAGATATTTCTCTGTAATCGGTGGATCAAAAACATTGTAGGATTTAGAATCGAACTCAAATCAAACAAGTCAAACTGTATAGATGACACTAGATCGTGAGCTCTTCTAAGCTAAAACAAGTCGTATTAAGATGTGTGGTGCACCATGCCTAATTGAAAACAGGATCTCAGGATTTTTTGAACAAAATGAATGACTCGTGAATGTTTTAAATACTTGAATAATTTCATGGAATTTTCCTTCTTGATATTTTATCTCCTTTTTCCCTTCTTTGTTTTGTTTTTTAACAGATAAGCCTTGTAAAGAAATTCTCAGGCCAAAACGAATGCTGCAAAAGAAAATTGAAGAGGAAGGTACTCTAAAATTTCATGTGGTTGTGAAAAGGTTATGATCTTATTATTCAAAAGCTGGAGAGAACTAATCATTGTCTAATTTTCCCTAATCCAAATAGAATGGATGAAAAGAAAAATATGTACAGATGTCTAGCTCACCTCTTTCAGAAAGATTAATCCAAATAAATCCAATACTTCATTTGCTATAACCTCAATCTGAAGAAAATAAGTATTATTTCTATCTCTAAAATCTAAAAGATTAACTTTTATTTGTTACAAATACTTCCTCTCTATAGACTTCATTTGGCAACTAAAATTATATTCTTCCATTTTATTCTTACAAAATCCATGATTTGATTAACTTTGAAATGTACCTGGAAACCCATTTCTTCTATTTTATATATTTAACAGCAAATAGTATTTTGGATTATTCTTTGGGAAGTCAGTCTAATAGAAATTATTTTTAAACAATTATTTAAATAGAAATATGATCATTGACAATGTTAAAATAGGAAGAACGTTGAAATGGAAGTCAGTCACCTGAGTTCAACTAATAATCATGCTTCAAGCAGTAATAATTCCTTCCCCATCCATATATGAGTTATTTTAACTTTAACCTTTGTTCTAAGTTCTAATGAGATGAAAAAGGAAGACACTGAGTAATTTGAGCACTTCTCATGAAGGATGATGCCACTAGTGATGGTCTACAAACCATGTCACATAAGAAAATTTTTAAAAACAGGATCTGTAGCTTCAAGAAGGAAACACTTGTATGGTGGTGGTACCTATCTTCAAATATTTGAAGGCTTCTCAGTTAACTTATTTCACTCAAAGGGTGCTGAACCCAAGGTGCCCATTTCAAAAGTTAGTATTTAGCTTAGTCGCAAGAAGCTCTTTAACCATTTTAGTGTGAATGAGAATGATCTACCTGGTGGGGCCACATTCTCGCCATTCCTTGAACAGCCAGCCTAGAGTGGCTGGTCATTCACCTGGCAGTGGCTGTTGTGGGGCAGGGAGTCATGTGGCAGTAGAAACCAGGTACCCCTCGAGGTCCCTCCTGAGCCAGAGGGGGTGTCATGACTCTGTGCATAATCAGGGACACTGGCATCTTTACCATTTCAGTGGCTAAATACAAACATGCCATACTGAAGAAATGTTGTTATGATGGAGCCTTTCTTAACTATGATGAGACCTGTGAGCAGCGTGCTGCCCGGATTAAGGTAGGACCCAGATGCGTCAAGATTTTCAAGGAATGTTGTAACATCGCCAGCCAGCTCCGTTCTGAAGTGTCTCATAAAAACATCCAGTTGGGAAGGCTGCGTAAGTTTGACATTTTCTATCAGAATTCTGCCCCATTTGGGGAATCTTGTGTAATTCTGCGCTGCTAAAAAAGGGCAGTTTTCATGGTTTATTTACAGCTGAAATTAGAAAAGATGACTTGTAAATGCCCATCAGAATGAAATCAGTTATCATTGTTGGCAATCAGAAGAGGTACATAGAGTATAGAGCAGAGCACACAAGCCCGTAGTCAAGACCCCAGGGTAAGTTTAAAGCCAGCTCATTCTATAAACTTGAATGACTATATATCCTCTCTGAGCCTCAGTCTCCTCATTTTTCAAGCAGGAAGCTTGGGCTACATGATCTCCAGTATGCCTTTGAATTCTAGAATTCTATGGTTCTGTGACACTACAATCAATAAAAATTTTGTTTATGCCTGTACTGATCAAATATAGCCAAAGATTTCTTTTTTTAATTATTTTTTTCAAGATTTTATTTATTTATTTGAGAGAGCGAGAATGAGAGAGAGAGAGAGCACATGAGAGGGGGGAGGGTCAGAGGGAGAAGCAGACTCACCGCTGAGCGGGGAGCCCGATGCGGGACTCGAGCCCGGGACTCCAGGACCATGACCTGAGCCGAAGGCAGTCGCTTAACCAACTGAGCCACCCAGGCGTCCACAAAGATTTCTAAACTTAGCACAAGGTTAAGTGTACTTACACAGAAGATGAAATCTTATTTCCATCTCAACCATAAAATATGTTTTCAGAATTTATAGACCTCTCAATAGGTTTTCAGAATTTTTAGGACTTTCATTCATTTATGTACAGTCAAAACAAAATGAACAAAAGCGGAATGATGGCTCCTGTTTCAGAATCTGATCATTTAACAGCATGTCTTTCAATATTGTCCATCTAAGTGGATATATTTCTGTAAACATAAATTTTTGTGGCCATTTATCCAAACTGTGTTATTATATATATTTAGGTTGTTTTCAGTTTTTTGCTTATTACAAGAAGCACTTTCACAAACATTCTAGTACATATATTTTTCATTGTCCTATTTTTCATCTGATTTGGTTTCCGCTGCACGGAACTGAGTCTGCTATTCCCTCCCTCCTTTCTGGTACTCTGCTCTGCCCCTCGTTCTAGAAAGCCTGGCCTCCCAAAACGCCCATAGGTGTTGCAATTCTGCAGAGGTCTGCATGGGTTTCTCTCCCTGCTCTGCAGCCTGCAAACTGCCTCCAGACAGTAAACCTGGACAATTCCAGGGTTCACCTAACCTGTCTCCGTTCTCTCAGGAATCATAGCCCTGGGTCACTTATGCTGTAATGTCTGAAAACTGTTGTTTTATATAATGTGACTGTTTTTTAAGGTTTTTCTTTTTTTAATTTTTGTTTGTGTGTGTGTGTGTGTGTGTGTGTGTGTGTGTGTGTGTGTGTGTGTGTTTAAGACAGAAGAGTAACCCCTATCAGTGCCTCTTGGACAGAAGCAGAAATTCTGAAATTCTGTCCATTTTTATTAAGGGAATTATAAATAAATTTCCTTTAGGTAAACCTCCCTTATTTTATAACATAAATGCAATTACTGTAATCATAAGAATGCAAATAACTTTATAGATTGATCAGAATCTTTTATAATCTCAGGAACACTAAGCATTTAGCAATTTAAGAAACAAGTCATTAAAGATATTTTTATGCTCTATTTGCTTTGTCAGTACCAAGGCCTTGAAAGTTCTATTTTGAAATCACTAAACAAAATGTTCCATTGACCTTTTAGAAACTACTCAAGTTATAGATTAGTGTCCATGCTTTAAAATTTGGCTCTAAGTAAAATTTGTGTTGTTTTTTCATAATCACACATACTCCACCCCCCTCCCCCCAGATATAAAGACCCTGTTACCAGTAACCAAGCCAGAAATAAGGAGCTATTTTCCAGAAAGTTGGTTATGGGAAGTTCATCATGTCTCCAGAAGGTATTATACTTACTCAACATTCCTCTGAAAAATGTGGGAAAATGTAAATATTATAGCCAAAAGTCTGGAAACTACCCATTTCCCAATAGTTTATTTAAGAGTTAAGACAGTATTAGCATTTGATCAAATTTTGTTTTATTTGCTTCACTTTTTTTTTTTTTTTTAATGTGTGCTTGCTCTAGTAACTAGTTCTAGGGCAAGATTAACTAACTCTTGGTGAGGAAAGGTGCTATTGCATTTAATTTCATTCTACCTCAATAAGTCTATACTGAACACAAATGTGTGCTATATGCTATAGTAAGCAGCCATTTTCATCCTGAAATAGCTATACTGTAAAATAAATATTGATTAATAAGAAGAAAGGTTCTTTTCTTGTTATTCAACACATTTTTATGGAATGACTGCTCTGTCCCAGGCACTGAAAACAGTGATAACAGTGCTGAGTCCCTGAGCATCACCCTTCCCCGGGGACTCAAAACATTGACTTCAAGGTGCAGTGTAAGCCCTGAGGCCCAAGCCCGCCGTCAGTCTTAAAATGGGTCTCCTCGTCTCTACTCTTGTCGCCTCTAGTCCTTCCTCCACAGTGTTGTCCATTTCAGCTGGCATTGCCCCTTGGCTAGCACTTCCTCCGGTAAGCCCTCCCACCGCTCTCCCCAACCCCACCAGCAACTGGATTCATTACCCCTCCCAACTAGCCCTGTTGCGTGTAACACACACCTTTATAATGGCCTGTTTACCTGCCTGTCTTCCACATTAAAATGATACTTCCAGGACAAAGACTAAATTCAGATTACTGTTTTATATTCAGGACCTGGCATAGAGTCCAGCTGTAGAGGCACCCAAATAAATGTGTTGAATCAATGCACACTGCCTCTGAACTTTTTTTTTTAATTTTTTTTTAAAGATTTTATTTATTTATTTGACAGAGAGAGACAGCGAGAGCAGGAACACAAGCAGGGGGAGTGGGAGAGGGAGAAGCAGGCTTCCCGCTGAGCAGGGAGCCCGATGTGGGACTCGATCCCAGGACCCTGGGATCATGACCTGAGCCGAAGGCAGACGCTTAACAACTGAGCCACCCAGGCGCCTGCCTCTGAACTTTTTTAAATGCTTTATTGGTGCAGCTATTATAGTGAATTGCAGTTTATTTATTAACTTCTTCTAGTAGACTATAAACTACTTGAGAACAGCACTGTATCTTTAAGTGCTGTGTCCTCAGTGTCAGTGCTATGCCTGACACAAAGTTGGTGGACAACAGCTATTTGTTGAATGAAATAAATAGATAGATAAGCTTAATCTTAATCAGAAATTTTTAGTTATGTTGACTTTGTCATGAGCAATGTTAAGATGAATGACTTTGCTGCCCTATCTTAGAACATACCGCACAATAAGTACCTTTTTGTATGCTTTGAATTTGTGGTGTTTCAAAGGCATCTTTCTGAATTTGAATTCTCTTCATACGAGTGAAATATTTAAAAACATGCAACACGTAGGAGAGTTAATGAATATATTTTTCTTGCTTGATTTTTCCTTAATACCTGATGTACTTTTGTTGTGATTTTTTTCTTCTAAAGTAGTATGAAGCAAAAATTCTGTTAGTGAATGCTGGCAAGTTGGGCTAATCACTGTATTTGAATATTAACATTTTAACTTTCAGAAGCCAATTGGAATTTGTGCTACCTGATTCTCTAACTACCTGGGAAATTCAAGGTGTTGGCATTTCAGATAGTGGTAAGCAAACTTAAGCTATATACTCATTTAAGGAGTGATTTGATTAGCAAAATGTAGTTTTTTTTGTTATAATCTATATAGTTCACCCAGGACTTAAGTGGTGTCATTTGTTAAATATCCTTTTTAATGTATTACAAAAAGACTTGGATATGCCCATATCATTGACCATATTAATTTGTTCTTCTGCTCTTCTATTAGCCATCATTTTATCAATGCTGATGTCAAGTCCCCATTTTCCTTTATTTTTCTCAGCGACTGGGAGCTTGAGTAGAGTTAGAAACAAATGTATGACTTCTCTCCTGGGCGAATGCCCTTCTGTGGCGATTTAGTACAGATACTTTATTAATGACATCAGAATTGGTTTTGTTTGTTTGCTAATTTTTATTTAAAATCTTGGTTTCCACAGTCAAAATTTTATACCCATTAAATGGAGTCAATAATGAATATCTAAAAAGAGATTTGGTACTTCTACATTCTCATGCCTTAGGTAGAATTAAATCTCTGTTAGACAAATGAAGCTTTCTATTAATACCAATAATTATGGAAATACAGATCAATGAGTAGAAAATTCAAGGACATGACAGTGCAGAGAAGAACATAATGTAATATGCCTTTTTCCTTCAAGCAAAGCAAATCTGAGACACAGTAGTACTAATAAGGCATTGTAGAATTCCCTAATATGCCTCTATTTGCTTTCACTTTGGACTGAAGGTATATGTGTTGCTGATACTCTCAAGGCACAGGTGTTCAAAGATGTCTTCCTGGAAATGAATATACCATATTCTGTTGTACGAGGGGAACAAATCCAATTGAAAGGAACTGTTTACAACTATAGGATGTTTGATATACGGGTAAGTAGGTATTTATTATATGTTCAAATAAATGGAAAAAAGGAAGAATTCTCTGATTTTATAAGAATTCTATTAATGGAATTATCACATACACAAAAAACAAAAATTCAACTCAATGCAGGGATGAAGAAAGGAGGAAGACTTACGACAAATTTTCTTATAATTCCAATTTAAAGAAGAATACAAGGGGCACCTGGGTGGCTCAGTTAGTTAAGCATCAAAACTCCATCCATGGCTGGACAACTTGTCTTCTTTTTGTCAGCACACGACTAAAGAGAATTATACAATAGGGTGACGGATTTCACCTGAAAACAATAGTCACAAAACTTTGTATGGGAACTCAATGTGGTCCAAAAATCTAACTATATTTTTTTTTTAAAGATTTTATTTATTTATTCATGAGAGACACAGAGAGAGAGAGAGCGAGAGAGAGGCAGAGGGAGAAGCAGGCTCCCAAGGAGCAGGGAGCCCGATGCGGGACTCGATCCCAGGACTCTGGGATCATGACCTGAGCCGAAGGCAGACGCTTAACCATCTGAGCCACCCAGGCGCCCCTAACTATATTTTTTAAAAAGCTCTAATTTCATGCTTAGAGATGAGTATTTCAGTGGTTTCCAAAAATTTTGCTTACATACTCTAAATTTTGGGGGGGAAACTATGTACCCCATTGGCACATTTTTAATTAGCATCTAAAATTTTTCATCATAACTATAACTTTGGGAATATTTAAATATTAATATTTTTTCAATGAAATGGTTATAACAAACTTTAAATGTATACAGCAGAATCTAAACACCATAACATTCCATTTAAAAATACCCAAATAAACTGTTATTAACAACAGATTAGATATCAATTCCTTTTTCTCTGTGAACACATATTCCCATTTCACTCTCCTAATGTTATATATTTTATGCTTGAATGTTTTCTATTGAACACCCTCATACTTTGATGCAACAAAAATATGTAGATATACTGAAATTGAAATGTTTTTGAATTCCATAAGACTCTCAGTGTCAAGTAATTGCTTGTGGATTTAGTTAAAATTTTGTAAGGATTTTGATACGTATTGTCCTCAAGTTATAAATTAATGTAGGGGAAACTGACCCGCCTACAATGCTGAATCTTTTACATCTCTTTGTCCTTTTCTTTATTCATTAGGTCAGTGGCCAGCTATTGCCCATGGGCCCAAACTGACCTGCTGCCTCTTGTGGCCTGTACTCTAAGAATGGTTTTTACATTTTTTTTTTAAAGATTGAAGGAAAGAAGAAATTTTCATGGTGCATGAAAATTATATGAAATTCAAATTTCAGTGTCCGTAAATAAAGTGTACTGCCACATTTACCTGTGTAGGTATCGTCCATGGCAAATTGAGTAGTTGTGACACAAACCACTAAAGGGATGCTTTCATTGCTCAGAGTGCTGCCAGTTGCAATGACACAATTGTAACTCAACAGGCTCTTAAGTGACATGCATCTCACTGCACTGCCATATTTTGTTTAACTTTTAAATTATCAGTGCATTTTCATCGTATCAAAATAAGAAACAAGAACATCTGTGATATCTCAGGGTTAGTCCCTATTAATTATCTTTCCTCAAGTATAGGTCACATTTTCTTATTTCTTCTTATCTAGTAATTTTGGACTGGACCTTGGACCTTATTAATGAAATGTTACAGTGACTCTGGAGTCGCTCAAGTTCCTCTGAAGATCTTCCATTTTGGTTTGTGTGTTTTAGCAGGCAGATGGCTGAATTCAGTCCCAAACTCTGAAATCTCAGTTCTGTTCTATTAGCCTTGGTCTGGATGCGTGGAATCTGTGCTGTGTGTTGTTCAAGGGTTGGCCAGATTTAAGCAAAGTTTATACGCTGAACGTGGAACACCTTCACGTTTCGGCTCTCGTGGCTGTTTCGTATTCTGTCCCCTGGCTCTTCAAGCCAATATGATGACAGGTTCTGCCAGAGGTTTAGCCACTCATCAAGGCACCACTGGGGCCTTCCCTCAGGTGAAACCTGTAATCAACAGGAATCTCACCCAGGATCATTCTTTCCTTCCAGCTGCTGCCTTCTCTTCCACTCTCTAGTGCCTTTAGGCTGTGTGTGTGTGTGTGTGTGTGTGTGTGTGTGTAGTCGAGAGTTTATAGTTGTGTTTGCAGAATGGTTGTCCAACAGGATCTACTCGGCCATCACTAAAAGCAGAACTCCTGCTGTAGGCTTTTTAAATTGATATTCTATGTCTGAAAACTGAAGATATCCAGTTTTAAGCATTCTTTTCTATTCCCAACTTACTAAGAATTTTTATAATGAATTTATGCGGAATTCTGTCAAACCACTCTTCTCCTTCCCCATGCTACCCCTGCTATCCTGGGGGACTGAATCATTGACCTTGGGCAACCCAGTAGGCTTCTTTAACTCCTGCCCCACCCATGCAGGTTGTTGTGTTTCCCAAAAAGATAATTAAGAGTGAAAAAGAACATTCCACTTTTGAGAAATTCTTCAGATTAGTTGTTGAATGTTGGCATTCTTTCTTGTTTACCTGCTTTATTTATTCTGTATCTTACAATTTTATGCTTTGGGATATAGTTCTTAATTCTATCAGTTCACTAGATTTTGGAGTGAAGATGAAAAATATTCCCTGTTTCAACCAGAAGTAGGTAGGTACTATTATTATTGTCCCCATTACAAAGATGAGGAAATGAACAGTTAAAGAGGTCATGTGACCTGATATTGTCCTACAGTAAGAGGCAGAGCCAAGATTAGAACCTAGATCTTTCTGGAGCCCACGTTTGGTTGTAAAACGGGTCCAAGTGGAGAATTAATAAGCAACAAGGTTAGAAAAGTAAGGTGGGGACATATCTGGCAGGGCCTTGAATGCCAAGAGATGGCGTTCTCAGTCTTTCCTAAAATCATCATGTGTTGAATACCAAAGGCTGAGCTAAAAGATACAAAGGGGAGTAAGACACGTAAAGTGCCTCAGCCTGGGGTTCGCACTGCCTGAGGTACAGGCATGTAAAGAGACCATGCAACAAATGGTATCATGACAACGTGAACAAAGAACCTGAGCAGCTTCACACCTGATTTAGAAGGTTATAATCTAAGGAAGGTAAGGCATTTCAGAGCCGGGGCTGAACTTGCCAGACATCTCTTCACATTGCTAAATTCTACAGCAACTTGTGTGTGTATGTTCAAAAATCTGAAATGAGCTTTCTCCTCTGCCTTATAATCTAAGGAATTCTTTATCACTGTAAAAATCTCAGGGAGAGTTTGTATCCAGACGAACAAGGTCAGGGCATACTTTCCTTATCATAAAATGTTGTTTTTTTTTTTTAAAGATTTGATTTATTTATTTATTCATGAGAGAGAGAGAGAGAGAGAGAGACAGAGGGAGAAGTAGGCTCCCAAGGAGGAGGGAGCCCAATGTGGGACCCGATCCCAGGACTCTGGGATCATGACCTGAGCTGAAGGCAGACGCTTAACCATCTGAGCCACTGAGGCGCCCTATCATAAAGTGTTTTAATATAACTGTTCACTGGTAATATTTCAGTTCTGTGTTAAAATGTCTGCTGTGGAGGGAATCTGTACATCAGGAAGCCCAGCCATTGACCACCAGGGCAGCAGTCCCTCCAGATGTCTGTCCCAGAGAGTAGAAGCTTCCTCCAGTCATCTGGTGACCTTCACTGTGCTTCCCCTGGAAATTGGCCTCCACAACATCAACTTTTCACTGGAGACTTCACTTGGAAAAGAAATCTTAGTAAAAACATTACGAGTGGTGGTAAGAAAAATATGCTTTTTTTCTGATTCTTTTTAAAAACACCTTTTTCATAGGTGAAGGTGAAGAGTATACTTAGCCTGGTAACTAGTGTATGGAAGTGTCAAGTCACTATATTGTACACCTGAAACTAATATAACACTGTGTATTGATTATAATGGAATTAAAATTTAAAAAAAGAAAGAAAGAGAAAGAACAATAATACTTTTTTCATTCTGAAAAACAAGATGTCAGCAGCTTATCATTAAGTAGATCAGAAAAAGAACACAGAGAAAAATAATATAAATGTAAATGTAACAAAATGCTAACATTTGAAGGAAACTGGGTAAAGGTTATCTCAGATTTTTTTTGTACTATTCTTACAACTTTTCTTTCAGTCTGACATTATGTTTTAAAAATTTAAATAAAACAATGGTACTTGCTTACTGTATATGTATATTGTATATGGAATAATGAAAAACCACAGAGAAGAAAATTAAAATCACTGATAACTCCCACACCCAAAGATATCCAACTGTGACAATTTGGTATATATATATATATATATATATATATATAGCCTTCCAAGTTTTTCCCCCTAACACATTCAAAAGACATGTCTTGAAATCGATGTGCCAGACATTAGGCAGGTACTGGATTTCCAACAATAAATAAGACACTGCCCATGCATTTACAGTTTAGAATTTATAGTCTAAAAAAATGTCCCATTTACAAATGAGTAAACAGACTAAAAAGGGAAGAAAACTATCATTTATTAAGTACTATTTACCCACATAGGCCATTGAGTGTTTTCTTGTTATCTTACTAAGGTTGAGATTCTTGCCAAGAGGCACATGGCTAATTAATGACAGAACTGGGCCTTCTTAGGTCTTCATTCTCTGACCTCTGTTTTCAGCCATGAAATCACTTCAGTAGACATGTACTGACTTACTTTGTGTAAGGCATGTCCTATGCATCCTTGCATGGTGGTTCCATGCACAGACTCTGGAGACAGGCTGCCTGGGTTTGAATCCTGGCTCCACCACTTCCTAGCAGTGTGACATTGGATAAGTTTCTTGATTTCTCTATGTGTTCTTTTCCTCATCTATCAAATGGGAGTAATAATAGTTTCTACTTCATAGAGTATTTTTTTAGGTTAAACGAGCTAATACATACAAAGCACTTAGATCAATTACCTGGCTTATAATAACTTCTATTTAAGTATTTGCTCTGGTTATTATGCAAGTAGCCAGAGAATCTTATTCTTCCATGTAGGGATATAAATATTTACACATATTTTGCCTTTTAAAAAAAGAATTTTTCAATTAGAAAGTCTTTAAGTTGATCCAAGAATTCAGGTCACATAAATTTAATTATATTCTTTCGTCATTTGAATGGGGCAGCTGAAATCCAGTGAACAAATTAAGGCTCCACTGAGGGAGTTAAATTTAATTATATTCTTGACAATGTTTTCTCCCTTTTTAGCCGGAAGGTGTCAAAAAGGAAAGTTATGCTGGTGTTACTCTGGACCCAAGGGGTATTTATGGTAGGCAAAATGATTTTGTATTTGTATGTCTTCTTTTGCTCTAGAAATTAAAGTGTCTAGGTAACCTGAAATACTGTTTTTCAAAATGTCAATTGTCTGGAATAAGAAATATCCACTTCTTAGTTCATTGATAGTCTTAATAGCATATGTTGTATTGTAACCTGCATGGGTTTAGAATAAAGAAAAAGAATTCCATTAATTTTAAGTGCAAAGCATTGAGATAGTAATAATTGCATGACTTCTCTTCAATAGTAGTCATTTTTTATCCATCACAATAATAATTTATAATATTTTCTTATAGAACCATCAATCCCAAAGAACACTTAAGAAAAAGTCATTTCCATACTTCTTTAAGACGCAGTATTTGAAAACACAATAATGCTGATTAGTCACTTAACTAACCCATTCCTCATTGTTCCTACTCCCCTGCTTTTACCCTTCAATAAAGATATTCTGAATCTTCTCACAGTTAGAATTTTGTGAAAATCCAAGCATTTAATCAAGGCCCATACATATATATATATATATATATATATATGCGAAATTTAGAATGTGTTCAACTAACAATTCTTTTCAACAACAAAAAAAGGTAGCCTGCCACAGTTCTTATTAAATGGTTAAAATTTACCTTATTATTGCATTGAATAATTTTTCTTTGTTTTCAGTGACAGAGCAGTGAGGAAAAAAGTTTACTTATAAATCAAGACCCTATACTCAGAGAGCCATTTCCTCTGGGCAAGCAAAGAATTCAGACCTTTACCTTTAAATCAGCTGAGTACCCTCAGCTAAGGATGACTTCAACAGGGTAACAGAAAGAAAAATCCATCCTAGATGCATATATCCAGATGCTTCCTTTTTTAAAAATTTTATCTTCACACATATCTTCTTCCAGCCTGTCTGTTGTGAAGGATCTGTGGGGAGAGATATTACAAATTCTGAGGTTTGGGGCCTCATACAGTTACATCAGGCCTCAGAGCCACTGTGTCCTTTTTTTCTTCCCGTTTACCCTTGTGCCTCCTATCCTGACATTACTTCAAACTGATTTCCAAAGTGGTCCTGTCTTGTACATCCCAGTGGTAGACATCAGGGCCACACGATGGGAATGATCTTTCGTCTGGGAATAAGTCGCTCGATCAAAGATCTTGGTGAAAAAAATAGTAATATTAAATTCTATGCCTCTTTCCAATCTTGCCGTATGACTTTTCTCCTTATCGTTTTAGACAACTTAGATTTAGGTACTTTGTTACTTTCTAGAGGGTACTTAGGTACTTTGTTACTTTCTAGAGGGCTAAATAGGGTAAAGATGACAATTAATTCTGTCCAGTGAGTTTGGAGAGTTTATGAAATACTTCCAATATTTATATGTTGGAATTGCTATACCAATATGATACTTTATAGAATTCCATTTTTTTAAAAAAGATTTTATTTATCTGACAGAGAGAGACAGTGAGAGCAGGAACACAAGCAGGGGGAGTGGGAGAGGGAGAAGCAGGCTCCCCGCTGAGCAGGGAGCCCGATGCGGGGCTCGATCCCAGGACCCCGGGATCATGACCTGAGCCGAAGGTAGACACTTAACGACTGAGCCACCCAGGCGCCCATAAATTCCATTTTTTTTAAAAAGGCCAAAATATATTTGGAAAAGTAAATGGACAATAACCTCACTGGAAATTTGAAAAAAAATATCACTGAGGGAGAAGGAGGTATCAGAACAAATTGTAAAATAATAGGAATTAACATAGTGTGGCATCAGCTTAAAATGAGGACTAAATGTGGAAACTCAATCCAAGGAGCGCTCATCCTTGGTTCCTGCTTTCTCCCCCCCACAAGCCCTTTACCTCCAAATCTTTTCTTCTCTGGGCTGCAGGGAGTTCAGCTCCTCCCCCCCCCCCACTTCCTGGCACACCGAATGGTCTGGGCAGGCCCCTCATGTTTTCTTCCCTCCCTTCATTCCTGAACCCTGCTCCTATTTCCCTTCCTTCAAATGCACCCACTCAGATCCCACTCTACATCCTCCTCTCTTTCTTCAGTTTTTATCTCAACATTCTGTTTTAAAGATACACTCACTGCTTCTCACATAGTGTTTCAGAGTACATTCCACCACAATTTTACTTATCCATCCTCTAGTGACAGATTCCCCACCACTGTGAGCAATGCTGCAGCGAACATCCTTATACATCTCCCTTTACAAATCTTTGCAGCATTTATCTGGACCGTATATCTGGGAGTGCCACCGCGGTGGCAAAGGGCATACATACAATGAATATTATTTACTGCTGTCACACCGGTCTTCAGGATGGCTGTGCTAGTTACACATCCACCAGCACTGTGTGAGGGTTGTCATCTCTCTACATCCTCACGAGCACTTGGTATTATTACTGGCCTTTCTAAAATGTGCCATTTATGAGAGGCATAGGATGCCATCTCATTGTTTTAATTTGGATCCTTCTGATTACAAATGATTTTAAACATTTCTCCATATGAGCTTTCCGCTTGGCGGGAGGCCTGCTTCTCCCTCTCCCACTCCCCCTGCTTGTGTTCCTGCTCGTGCTCTCTCTCTCTCTGTCAAATAAATAAATAAAACCTTAAAAAAAATTTCTCCATATGCTTATTGGCCATTTGGGCTTCTCATCTGTGAATTGCCTATTCCTATCTTTTGCACTTTGTTCTATTTTTCCGTTTGGGTTTTCTTGTCTATTTCTTATTGATTTTTGTCTCTGGTGTACTCTCTTAAAAATATATTTATTTATTTGAGAATGAGAGAGTGCACGCAAATGAGAGGAAAAAGGGGCAGCGGGAGAGGGAGAGAATGTCCAGCAGACTCCCTGCTGAGCACAGAGTCCAGCGGCGGCAAGGCTCAATCTCATGACCCTGAGATCATGACCTGAGCAGAAATCAAGAGTCAGACTCTTAACTGACTGAGCCACCGAGGTGCCCCTCTGGTGTACTTTTTTTGAGCAATAATGAACCCTAGTGGGTTCTGAACAGGAGTCCTTTATTCTGATATAGTCAAATTCATTATAACTTTACTTTATAGCTATTATATATTTTGGGGGTAATCTTTAAGAAGTCTTTCCCTGCTCTTAGTTCACAGAGATATTGTATATTTTATCCTATTGGTTTTACAGATTTGACTTCTAAATGATTTAATCTCTCTGGCATCTACCTCTATATGTGATGTATTAATGAGTCTTTTATTTTTTATTTTTTTAAGATTTTATTTATTTACTTGTCGGAGAGAGAGTGAGCACAAGCAGGGGGAGCAGCAGGAAGCAGGAGAAGCGGGCTCCCTGCTGAGCAGGGAGCCTGATGAGGGGCTCAATCCCAGGACCCTGGGATCATGACCTGAGCTGAAGGCAGACACTTAACCAACTGAGCCACCCAAGCATTCCTTGATGTATCTTTTATCACGATTTCTGACAAGGAATAATATTGGCTTCTCTTAGTTTTAGTTTTCTCTTCTGGACCTTTTCAATCTGGTAGCAGAGTTGCTAATAAGAATTGAAATAGTCAAGGGCAGGTATCAATGGAAAAACTAGTGGAGGATCAAATTTAGATAATTTCAGACAACTGACTATTATTAAGTACAATGTACTGAGCACGAACTGTTTGCCAGGCTCTTTGTCTATATTATTTTCACCCTTATAAAAATCCTTTGAGGAAAATATTATTACCTTTATTGAACGGATGAGCACATCAAGGCATAGAAAGGTGAAGCGTCTTGCCCAGTGTCACATACAGAGCGCGCTCCTTCTGAACTCCACGCTCTTTCACCCACACCACAAACCTCTTATATGTCTTCACGAATTTTATTTTAATATTATATCCTCAGCATTTATTAAAAGTTAATGAAGAAAGAAGTCACCTGAGGAACACTCTGTCTCTTCTGCAAAGCCATGTGGCTTGCCCATTAAATGGCAAAACGTCACTATTTTCTTTTAGCATCTGCCCTATGCCAAGGACCATGCTAAATGCTGGGACTACAGCTTCCAATAAGAGATGGTTCCTGCCCTCAGAGCTTTCCTGGCAGGACAATGGGTGGTGGGGTCTCTTTGTGGTGACTGCTGTGGGTCTGCAGTAAAACTTCTGAGCTCAGATCCAAGCTTCATCTGTGCCCGCTCTGTGACCTAGAGCAGTTTGCTCTCTAAACCTCAGTTTTCTCATCTATAAAATAAAAATAATAACAATTGACCTAGCAAACAGAGTTGTTTTAAGATCCAATACAACAATGCATTTAAAAGCTTAGCAGAGTGCTTAGTGTTCTATCAATAGAATGATAAATACCATTTTTATGAAATAAACCAATGATTAAAGCAGAAAAATGCTCTGATACAAGTACACTAAACTCTGTTATTGCACATAGAAAAAATGGGTCTAAGTTACATTGAGAGAAAGTGGAAAGAATTTCAGGGCATGCTTCCCAATGGAGCTAATCTTCATATATCCTTGACTAAGGAATTGTGTTAGTTATTTTTAGCTTTCAGTTCCGAGAATAATTTTCTCTCTTTGGACAAAACGGCATGCTCCCTTTTTCTGGTAGATAAAATATATATAACCTATTTATTTCCTATCTTGTAATGACCAGGAAGCTTACAGTTAAATTTAATGCTCTAAAGAGATTATATAGCCCTAGGGTTTGATAAAAATCCTTGATTATTTTTAACTTCCTTTTTAAATTTTAATATAGTTATTATAAGAGGACCTTTTATTTTAAAACAATTCTTTGGAAGCTAGTATGTTATAAATAACCTGCAACTGGTGTTCCTTCAAGAATTCTGTATAAATCTATGAGATACTACCTCATACTAGTCAGAATGGCTAAAATTAATAAGGCAGGAAATGACAGATGGTGGCGAGGATGCAGAGAAAGGGGAACCCTCCTACACTGTTGGTGGGAATGCAAGCTGGTGCAGCCACTCTGGAAAACAGTATGGAGGTTCCTCAAAAAGTTGAAAATAGAACTACTCTATGACCCAGCAATTGCACTACTAGGGATTTACTCCAGAGATATAAATGTAGTAATCTGAAGGGGCACCTGCACCTTAATATTTAGAGCAGCAAAGTCCACAATAGCCAAACTGTGGAAAGAGCCCAGATGTCCATCGACAGATGAGTGAATAAAGAAGATGTGGTGTATATACACAATGGACTATCACTCAGCCATCAAGAAAATGAAATCTTGCCATTTGCAA
Organism: Callorhinus ursinus; assembly: GCF_003265705.2. NCBI lineage: Eukaryota > Metazoa > Chordata > Mammalia > Carnivora > Otariidae > Callorhinus > Callorhinus ursinus. The sequence continues at coordinate 10,140,289 of NW_027397086.1, forward strand.
CAACATGGATGGAACTGGAGGGTATTATGATAAGCGAAATAAGTCAATCAGAGAAAGATAATTATCATAAGATCTCACTCATATGTGGAATTTAAGAAACAAAACAGGAGCACAGGGAAAGTGATAGAAAAATAAAACAAGACGAAACCAGAGAGGGAGACAAACCATAAGAGACTCTTAATCGTAGGAAACAAACTGAGGGTTGCTGGAGGGGAAGGAGTGGGGTGATGGGGTAACAGGGTGATGGACATTAAGGAGGGCACGGGATGTAATGAGCATTGGGTGTTATATAAGACTGATGAATCACTGACCTCTACCTCTGAAACTAATAATACACTATATGTTAATTAATAAAATTTAAATTTAAAAAAAGAATTCTGTGTAAATCTAATATTTTTTTAAAATTTCAGGTGTCATTAGTAGACGAAAGGAGTTCCCATACCGGGTACCATTAGATTTGGTCCCCAAAACAAAAGTCAAAAGGATTGTGAGTGTAAAAGGTAAAGTGACAAATGCCATTTTTATTTTTCATTTCACTTTATGCTTCAAACAGCAATCAAATATCCTCATGATTATTCTGTTTCTCCTCTTCTCTACTCAGCAGCATATACAAATCCGCCTCTGGGAGAACCCTGCTCCTTCTTCCACCTTCAAATCCCCAACCGCTTTTCTGACTGTTTTCTTCCATTGGCCTGATTTAAATGGAGATTCATTCTCCCATGATGAAGGATGGGGGCTATCATTGACGCAAAGACTTCTCCAAAACTTTCCATGATCTTAGTGGCCACTCTTGCTCCAGAGAAGGCTTTGTGACCCACCAGAGTTGCACTGTTCTGCTGAAATATCAGTCCCAGAGGGGTTCTCTCCCCTCTGGTACATTTGCAGAAGTGGCAGCTTTGGTGGGTTTCCTCTGGTCTCCAGCTTTTATAATTCAGTATTAAGTCATCAAAACAACAGAATGTCCTGACTACATTTTGTCTCAGTTAAAGCCCTGGACTCACAGAATGTTAGTACCGGGAGAAACTTTTTTAAACATGTGCAATCCTGGTGTTGGTTGTGTGAAAATTGGTTTGCCTCGTATCGCACAGTGAGTTTTAGACAGAGCCCCCACAGCACTCCCAGAACACGCATAGCCCAGGCTTTTTGCTTTGCTTTGTGGGAGCGATTGATTAATAGGGTTTATGACATCTAAAGCTGTCAGACTGAACGACAACGAATTTGCCATGTCCTCTATGCGTTAATTTGCCTGCTACATTATACCATCTTACCACAATATTCCCGTGGCATTTTTAAGCCTGGTCTTGGTGTTTCTTTTAAATCCATATTCCTAACTAGATCTTTTTTGTCTCTCCCAAGCTAAGAAGTAATTCAACTGCCTAGATAAAAAGAAAAGAACAAGAGGGTGCCTGGGTGGCTCAGTTGGTTAAGTGTCCGACTCTTGATTTCAGCTCAGGTCATGATCTCGGGTCGTGAGATCGAGCCCTGAGTCAGGCTCTGCACTGGGTGTAGAACCCGTTAAGATTCTCTCTCTTCCTCTCCCTCTTCCCCTTCTCCTCACTGCCCCTATGCTCGCTCTCACTTTCTCTCTCAAAAAAAAAAAAAAAAAAAAGAGGAAAGAACAGGGACAGTTGCTCTTCTCTCTAAAATATACTGTTACTCAGAAGTTGATAGAAATTGTGTCTACCTTGATTTTTTTGTTTGTTTGTTACAGGACTGCTTATAGGTGAGGTCATGTCTGCAGTTCTGAGTCAGAAAGGCATTGATATTCTTACCCACCTCCCCAAGGGGAATGCAGAGGCAGAACTGATGAGCATTGTCCCAGTATTCTATGTTTTTCACTACCTGGAAGCAGGAAATAATTGGGACATTTTTTCTACTAATTCATTAACTGAAAATCAGAACCTGAAGAAAAAACTAAAAGAAGGTAAAAGAAAATCTATTTTACATATTGTACATAAAAGTGTTGTGATTTTTAAACTAATGGTGCAATTAAACTAATATTTAAGTTCTTATAAATTATACAAAAGCATAATTGTAAAAGCATTTCTGCAAAAAGAAAATCGTGAGATAGACACAACTATATAAATAAATACTATTTTCTGTAGCATTTTGGCTTAATTTACCAAAATGCCTGGATGAGAGACAAGACACCTGCATTCCAACCCCTACAGAGCACTTCCTTCCCTCTTGAATGAGCTCAGAGTGTTCTACTTGATAATTCCCAATTCAAGTGATTCGTGATTCATATACTTCTTTTGAGAAGTGTAACGTTGGCCACAGAGCACATGCTTGCTGCCCAACACCAAAGGAAGTTTACCGTTCCCAGAAGCTAATAAAGCATTCTTTGTGTAGAAATGAAGGTCAGTGAAGCACTATGTTCTTTTTCTGGTGCCTCTTAGGGTTGGTGAGCATCATGTCCTACAGAAATGCTGACTATTCTTACAGCATGTGGAAGGGTGGAAGTGCTAGCACCTGGTAAGTAGAAGGTTTGATTTGCATTTTCATAAAATAGTTGATTAATTAAGGAATCTTAATGGAAATTCCATTCATCCAGTTGCTCAGGATAAAAGTCTAGTTATCCTTCATTGCCCTCTTTCTCTCACAAGTCACATCGGATCCAGCGAATACTTCTGGCTGTACCTTCAAAATGTGTCCTAAACTTAACTACTTCTTACCAACCCCACCACGCCATCCTGGCCCAAGCCACTCCCATGTCTTATCTGGATTATTGTACTAGCCTTCTCTGCTCTTTCGTCTTCAGCCCTTCCCCCTCTTTGTCTATACTGAACGTAGCAGCTGGAGTGACCCTGTTAAAACATAAGTTAGGTCACGTCACTCAGAACCATTTGGGAGCTTCCCATCGTGCCCAGGGTAAAAACCAAACGTACTGCGAACTACAAGGCCCTTCATGGTCTGGCTTCAACTCACCTCTCCAACTGCGTCCCCTACTATTCTCTTTCCTTCCACTCAAGCCCTACTGACCCCTTCAATGTTCCTTGAACACATACCAGGCATGCTCCCACCTGAGGGCCTTTGCACTCACGTTCCTCTGTCCGAAATGCTCTTCAGGTATCAGTGGCTAGCTCCCTTACCTCCCTCAGGTCTTTACCAAAAATCACCTTCTCAATGAGGCCTCTACTTATCATTCTATCTAAAATTGCATCCCATTCCCATCCCAGCATTTCATATCCTGTTCCCCAACTTTCCTTTCTCCTTAAAATTTATCATTAACATTCTTACTTATCTCACTTATTATCTGTCTTGCCACCAGAATGTGAGCTCCACGTGGGCACTCCCAAGTATTCCTAGTGTCTGGTACATACCTGACACATAGCAGGTGCTCAGTAAGTACTTATTCAGTGAAGCATAATAACTTCCTTATTTTTGATGCTTTGAGGGCAAGACTGTCTGAATTAACTGAAAGTCCACATGGCAATCTATTTTCAAAAAAAATACTCTCATGCACTGACAAAATATTCAATGAAAACATAGTGTTCCAAGTGCTTTATAAATTTTACTATATAAAACACTTTTAAGAATTGTACAATCTGGAATAATTGACTTTTAGATTATGCCCTGTAACTCTTGAGAGTCCCCGGGATTTCATCTTTGACCCTCTTATTTTCTGTAGTCTCTCCTTGTGCAATCTCATCTTTGCCCATGATTTCCATAATTTCTACATAGATGATTCCCCAATTGATGTCTCAAGGCCTAACTTCTTTCCTAAGCTCCAAATCCACATTTCTAGGGATCTGGGAGCCAAAGGCCCTTCAAACATAATTCATGCCAAATTCAGTCTTTTGTTTTGTTTTGTTTGGGTTTTCTTAATCTGTAGGCAGCAATACTCTGTACAAGTTTGAACCATCCCTTTCCTTTTGACTCTATATCCAATCACTTATCAAGTCCACAGATTGTACCTCAGAAGTGGGTCTAACCATGTGTGGGTGGCACATTTTAAAAGACATGTAGACTCCTGAAGCATGCCTACCGGAGGATACCAACCAGGATGCGAGGGGTAGGGGTTAGAAACCAGCGCAGCAACAGCTAGGGACTAAATGCTTAGAGGACGAAATGCCCCCTCTCCCCAAGAAGATGCAGTAGCCTCTCAGTAAACACCTAGGGCCTCTCGAGCATTCTGGACAAGACTGAGTGGACGGTGTTCAGCCAGAAATACAGAAATATTTGGATACTGTCCTAGAACCCAACTCCACAAGTTCCTTGAGAGAAACATACACAGAAGAAAATGGCCAGTACCTGAATACTTTAGGGAAGTACAAAGAAAAAGTACAAAAAATAATATATCATTTATTTTATTTTATTTTTAAAGATTTTATTTATTTATTTCAGAAAGAGCACACGAGCAAGCATGAGCAGGGGGGCGGGGCAGAAAGAAAGGGAGAAACAGGCTCTCCACTGAGCTGGGAGCCTGATGTGGGTCTCAGTCCCGGGACCCTGGGATCATGACCTGAGCCAAAGGCAGACACTTAACTGACTGAGCCACCCAGGTGCCCCAATATATCGTTCATTTTAGAAAGAAAAATGAAAATAAAATATTTTAAGTGAGAGGGAGAGTCAAGTGGTCTTACTCTCAGAAGTGAGGGGCTGAAGAGTGGGTAGCTCTGGGCACTCAGAGAGTGAGGTAATGCGACCGGAGGAGTTGGGGGGTGGGCAGATAAGAGGCATTGTGGGGTTATGAATTAGATACTCTTGGATATTCCTTGAGAGATATTAGTAGAGACTGAAATTGCTTCAAAAAGCAAAAAACAAAAACAAGAAAGCCTCCATAATCATGATAGTTAAAGCTTCCTTGTGAGGTAGTGAGTTCTGCATCAGTGGCCTGGCTCAAGAGGAAGTGAGGTAAACACTCTGGTGAAAGTCGGGGAAGGAAATTCAGGCCTCAGACAAGACTTTAGATTAGACAGCTTGTGCACCTTTTACAATCTAGAATTTTAAGATTTTACTCTTCCAGGTCTCCTGTTCATATGTCAGTGCCCTGACTCAAAACTATTTGCTTCACCACTGTTGTCTTTAACTTGAGCGTAATTTTGTTTTTAATCATCAGGCACCGGTTTTAGTTTGTGTGCTTGTTAGCAATCCTGCAATCACAAAAGATGTGTTGTTCACATTTGTTGACTAAACGTTTTGGAGATCTTCCTAAAATCTTCTCTTCCTTTGTAAAATGGTGACAACATACTTTGAATTGTATGATTTAAAATATTATTTTCTTTTAAAGAATAAATATCATATTAACTAAAACACACATAAATTGAAAGCCAAAGGGATTGAACATCTAAATATTAGTTATTTGATTTTGTCTTAAAGGTTAACAGCTTTTGTTTTAAGAGTACTTGGACAAGTAAATAAATACATAAATCAGAACCAAAATTCAATTTGTAATGCTTTATTGTGGCTGATAGAGAATAGTCAACTAGAAAATGGATCTTTCAAGGAAAACTCCCATTATCAACCAATAAAATTACAGGTAAGGAAACCAAATATATAGATTAGCAACAGTTTTATTTACAAGTCTGAGTTTTGTTCTCATCCTATTTTAGAAGTTTGAAGAAAAGAAAATATATGTATCCCTTTAAGAAAGTCCTGTTGTGTACAGGCAAAGAATATGAAGGTTCTTCTTGCACTGCTCTTCACACAATTCAGTATAGGTCAGACGAGTGATGCCTTTGACATCTCTTGTGTAACAGGCACCGGTTGTCCACAGGCTGTAAGTGCTAGAGATCTCAGAACAGGTAAAATGTATCATCTGTCCACATACCCTTGGTATGGATGCCATACCTGAAATTCAGAGCCTTCTTACAGGTCAAGGCTGCAAGGTGTTGTCATGAAAGATGGGACCCTATTTATATCCTGTCAGTAAGAGAGATTGGGGTCAGTTTTATTAAACTGTACAACAAAGTGTTGTTTGAGATTAGAATCTACTTATAAACTTGAATTACAAAGTGATTATAGTATCTCTCCAAGATACCATTACAGTATCTCCTACTCCCTTCTACTCCTTAGAATGTTTCTTTAAGATGCAACAGTGTTTTTCGTTCCTTTGTTTGTTTGTTTTTGTTTGTTTTGGTTTTTTGCCTGCCCTAATCCAATCCCTTTCTGGCATGATATCAGGCATAAATGGCTCCCTGGTAACAGGGAACTCATATGGTCCTCTGCTGCACCAATAGCAGATTAGGACTCCCACAAGAAACAGAGGGCAACTGACATTATCCAGGTGCTATTTGAAGAATAAAATACTACATTTTTTTTTCTTAAGATGCCCACATATCCATCCATCCATCCATCTATCTGTCTGTATTATTCAACAACCATTCGCTGAGCACCTAATACATGCAAGGGTCTATTCTGAGCACAATCAGGGAGGAAGTGTGGGAAGGATAGACTACCCCAAAGCTCACACACTGGTAGGGAAAGTGGGCTATCCATACTACCAACTCTAATCTACATATAACTGTATGTGTTCATTTACGTATATAAGAAATACTTACTGAATGTGTACTAAGTGCTACATGGTAGAGACACAAGAGTGAACAAAACAAGTGTGGTCACTGAGGCCTTAGAGCTTATGATCTCACAGAGAAGTCAGACGTCAGTAAGTAATTTCAAGTGTGCGATACATGTTAAGAAAAGGGAAATATAATTTCACCAAAAGCGGGGGATCTAACCTAGTATGGGGGAATTGAAAACAATGAGTTAGCCAGGATCCTGGGAGCTAGTCAAGAGGAAGGCAGGCAGAGTGTTCCAAGTGACGGCAAACAGCGTGCCTGGCCTTTTGAAGTGGAGAGAGAGGGTGGTTCATGCACGTAACTGGGGCCAAGAGAGCTAGGGGGTGAGTGGCATGAAATAAAGCTGGAGAGGTAAATAGAGGACACTTTGGAAGATCATATAAGCATTGCATTGGAATGTGACTGCCCTAAGAGGAAATAATACGGGAGAACAGAGTCTGAATAGAGCTTCAGAGAGGAGGTGGTATTTTAACAGGATCTTGAAGGAGGGGGAGAACCTGTGGTGAAGAGGTATGAAGTGGAACTTCAGGGTGGGGAGGTGAGGGAGAGAAAGGCGTGGAAGGTATGCAAGTGAGGAAGACCAAGATCTTACTGAGAAATGGCAAGCAGTCCAACTGGAATGCATGAAGGGAGAGGAGGAGATTGGAACCAGGTCATTTCACTTTAAGGACACCGTTTCACTCTCCTTTTAAAACATGGCTTATTTTTAGGGTACCTTGCCTACTGAAGCCCAAGAGAATGCCTTATATCTTACAGCCTTTACAGTGATTGGAATTAGAAGGGCTTTTGATATATGCCCCACAGTGGTAAGTAAGAGTTTCCTTCCTCTAACACTGCTCATCTGTTTCTGTACCATTTAGTGGGAGGGACCGCCTTGAAAATAAATTTAGCTCCCAAATCAAAAGATTTCGGAATTATGATAGATATTAGAGATGCTCTGGTCCAACCTGCTTGTTGACAGTTGCAAAAACTGAGACCTGTGGGGAAGGCAGGTTTAATCGTCCAGTGTCCCAGGCTACTAAACTATGGAGCTGACAGAACCAGTAAGTTGTGACTGAGGAGAAAATGACGTGGTGTCCCTAGCTTCCTTCCAGTGTCTCTGGTAATGTTATGATGTGTATGTGACTGTTAGCCTACAGTGGAGGCATTTTATATCACTAAACACACGATAGCGTGTTTGCTTCTTTGGGCTGCGCCGTCTCACTTGCTTGGAAGCTGAGGGGAGTAAGGAGAAGATTCGCCTGAGTGCGTCAACGTGGTAGACTCCAAGGGGTAGCAGGGATGCTTCCCCGATCTGGGAAGAGACACTTCCCCGCATTGAGGTCAAACACGCCTGCCTACAAATCAGAAGTCAATTAGACATGTCCTTCAAACCAGCCTACAGAAGAGACATGGAAAAACCCACCGGGGTTTGCAGGACTTCAACCACAAAACAAAATACTGTTTTTAGTTTGTTTCAAGAGAATTGTTATTTATACTTAACAAGACAAAATAATCAACAAGGGACAAGTTCCCAGGGCCCTAGAGGACCAGTCGACACCTAGTGGTACATGAACAAGAGACAGTGGAGCCAGGAGAGAAGGGGCTGGGCAAGTTGACTGCAGCAGTGCACCAGACTTTGTCCTCATGCACTTATCCAAAATAAATACTTCAGTTGTCTCAGGACAAAATAATAGAGACAATTTTCCCAGGAATTCTTAGGATCAAGAAGCACTCTGGCAGCTTGGTTCTTTTCCTGCTATTTATGGTTTTATTTAGCAAAATTCCTTTTGAAAATGTGAGTCTGTCCCTGCTGTGCCGGGTTGGGGGTGGGGGTGGGGGGCCTGATTAAAGCTGTGTCTAGGCTTCTTCTTCCCAGAGACTACATCTGATACGGGAAACAGAAACTAAAGGGAAAAACTTTGACAGATGAGAATTGAGGGGCAAAAAGGTTGACCCAGTTTGGACAAGCACATTTTCCCTTCTGAGATTGTACTCTGCTCCTTCTCCCAGAGGGATTTGCTTCAGGGAGACCCCATCCACTTCCATTAGGTCATTTCTCTCTACGCTCCATCTTGCCTGCCCCAGGATGGTGCCACCCGGGGGTAGTTCTCATCGGTTGTTAGGTTGAGGCTTGACAAACCTAGATGTCTTTTGCTCTTGTTTCCAGAAAATCAGCATGGCTCTCACTAAAGCTGACAACTTTCTGCTTGAAAATACCCTCTCAGCCCAGAGCACCTTTACACTGGCCATTTCTGCTTATGCTCTTTCCCTGGGAGATAAAAGTCACCCACAGTTACATTCAATTGTCTCAGCCCTGAAGAAAAAGGCTTTGGTTAAAGGTATGACTTGTTTCGTACGTTTATTTGGCAAGTGTTTACTAAGCATATAAAGTCTGCTAATTCTGGGAAGGAGATTAGGGCATGCAAAGTTGAGTAAGACACAGTCCCTGCCCTAAAGGAACAAATCATCATAATACAATATAATAAGCGCTGTTATTCATTCATTCAGCATATGTATTGAGTACCTCCTATATATCAGACACTGCTGTAGGTTCTAGAGATAAAGCAACAGACCAAAAGAAAAAAAATCCAGGTCCTCATAGAACTTACATTCCAGTTATGGGGAGACAAACATGGTAAGTAAAATACTGCATGTAGTGACTAGGTTGGCGATGAATGATATGAAGAAAAATGAAGCAGGGGAGGGAGACAAGGCGAAGGAGGAGGTTGTGATTTAAGCCTCCCTGAGAAGCTAGTACTTGAATCGAGACCCAGTGAAGGTGAGGAAGCAAGCTGTGGCTTCTCCAAAGGATGTTCCTGGTGGAGAAGCAGCGTGTGCGTATGCCTGAGGCAGGAGGGTGCCTGGAGCTCCAAGAATGGCAAGGAGGCCAGTGTGACTGGAGAGGAGTGAGATGATGGGGAGGCAAGGGAAGGAGAGGGGGCAGGAGGGAGGGAGGGTCATGTGCAGCCTTGGAGGTCATCACAGGAGCTCCACAAGACTCCTGGATACAGTCGTGCAACATGCACAGCTCCCAACCCAGCCCGTGAACTGAGGCTGAAATCCAGCCTGTGAATTCCCCCAGCCAGGCACCCTGGATTGGGTCTGCCTCTGCCCAGACCAAGAGGTGCCTGTGTCTCATTCACATCCGGGCGCTGTGGGGGCCAGGGGAAGCCCAAACCTTTAACTTCCAGTTCAAGTGAAAAGGCAAGGTTTTGAGGATTTTTAGCAGAGAGAGATGAACTCATTGCCAGTTTATTGCACTTTCCCTTCTGGCTTATCCTGTATTGCGTTGGCTATATATGTATTTCATTTTGAAAAATAAAGAAACCACTTCCTATGGGTCAGGAGTAAAGAAATAGAAAGAGGATAGCAGTGATCACTGGCCAGTGTTCCTTTTTTTTTTTTTATGTTATGTTAATCACCATGTGTTCCTATGCCAGCACGGCATGGTTGGACACTTCCGAGCCCTCTCCTGGCTGAGGTTTTCTAAAAGCTTAATAAATGTAACATGAAGTGTACCACTATCTACAAGATTTGATTTCCGTCATCATTTAAAAATGACTGAATCTTTTTTTTTTAAGTAAGAAGAGTAAGGATCAATTTTAATTGTAAATATCAGTGAACTTACAGTGGTTTTTTTTTGTTGTTGTTGTTGTTTTGATGTAGTGTTCCATGATTCATCGTTTGTTCATAACACCCAGTGCTCCACGCAGAACGTGCCCTCTTTAATACCCATCACCAGGCTAACCCATCCCCCCACCCCCCTCCCCTCTAGAACCCTCCGTTTGTTTCTCAGAGTCCATCATCTCTCATGGTCCATCATCTCCCCCTCCGATTTCCCCCTCTTCATTCTTCCCCTCCTGCTATCTTCTTTTTTTTTTCTTAACATATGTTGCATTATTTGTTTCAGAAGTACAGATCTGTGATTCAACAGTCTTGCACAATTCACAGCGCTCACCATAGCACATACCCTCCCCAATGTCTATCACCCAGCCACCCCAACCCTCCCACCCCCCACCACTCCAGCAACCCTCAGTTTGTTTCCTGAGATTAAGAATTCCTCATATCAGTGAGGAAAATGACTGAATCTTAAAAAATAAATAAATAAATAAAAATGACTGAACCTCAAAACCACTTGTACAGTGCTTTTAAAATAACATAAAAGAAATGCTTGGGTCTTAGAAGATAGGGATCATAAAATCATAGAATTTAAGAAGAGGTCTTAATGATTCAGATAATGTTTGAGCTGCAAGTATCTTCAAAAACCAAATTTTTCATTCTAAATACAGCAAATCTGAGTCTCTGAGAGGGAGGGGAAACATTGTCCAAAGTCATGTAAATAACATAATTATGAATTGTAAACAGATACATTAAAATCTTGACTAATCTTCCAAAATGATTTCCAAATACACCTTACTGTTTTTTTTAAAGATACTCTATTTAAAAAAGCATGTAAAGTGACAAGTTTAAATTACTAGAGCAATAACAAATATAATTTAGAACCTAGTTTATGAAAAATATTGCATATATGAAATTATCTTTAGTGCTTTACATTGGGAAGAGATCATAAAAGACTGAACTAAGGTTTTGGGCATGATCTCATAATTTCTAGGACATAGATTTTTTTTTTCTGTCAGGGAGAAAAGTTCTCCAATTTATCTCATAGTGTCGATAATAACAGTAAGCCTTTCTCTGTGTATGGTGCTTTCTGGTGGATTAAAATTTACATTTAGTATCTCATCTGAGTTTCATTGCAAGGAAAAAAGTACTACATACACTTTAGGTTTTAGAAAATTAGGCCCACAGGACTAAAAGAATTTATCCAAATTGACATGGTCAGTTCCTAGTGGAGTAGAGAGCAGAACCTGGGTGTACTAGTTACAAGTTTATTGCATTTCTCACTCTGCTATACTGCTCTTCCCAAGTACACATGGACTCTCCATGATGACCCTTTCAAGTCAAGACAAACAGCACTGTATTAAAGATCTTACTTTGTATTGGTCCCCTTGAAGTTCTTCTTACAAACGAGTAAGAAACTTCTAGACCTCAAAAGGCCACTACCAGAAGAAACTTCTAGAAACCCACTAGAATTATGTGAGATTCACATTTTTAATTATAGCAATGAATGTGATTTGTTGATGTTCAGGTGACCCAGTCATTTATCGTTTTTGGAAAGACAATCTTCAACAGCAAGACAGATCTGCACCTAACTCTGGTACAGCACATATGGTAGAAACCACTGCCTATGCTTTGCTCACCACTTTGAACTTGAAAGACATAAATTATGTTAACCCAATCATCAAATGGCTATCTGAAGAGCAGAGGTATGGAGGTGGCTTTTATTCAACCCAGGTAACATTTCTTTGTCTTGTTTTATCCTCATGAAATTGGTCCTCTCCCCCCGCACCCCCTGCCACTACATGGTCCCACTCATTCTGACCTCCATGGTTTTGTCCACCAAATGAGCATACCATAGATATGAATCAATGACTAGAATCAAAGGACCCTTAGAGATTATCTGCATTGATAGCCTTCTTAAAGAAGGAAGTCAGGCCCAGGAGGTTCATGCATGGAGTTAGTGGCAGAGCCAAAATCAAAACTCACATCTCCTAACTCTAAATCCAGTACTTACTTTATGATTCTTAATGATCATGAAGGGCTAGCAAGGTTATCAGCAATTCCATGACATCTTATGTAATAACCATGTGGACAAAAGTACTGATATTCCCTCCCCCCAAAATAAATAAAAAGTGAGAGAAATACTGATTGTTATAGTTTATCTAGCTACCATTGTAAACTCATTCTATGTTAGAACTATTTTAGTTGAAGAATATACCTCTGCATTCAAAGTTTAGCTCAAATATTGGCATCTTCTCTGTTCCTTGGATGTTTGGATGATGACAAAATTTAGAGTTAGAGGGGTCCTTCAGGATTACTTCAGAGATTATCTAATCTGGGGAGGCAAATGGGTTTCATCTTGGAGACAGGTGCAGGCTTAGCAAGGAAGAATGTCCCATTGATGAGCATGCCATGGACACAGGCAGACTGGGTAGCCACATATTTGACATCTCTGAGCTAGTCATACTTCCCAATTTTGTAGATGAGGAAGATGAGACCTAGAAAAATAAAGTTCATCCATTTATTCCTAGAAAAATAAAGTTCATCAATTTATTCCTTCAACAAATACTTGTTCAACAGCTACCACGTGTACCTACAAAATGTAATGGATGCCAAGAAAGACTTGCATCCAGAAATCTTACATTACAGTGGGCAGAAGGAGAAAATTAAAACAGAATTACGGAGAGGGAGAGCTTATTGATGGCCTCACTGTGGAGTTATTTAAAGTGAGACTTAGGATAAAAAGGAGAGAGTCATGCAAGGAGTTGGAGGCATTCTGTAGAGTGACCTGCCTGTGGTCACGCACTCGGGATGCATGGAGCACCTGGCCCTGAGGACACACTTCCTTGCTCTTCCTGCCAACAGCAGCATCCTTGCTGGGGAGGAAGAGACCTTCCTCTCATCTCCACCTGGGGGCCCTTCACCAATTTCCCTCACTCAGCTGGAGTTTCAGCCTGCATCCCCATCCTCTCATAAAAAAGGGTATTTGTAAACACAGGAAATATATAAATGAGCTAAACCTATTTTTGTGCCTTGCTGATCTTTGATAGGATACAATTAATGCCATCGAGGGCCTGACAGAATATTCACTCATGATTAAACAACTCCAGTTGAACATGGATATCAGTGTTTCTTATAAGCATAAAGGTGACTTCTACCATTATAAGATGACAGAGAAGAATTTCCTTGGGAGACCAATAGAGGTAAATGAAGGACTTTTGATAATATTTTATAACGGGATGGGACCTTTGAAATCATGTGTTTCACTCTTATTTTACAAATGTATCTATTTACTACTAAAAAATACACTAAGAGTACCTGCTATGTCCTGGGCAGGGGTGCCTGCTATGTCCTGGATACTGGGGATTCAAAAGCAAAGTATATGAAGAAACTGTGTGTTCGGGGGGACAGTTGTTTTAACAGTGAAAAATAAGAGCCTTGACAGGGACATGGAAGGACAGAGCAGGGCCTCCTGACCCAAGGTGAGAGGTAGGAATTTGTCAAATGCATCCAGGTGCGCAGGTTGAATCTCGAAGAATCAGAATGACGTAGCCAGGTGAAGAAAAGGGAAGAACATTCCAGAGAGACAGAACAGTATGCACAAAGGTGCAGTGGTAGTGTGAGAGAAAACACATTTGGGCATCCACCAATGGTTCCACCTGGTCCTGTCATACATACAAACTGTGGCCTAGCTGGAATTGGCTTTTAGGTCCTCCAACAGCTTACCCCGTGTACCCTGCTGGATTTTTTTTTTAAGTGGGCTCCATGCCCAGTGCGGAGCCCAATGTGGGGTTTGAACTCATGACCCTGAGATCAAAACCTGAATTGAGATCAAAAGTTGGACGCTTAGCCAACTGAGCCACCCAGGCTCCCCTGGATTTTTTTTTTTTTTATGAAAACCTTGATGGCCTATGAAAATTTCCCAAAGAAAAGAAACGTTGGAAAAACTAGTTTTTGTGTCAATTAGAGTAGCTGCCAGTAAACAGCTGCTAAGACACATTTTTCTAATTACCACATTTTTAGATGCTTTTAGGTCATATTTAAATATACAAATAACTGGAAATAGTTTTTAACTGTCTTGTATCCTCTACAAATCCATGTTTGGGAAAAGTAAATAGGCATGAGAAATAAAATTTAATGCAAAAATCACAAACTATTGGCGCATAGTAAAAAAAAAATAGGTATGGATATATAGACAGAGATATAGACATATTCCAACACTTAAAAATCCATAGACTTCAAATAGAAATCTGTTTCCAGACTCCTTTGAAAAACCGTAGGATCTGGCAACAAGATGCTGGCAGCAGCAAGCATTCTTCAATCTGTCCCAGTTCCCACAGTCACGTGACACGCGTGTAGGCACTTTGTCCGTACTTTGTGCTTAGGCCTCTGCAGGCACGTGTACTTGTGGTCCCTGGGTTGGTAATGTATCTCCTTTCTCTGGGAGCCTGTAGAGTTCACTAGAGATTCACATTCTGAGCCAGTGGTCTAAGCTCTCATGAGGAGCTCTTGACCTGAACAGCACGGTAGGCCCGCTGGAGATAGCTGGAGTTACTTCTTCTCTGCAGGGGTAATGCTGTAAGGGGCCCCTTGCCATTTCTAAATAACTTAAACCTCAGCCCATGATACTGTCTTTGTATAAAACCCAGGCTAGTAGTATCGAGTTTGGAATTCTCTATGTCAGCATTTCCTGAAATGTGTTATATAAAAAAGGTTTGGTGGTCAAGTAAGTGTGGGAAACTGTAGTTTAAATGAAGTTAAACAAGTTCTTTCTTAGAGGATAGCCCATCTTTTTTTTTTTTTAATTTTTTTATTGTTATGTTAATCACCATATATTACATCATTAGTTTTTGATGCAGTGTTCCATGATTCATTGTTTGTTCATAACACCCAGTGCACCATGCAAAACGTGCCCTCCTCAATACCCATCACCAGGCTAACCCATCCCCCCACCCCCCTACCCTCTAGAACCCTCAGTTTTTCAGAGTCCATCATCTCTCATGGTTCGTCTCCCCCTCTGACATACTCCCCTTTTCTTCCTCTCCTGTTATCTTCTTCTTTTCCTTTTTTCTTAAAATATGTTGCGTTATTTGTTTCAGAAGTACAGATCGGTGATTCAACAGTCTTGCACAATTCACAGCGCTCACCGTAGCACATACCCTCCCCAATGTCTATCATCCAGCCATCCCATCCCTCCCACCCCCAACCACTCCAGTAACACTCAGTTTGTTTCCTGAGATTAAGAATTCCTCATATCAGTGAGGTCATGTGATACATGTCTTTCTCTGATTGACTTATTTCACTCAGCATAACACCCTCCAGTTCCATCCACGTCGTTGCAAATGGCAAGATCTCATTCCTTTTGATGGCTGCATAATATTCCATTGTGTATATATACCACAACTTCTTTAGAGGATAGCCCATCTTTAATACGTATGTAACTAAGTGTGGTGACTCTGGGGGAAGAAAGGGCAATGGAGGGGCATGGGGACATGGCAACAGTGTTCATTTCCCAAACTTACAGGTCACTTGTGTTCATAGAACCCATTCCTCATGCAGCATCTTGATGCGCTGGCTTTTCAATCAATGCTGTTATATTCCATCAGGGAGAACAAGAAAGTTGGCCTTTTTACGTACATTTACTAAAATTTAGAGGAAGGGCTGATGACTTTTCATGCACACCAAACCCCTTTTGCTCTAGTGTGCTAGGTAAGGGGAGGGCAGCCTGCAGACTTGGAGAAAGCAAAGAACCAACTCTTCGGGCCTCTTGCACAAAATGATCTCTCCCATGCTTTCCACAGATCAGGGGACATTTGTATAATGGAGTTCTTCTGGAGAGGAGAATTCCTTAACCCAGTTCATACCTTCACTCTCCTCTTAGAAGGATGGGCAAAAGACCATCAGCACCTAAGGATTTGGCAGGCTTAAGTGAGGTGCTAGGGGTTTGGGTGGGGTGCCAAGGGTTTTGGTAAACAGAGACCAGTGGGATGTGGAGGAGACAAGCCATCATGAGGCACTGAAAGGAATTTACTCAGTTGGCAAAAGGAGACGAAGATCCAGTTTTACCATAACCATATGTAAATGAAGATGTAACCAAAAATGACTTCTGATATGTTGGTTTCTCTGGCTCACTCGGGAGATCTCAGACATCGTATTTACATGTGGAAGGGAAAGGGGAATTTCCAGCACTTTTCGTGTCTGTGTGCACAGGATTTTCACTGTTTTATCCATTTAATCTCACGAAAGCTCTGAGAGAGGAAGCTGGCAGGTATCTGCCCACCCTTTTCGTTGTTCTGTCCTCCCTTCCTGTTGAATAAGAAAAGAAAGCATGGTTTCTTATCCCCTTTCCAGGTGCCTCTCAATGATGACCTCGTGGTCAGTACTGGATACAGCAATGGCTTGGCCACAGTGCATGTAAGTATTTCATTGAAAGCCAATTTCGATGATGTGTCCGCTTGTACTAAGTAACATAAAAGAAAGTTAGGGACTTTGCCACAAAGTTACAGAAATCTGGGCTTGGATAACCATGACTAAAGTAGGATTCATTTATTTAATTATTTTTAGCTATCTTGGTAGCTGTCCTCACAATTGCTTTTTGCAAATGGTTATGTGAATCCTTGTATGCATATAGTCTTTGTATTTGTGGAAATTATACATATAATTATACTTATAGATACATAATTTTATGGTTCTATATGTGTATATATATACATACGATGCATGTGTGTGGATATATATGGTTCATAACATAGTCACACCTCATTTATCCAGCATCATTGCAGATTGATGTATATACATACGGGCTTAAGTTTCTTTTATTTTAGCCATAGACTGCATGCACATACATAGACAGCTTAGAAAAACTTGCTACTGCCAAATGGCTAACATAAGATAAATTACATATTCTAAGCATAATTTAACATTCTACTGATGATTTTAATTATGCTCTTATCTTTAGCACATTTATTCCTTCAAAGACTTCATAATATTGCATGGTTGGGTTGGTGGGGAGATGGATTGTCCACTTCTCTGTCATTTCTTGTTGCTCTCAATATACCTACCTCTGGTAGCACTCCTCCCTTTCCATGCACACCTATAATTTGTTGTTTACCACGGTGGTGTGGGAGCTAGGAGAAAACCATATATCCTAGCCTTGTAGTGTTATGCATAAAGTTAGAGCATACAGGTTCAAGGGTGAGAGGCTTAAGAACTTCCCTACGGTGAGGTGCTCAGGTTTGACTGCATGGGATTTGGCAAGATTCTGCCTGGCTAGATGTCATTTTTTTTTCCCTACTTGGGCTTCTCAGCTACGTTTCAAATTGTGGGGTTTGCTGAAAGTCCATCTATTGTGAAATGAGTCTTAATTTCACCCAATTTGCACTGGATTATGGAAATGATACTTCAGGCATCCCATTTGCAGCAACAGTACTGCCATAATGCCTTTCCCACTGTCCTATTTTACATAGAATATTTTTGTTCACTCATCCCAATGTAGGTAACAACTGTGGTTCAAAAAACCAGCACCTCTGAGGAAATTTGCAGCTTTCATTTGAAAATTGAAACCCAAGACATAGAAGGTAAAACAGCATGATTTACACTGTAATTTTGTACCTTCTTCTTTTACCTGGGGACTTCACCTCCCTCTTCTGGTGGGTTGGTTCTCCCCTGCACTTCAAAAGCAAGTCCCGTTGCACACTGTAGTCCTCCTCTAACCATGGCCCTGGGCTCAGGGCATATGCTCTCTTCTGCCCTGAGAGCTTCCATGTGTGGCTCAAAGACCTATCCCTACAGGCAAATTTCTAGCTACCAGTGAATCCAGGCATCAGCTCTTTCTCCCTGCAACCTTCCCCAAACATGTTACCTTAAATAACTCCTTCCTTAAATTATAAGCTCATACAGGAATTCAGTAAAGTGGCAGGATATAAAATCAATGCACAGAAATCAGTGGCATTCCTATAGACCAACAAGACAGAAGAAAGAGAAATTAAGGAGTTGATCCCATTTACAATTGCACCCAAAACCATAAGATACCTAGGAATAAATCTAACCAAAGAGGCAAAGGATCTGTACTCAGAAAACTATAAAATACTCATGAAAGAAATTGAGGAAGACATAAAGAATGGAAAAACGTTCCATGCTCATGGATTGGAAGAACAAATATTATGAAGATGTCAATGTTACCTAGAGCAATCTACACATTCAATGCAATCCCTATCAAAATACCATCCACTTTTTTCAAAGAAATAGAACAAATAATCCTAAAATTTGTATGGAACCAGGAAAGACCCTGAATAGCCAGAGGAATGTTGAAAAAGAAAAGCAAAGCTGGCGGCATCACAATCCCAGACTTCAAGCTCTATTACAAAGCTGTAATCATCAAGACAGTATGGTACTGGCACAAAAACAGACACATAGATCAATGTAACAGAATAGAGAGCCCGGAAATGGACCCTCCACTCTATGGTCAACTAATCTTCGACAAATCAGGAAAGAATGTCCAATGGAAAAAAGACAGTCTCTTCAACAAATGGTGTTGGGAAAATGGGACAGCCACATGCAGAAGAATGAAACTTCCTTAGCCCACACACAAAAATAGACTCAAAATGGTTGAAAGACCTCAATGTGAGACAGGAGTCCATCAACATCCTAAAGGAGAACACAGGCAGCAACCTCTTCGACCTCAGCCGCAGCAACTTCTTCCTAGAAACATCGCCAAAGGCAAGGGAAGCAAGGGCAAAATGAACTATTGGGACTTCATCAAGATAAAAAGCTTTTGCACAGCAAAAGAAACAGTAAACAAAACCAAAAGACAGCCGACAGAATGGGAGAAAATATTTGCAAGTGACATATGAGATAAAGGGCTAGTATCCAAAATCTATAAAGAGCTTATCAAACTCAACACCCAAAGAACAAAGGATCCAATCAAGAAATGGGCAGAAGACATGAACGGACATTTTTCCAAAGAAGACAAAGAAATAGCCAACAGACACATGAAAAAGTGCTCAACATCGCTCAGCATCAGGGAAATCCAAATCAAAACCTCAACGAGATATCACCCCACACCAGTCAGAATGGCTAAAATTAACAAATCAGGAAACAACAGATGTTGGCAGGGATGTGGAGAAAGGGGAACCCTCCTACACTGTGGGTGGGAATGCAAGCTGGTGCAGCCACTCTGGAAAACAGTATGGAGGTTCCTCAAAAAGTTGAAAATAGAGCTACCATACGATCCAGCAATTGCACTACTGGGTATTTACCCCAAAGATATGTAGGGATGTAGGGATCCGAAGGGGTACGTGCACCCCGATGTTTATAGCAGCAATGTCCACAATAGCCAAACTGTGGAAAGAGCCAAGATGTCCATCGACAGAAGAATGGATAAAGAAGATGTGGTATATATATATATATATACAATGGCATATTTATGCAGCCATCAAAAGGAATGAAATCTTGCCATTTGCAATGACGTGGATGGAACTGGAGGGTATTATGCTGAGTGAAATAAGTCAACCAGAGAAAGACAAGTAATATGACCTCACTGATATGAGGAATTCTTAATCTCAGGAAACAAACTGAAGGTTCCTGGAGTGGTGGGGGGTGGGAGGGATGGGGTGGCTGGGTGATGGACACTGGGGAGGGTATGTGCTATGGTGAGCGCTGTGAATTGTGTAAGATTGTTGAATCACAGACCTGTACCTCTGAAACAAATAATACATTATATTAAAAAAGAAGAAGAAGAAGAAGAAGAAGATAGCAGGAGGGGAAGAATGAAGGGGGGGAAGAATGAAGGGGGGGAGATCGGAGGGGGAGATGAACCATGAGAGACTATGGACTCTGAAAAACAAACTGAGGGTTCTAGAGGGGAGGGGGGTAGAGGGATGGGTTAGCCTAGTGATGACTATTAAAGAGGGTACGTTCTGCATGGAGCACTGGGTGTTATACGCAAACAATGAATCATGGAACACTACATCAAAAACTAATGATGTAATATATAGTGATTAACATAACATAATAAAAAATTATAAGTTCTTTGAGAGCAGAGAACTCATAATTATTGGTATTGTCAGTAGCCATGAATTTCCATTAAAATCACTAGAAGTGTCAACTTCCAAATCATAAATTATTTTTAAGTGTGTTCAGAGACCTTTTCATTAATTATTCTGTTCTAACAGGTGCAAAACAGCTAAAAATGGTTTACTGTCATTTTTGTTTGTTTGTCGTGTGTGCTAGCATCCAGCTATGGAGGCTATGGTGACTCGGATTACAAGCGCATCATAGCCTGTGCCAGGTGAGCCTGTTTCCACAAAGGGTAGTGCAGACTTCAAGGTCTGAGGTCTATCTCTTTACATCTTTTTGAATTTTAAGATGGCTGGAAGATGCAAAATTGTACATTTTTTTAAATGCAGGACATAATGGGTGTTCTTAGATAGCTACTCTATAGAACCACTTTGTTTTTGCTCATAGTTTTCCCTCCCACTTTTAACCTTCTAATTCAAACACTGTTTTTTTTTTTCTATCTTCCAGAAAGGTAGAGGGGAGAGAGAAGTATTAGGAAAAGAAAAAGAAAAAGATTTTCTTATAAGCAGCTCCTACTCTCCTACTTAGAAAAATCATATTCACCCAGCAAAATCCCCAGCCCTTATCAGCCAGTGGTTCTCAACTCAGGCTGCACATGGAAGTCAGCTGGAGCACTTTTAGAATTACCCAAAACTCTGGCCTTACCCCTAGAGGTTATTCTGATGGTAGCCAGCCTTGAGAACCACTGGTGCTGAATCCTCTGCAGACTAACTCCAGGGCCTAAATTGGCCACTGTGGCAATTTCCTATTGCTGCTAAGTAACAATTTATCAGAAACTTAATGGTGAAAAAACCCAAATTGATTCTCTTACAATTCTGGAGGCCAGAAGTCCTAAAATCAATGGGCTGCATTCCTCCTAGAGGCTCTAGGGGAGAACCCACTTCCTTGCCTTTTCCAGATGCTACAGGCTGCAGGCATTCCTTGGCTTGTGGCCCCTTCCTCCATCTGCAGAGCGCACAGCACAGCATCTTCCAATCTCTCTCTGACTCAACCCCTGTTTCTATCATCACATCTCCTCTGGCTTTCCTGCTTCTTTCCCTTATAAAGATGCTAATGATTATATTGAGCCCACCTAGATAATCCAGAATAATCTCTTTATTGCAAGATCCTTAATTTAGGGCGCCTGGGTGGCTCAGTTGGTTAAGCGACTGCCTTCGGCTCAGGTCATGATCCTGGAGTCCTGGGATCGAGTCCCACATCGGGCTCCCTGCTCAGCAGGGAGTCTGCTTCTCCCTCTGACCCTCTTCCCTCTCATGCTGTCTATCTCTCATTCTCTCTCAAATAAACAAATAAAATCTTAAAAAAAAAAAAAAAAAGATCCTTAATTTAATCACATCTGCAAGTCCCTTATTCAAGGTTCAGGGGATTAGGACATGGACATCTTTGGGGGCCCTTATTCTGCTTACCACAGCCACCATCCTAAAATGCTTATAGAAGTGTAGGTTTTTGGGGGGCACCTGGGTGGCTCAGTCAGTTAGGCATCTGCCTTCGGCTCAGGTCATGATCCCAGGGTCCTGGGATCAAACCCCAGATCGGGCTCCCTGCTCAGTGAGGAGTCTGCTTCTCCCTCTGCCCCTCTCCCCACTCCCCTCTCCTCCCCCTTCCCTCCCCTTCGACCCCTTCTGCTCCCCCTCCTCTGCTCCTGATCTCCCTCTCTCCCTCAAATAAATAAATAAAATCTTTTTTTAAAAAAAGCATAGGTTTTTGACATTATGTACACATACCTTAGTGATCACACAGAGTGGTGGAGCCATGATTGGAATACAGGCTTCTTACCTCTTCCTTTCGTTACCCCTCAGTACCTCCTGTTGTGCTGTTTCCTTCACTCTTCATATTCTCAACAACTGATTTCTGTTGTTGGTATTCTGCTGACTTTACTTATAATCACACATGATGTCAAAGCACTTAGAAATTCCATAGAGTTGTATAATAGATTTGAGTGGAAAAGGCTTTGGGGGATGATATCGTGATCCCAGAAGCTGACACACACAGAGGTGAGGTGACCTGCTGAGTTCTCACAGAGTTGGTGGCAGAGCCAGGGCCTCAAGCCCCAGACCCTGATACTCAGTCCAGGATCTAAACCACCTCCTTCAGTCAGTATAACCCGAGACCAGTGACCTCAAGGAACAGCATGCTGCTTCTCACTGCCTCCTTCCCAGCCATTTCCCATCATTGTCCAGTCTCTCTCTTTTCAGGATTCCTGCACTGGGCAGCCTGCTCACAATACGTCCTTCAGTCCATGGTCAGTCTCTGCCCCTCTGTTCCCTCTCAAACACCCTTCCTCGTTCCCTCATGTCTTCCTGCTAAAGTTCCCCTTTCCCATCCTCCTAGCTGCCATTTCTGCTCTTGGGTACCTCTCTTCTGGGGGAGGAGGCGTGATCACAGTTGTGTTTAAATTCCTAACACTGGTCACAGGAAGATGTGAGCAGACTTGTTGAGGGCAGAGCCAGAATCGCTGCATGGGACCCTACAGTGGGCACAAAAGAGGGCTCTGATGGGGCAGTGGGACACCTGTGGAGTAACCTCTGCCATGAAGTACTCAAGTGATCTGTAGCAAATCAGCTTGCTTCTCTGGGCCTCTTCTGTAATGCAGGGATACTAAACTGTCTGATATCCAAGTGTCTTCCAGTTCTCATGTCCCACACTCTGCTATACATAAAAAGGTTCTTATCAAAAACTCATTCATTTAAATTCATTGACAGGAGGCCTCATTCCAGATTGTTAATATACAAAAGAAAGCAAATGGAGATGTAATATTAAATTTTCTATTTGGGGGGGGCTTTTACAAATTGGGAACAGAATGTTCAAAAAAGCCAGGTGGAATATGGTTTGGCTCTGTGAAGCTGAAGTTATGTTGGATAAAGTCCAAAGTAACTGTGTAGTACTTATTCAGGTGAAAAAATCTTTGCCTTCAAATATTCTCTCTCCTGAATAAAAAAAATGCCAGCATACAGTTTCTGTATTCAGGGGGTCTCTTTCCTGTATTTAGCTTTTTACAACCTCCCTGTTGTATCCATAAGAAAAGAAAAAAGGATTTCATTTCTCTCCTTCTCTCTGAACAAAATGCCTTTGGGGGAGATGGCTGTCTTTGGCAGCAGGCAAAGGGCTTCTTGAAAGGAAGGTTTCTGTTCTACGGTTGAAACAGTCACCATGACAACCAGTCATCAGGCTCCAGCAACTTTTCATAGACATTCTCCACTCCGGAGGCCCTTTTCCATTCTGTTGACAGAGTATTTGCATCTGTGAAGAGTTCTCTGCTTCTGGTGATACTCACCCATCCAATTAGGGAGATGTCCAAATGTCATTTTACAGTTCCACATTGTCTTATAGTCTGTTGTTAACTTTTAATTTGGTGAAGAATGGAGTTAAATTTTTGTAAACCAGAGATTTTATAATATCTTTAATTGTTACAGTAAATATTACATCCAAAACATCTAATAGGGTCTGCCCTCATAAGGTGTGATTGGGGAAAAGAGATCCCTTGCCGCCTCACTAACTCACATAAAACCTTCCATTTCACTAATACTAATTCCTTCAGGTGAGATCAATTTATCTTCCCCCATGAACTCGTCTCCCCAGTGTCTTCCTTTAATTCCGACTGATCTTCCAGGCTCCACTCTCAAATGTCCAGCTACCTCTCAAGCATCTTGAGCTGAAGCTGGAACCTGAAGCTCAAACTTTGCAGAACCACCCTCACTCTGCCCCCATCCCTGGTCTTCAGTCCCTGACCTGCCAACTTGCCCCCTTTAAGTCTTCTAATTCTGCTTAATGGTAACATCAACCTCTGCCACTTAAAATGAAGCCTTGGAATTATAAAGGTAAACTTGAAACACAAGTTTATACTTCTTCACTGTTTATTTTACAAATACAAAAATGAGCTCCAGAAAGGGAAAACGATTTGTAGAAATCCCTCAGCAGAACTGGGGTAAAACCCAAGTTTCCTGATTCCCCAGTTCAATGGGGTTTTTTTTTTTCTCTCTCTTAACAGAAAAAAACAAAAACAAAAACAAAAAAACACCAAATCTCCCACTTTACCCCCTTTGCCTTTTTCCTTAGCTTCGTCCCAAACACAATTCCTAGACGGAGGATAGTCCTTAAAACGTTTTTTTAAAAAATAAAGTATCTATTGTGGAAAATTTAGAAAATAAAGAAAAAGCATGGAAAAGAAAAGAGACACTTATAATTTCACCACCCAGAGAGAGTAGCTGCTAACATTTTAGGGTATTTCCTTCAAGCCTTTTCCTGAACATGCTTATTGATTCTCTTTCAAATATAGAACACATTTTCTATAGAACTAGAATGAGAATCAAGAGATTTATATAGCTTTGGGGTGAACTAGTCATGTGATCTTGAACAAGTACCTTACTCTCGTCCTCAGTTTCCTCGACTAGTTAATTAAGAGCTTGGACTGAATGACCTCTACAGGTCCATTTAAAGTATCGGTCAAGGGGCGCCTGGGTGGTGCAGTCGGTTAAGCATCCGACTCTTAGTTTCGACTCAGGTCATGATCTCAGGATCATGACCTTAGGGTCATGAGATAGGGCCCCTCGTTGGGCTCCACACTCAGTGCAGAGTCTGCTTGGGGTTCTCTCACTGCCTCTCCCTCTGCCCCTCCCACTCATGCTTGCTCTCTCAATAAAGTGTTGGTCAAGTGAGCAAAGAGTTAGAATCAATGACTCAAAGATCTCTTGCAACACATTTAGAGATTGCAATGCATGTATTATAGAGAGGCAAGTAAGTGGAGACCCAAATTAAAAATTAAAACCTACTAAGAAATAAGGCCTTTTCTTAAAGAATCTTGTCCACTTATTTATTCCAATTTCCTATCTCTCATTTATTTTAGCTACAAGCCCAGCAAAGAAGAATCATCATCTGGGTCTTCCCATGCAGTGATGGATATCTCTTTGCCCACCGGAATCAGCGCAAACCCAGAAGATTTAAGAGCTGTAAATGTTCTCTTTTACATATTGTTATGGATGCTCGGTTTTCTTTACTGCATTCTTTTACAGATAAAGCTATTTCCTTTCATTTTAATATATCACCTTCATAGAATCACCTAGAATATTCTTTCCAAACCAACAATCTACCTAAGTTTTAATTTTTCAAAGTAAAGTGGGGGCATAGACTCGCATGGTCTGAACAAAATGTGAATGCATATGATTACATGTTCAGACTTTTTCAAGAGGATGAGCTGCTCTTCAACCTTTTTGAATAGTGGATTACATCCCCATGTCTAACATCCCAATATCAGGTGAATGCATTTAAACAAAAAGATCAACTTAAAAAAAAAAAAAGATCATGAAATTAAATCCAAGCTTTCTCTTTCTTCTCTTAGCTTGTGGAAGGGGTAGATCAGCTACTAACTGATTACCAAATCAAAGATGGACATATTATTCTGCAACTGAATTCGGTAAGTTCCACCTTGCACCAGTCCCCATTTCCAATCACTGTTCAAAATTTACGGGCTGAAATGCTGAGTCTCTTCTCTCCCACAATTTCCTCAAACCTTGCCTTTGTCAGATTCCTTCCGATGAGTTCCTTTGTGTTCGATTCCGGATATTTGAACTTTTTCAAGTTGGGTTTCAGAGTCCTGCCACTTTCATGGTGTATGAATACCACAGACCAGGTAATCAACTTTACTCCAAAATTTCTTCAGAGGACTACTTTGCCTTCATTACAGTATTCATTGCATCTCTCCTTTTTGGAGAAGCTCACATACCCCCCCCCCCAGTTTCTTTAATCCTCCCAGAATCAACTTCTCTATCTCTATTCTCATCACATTTTGCAGAGAGCTCCATTGTAGCAGTTGTTACATTGCACTGTAGTTATTAGTTTGCATGTCTTTCTCACCAAACCCAGACAGAATGTTTTTATCCTTGTGCCCTGAGTATCTAACACAATGTTCGGTATATAACCTGTACTGATAAATGTTGAATCAATGACCCCACATTTGATCACTCAGCTTTTTCTGGGAATACTAAGTGATTGGAGAGCTCTTTGGTTCACAAGACAGACAACTCCACTTTAGGCAGTTCTACTTGTTTAAAAAAATTCTTAAAATGAACCAAACTCTCACACCCATTCATTCTAGTTTTATCTTCCAAAATCACATGGAACATATTTGCCCCCCCTTCCCCTGTTCTTCTCCAGCCTAAACAATTACAGCTCTTTCAGTAGACTCTCATGTAACATAATTTATTTCCTCTCATTCATGGGAGCATCAACTATTTTAATTCTAAGAAATATTGAACAGTAAAATTTCAAGCACAGAAGGGGAAATCATTTTGAAGGAGGGTAGAGGGACCCATGCCGGGAGAGACAATTCACAGTTTAACCTCCCTGCATCTAAGTTACAAAAAGAAATTTTTGGAATAAGTCATCTCCAAGGCCCCATGGGAGAGACTCACTGATCCATAAATGTATTGTGTGTTAATCAAGCCACCTCTCCTAACTATGTTTTCATTGCCACAGAGAAACGATGCACCATGTTTTATAGCCCATCCGATGCCAAACTTCAGAAAGTCTGTGAAGGAGTAACATGCAAATGCGTAGAAGGTAAACTTCATGTAACATGTTCAGGCTGCATGCTTGTTTAAAGCAGCCACTTGTAACCCGGGGCTAATCTGGCAGAAGCTGTTTGACAAACTCGTTCCTCGGAAGTAGACATCTCAGCTGACTGAAAGCTGATTCCTTGAACGCTGCAAAGTTACTTCTCGACAACCCTGATAGGTTCTACTGTACAAAGACAGAGAAACCCCAGCTAGATGATTGTTGGATATCAGAGGGATAACAGGGTGTGAAATTCTTACTTTTCACCTGGTCTTTTTTAATGTAATAAAACCACGGGTTAAGAGAACAGAGGCTCAGGACTGAGCCATTAGCCCCATTCTTTTTTCCTTTTCCTTAACACTTAGTGACGTCTCTGTTTACTGCCCAGTTCCCTTCAGTCTTCTGTAAATCCAAGGCAGGGTTCTTGGTCAAGGAAAAGATCCAGAACTCAACAATCATTAACAACTGACTCCATGAGGGTCTGGGTTGGTTTGGGGTTTATTTTGTTTTTCCAAAAAACCTTAATATCTATACATTTCTTAGGTACTTATTGTACCATTTTATAGCTGTGAATCAGTCCAGTTATCATTTCGGCTCCTTCAGGGGACTTTTAATTATACTCAAATGGGAAATTTTCCTCCTTTCTTTAATGAAAGCATATACATTTCTAAAGAACTGAATGTGGAGCGACAACCCATTCTAAACCTCATGTCCAAGATTTTGTTTTTGTTTATTTTGTTTTGTTTTTGCTTTATATAATGTTTCACTGTATGGAAGAGGAGAAAATGGTATTTGTAAGATTATACTGGATTGCCAGGGCTTCTGAAAACTGTGTTTACTGCCAAAGGGAGTGTCTGCCTCTTTATGTTAACCCAACTTTTGCCATTTTTCACAAAATCCAGCTGACTGCGGACAAATGCAGACAGAACTGGATCTGACAATCTCTGCAGATACTAGAAAAGAAACAGCATGTAAACCAGACATTGCCTATGGTAAGTTCAAAGTTTCTATATAGAGTTCCATTAAACATAAAATTTTATGAAAACATCATCTGTTAGAGAGATCAACAACTTTTCATAGTGACTCTTTGGATACTACATTCCATGTGTTCCCTTGAAGGAAAATGCCATTCACATGCAAAATTATTTATCCTTCAGCAAAGAAATGTGACTTTCATTTAAAATGACAGGAGTGATGTACACACCCAGCCAAGACACTTTGCTCCAATAGAGCCCACCAAATTAAACATACTGAACTAAAATATGTTCAAAGAGAACTTATGAGAAACCACAAAGGTGTAAGATTTCACTATTCTAGTCAGTTGAGCAGAGGCAGAGACAAAGGTGGTTTGGGGGCTTAGAATTTTTCAAACTCCCTTCAAAAACAAGGTAAAAATATCAATACTACCTCATTTAAATATATGCAGAATTACAATCTTCCACTTCAAAAGGAGCATCTCCTTCTGGTTGCCCAGGGCTCAGAGCTATATCAGATGCCCAAGTATGGTTGGAGTCGTGTCTTAAATTCAGAGAATTAGCTCCTTTGTTTTCTTTTTTTTTTTCTTGTGTGTGTGTGTGTGTGTGTGTGTGTGTGTGTGTAAGTTCCTTATATATTTTGGATATTAAACTTTTTTTGTCTTTCTTTTTTTAATTTAAATTCAATTAGCCAACTTATAGTACATCATTAGTTTCA
>NW_027397086.1:10168827-10245878 GCF_003265705.2 Callorhinus ursinus
CAGCAACCCTCAGTTTGTTTCCTAGAGTTAAGAGTCTCTCACAGTTTTTCTCCCTCTCTGATGACTTCCCATTCTGTTTTCCTTCCCTTCCCCTATGGTCCTCTGCCCTGTTTCTTATATTCTACATAAGAGTGAAACCATATCATAATTATTTCTGGCTTCTTTTTTTTTTTTTAAGAGAGAGAGAGAAAGAGAGTATATTGTACACAATCTCAAACCTTTTTTGTGTGTGTATGTGAAAGTAGGGTATTATTTATAAACGAAAGGTAAGTAAAGTTAATTCAGCACTTTCTGTTTACTGACTGCTTTTATATATGGTTTCTCATTGGGGTCTCATAAGACCTCTTTGAGGTAACAGAGGATTATCTGTATTTTGCCAGTGAAGAAACTGAGGCTCAGGGAGAGTATATAATTTGTTCAAAGTCATGCAGGAATTAAGTAGTAAAACTAGGATGCATCCTGGTCTCCGATATTATTTCCATTATATTACACCGATCTCACGTACTGGAAATATAGCCATCAGAATAAATTAGGTATGGTTTATAGTCTTTCTTTCCATAGAATTCATCTTGATTTTTTTTTTAAAGATTTTACTTATTCATTTGAGAGGGAGAGTGAGCAGAAGAGAGAGCATGGGTGAGGGTAGGGGGCGGTTGTGGCGTGACCTGAGCCAAAGGCAGACACTTAACTGACTGGGCCACCCAGGCTCCCCTATTCAGGACATGTTAAAATCTGTTTTAGGCTACTAATTCACTTGACCTTTGGTTCTGGCACAGTGAGTTCATTCATTCATCTAGCTAGCTGGAATCTCAAAAATGGACAAACCTTTTAGGTCATTCACTTCAACCCCATCAAAAACAAAAATAAGAGAATCTTTTCTTGGGCTACATAGAAGGGATAGGTCCCTTCAAGCTGCTCATCCCAAAACTGAGATCAAATACCATGGATTAAAAATCGATGCCTGAATGAAGAGAAAACAGGATAGAGAATGTCTCCTGTCAGATAGCTTCCAATCCCAGCAAAGATGCGTCAGAAGACCAAATCCTATCAAAATCCAAAGATCAGAGCCATTGGAGGTATCCAAGGAATCAAGGCAAGGGAACAGGAGGCCCATAGCGCAGGCCTGAATGATAGATAAAGGCCCCTCTGTGGGCAAATGGAAAAGGAAGGGGCTCTTCCATGTTCCCCATGGGCATGACCCCACTAATCTTAAAGGATCAGAATCTGAACTTTACGTCTAACAAAGGCATATTTTGTTTGTTTAGTGTGCTTCTGTCTTTTAATTTAATGCTGCTATTATCCTAATCAGCCTGTTCTGTAACAGTGGCTAGGGCTAATGATTCTTAGAATGAATCATTAGTCCATGATCAGTAGAGTCAGATTGAGAGTATTTAGGAAGCCTTTCTGGAAGAAATGAGATTTACCTCAGGGTGCCCGTAAGAGCTTGCTATGCTTCATTTCTCATTTGTTTGACAAACTCTGGCTTCTATTGGACATGGCATTAGCGATATTAAGCATCAATTCTTATGTTGTTTCTTCTACCAGCTTATAAAGTTCATATCACATCTATCACTGAAGAAAATGTCTTTATTAAGTACACTGCAACCCTCCTGGATATCTACAAAGCTGGTGAGAATTCATTCATTCATTCTTTCACTCAACAAATATTTAGTATTTACTATGTGCCGTTAATGAGACATTATGTTGGTAGACTAGGCATTATATTAGACACAGAGAATACAACTTGAATAACACAGCCAGAGTTCTTGCCTTCATAACGTCTATATTCTGTTTGAGGAGATACATTTTTAAAAAAGAAGAAAGAAAATGAACAAACAAATTAAACAATTACAAATCATAACAAGTACTATATTTGAGACACGTAATTAATGTGGGAAACTCCTTCACTGTGATAAACAGATGGCGTGTTTTGGGGTGGTATCAGGAGTTAGCCATTCTTAAAGGGGTGGGGTAGAGAGGGAGCCGAATATGCAAAGGCCCTGAGATGGCAAGTAACCTGGCACCACCAGGGAGCTGAAGAACCTAGTATGAGATGAAGCCGAGAGGTAGGCAGGAGCTGGGTCATACAGGGATTTATAAGGCATGGCAAGAAATTTGGACTTTATTCTAGAAGTCCAAAGGGAAGCTAATAAAAGGTCTGAGGTAGGCAAACAACATGATCTGACTTACGGTTTTAAAAGATCATTCTGGTTTCTTTTGTGGGGGGGATCAGGAGTAGAAACAGGGAAACTAGTTAAAAGCATCCATGAAGTACAAAGCTGTAGGTTGGAGGCCATGTGAGGATGAGACTTTTATTAACTAACCAACATGATAAAATGAATTCACATGTAAAATAACATACAAAACATTTTAAAATATGTTCCCTTGTATTCTCTAATTAAACTAAGCTGTAAATATTATAAAACTGCTTGTCAAATTATGTAAATTGTCACACAAATGATTCATTAGATCATTCTAATAATTCCAAATAAGTTTTTTATTTTTAGAAATTGTCAGTCTTATTTTGCTCGACTCACTACAGGACTGCCCCTGTCTGAGCTTGGATCTGACAATAAGGAACCACGTCAAACTTTTCCGATTACATCTTTATTGAATTGATAGTCTTTACACAACCTATAATCTCAATGACTAATTTCTCCTAATAGCAACAGTATCATTCATGGTCCTGAAGTCTCTATCAGCTTCTGCTAAATTGGTAGTAATTACATCCAAAATGTTTCTAGTCCTTCGGACACTGTCTGACATTTTTATGTATTCGGTGTATCTTTATTATCAGCTGAATCATGACAACAATTTATTGAATTTTTTGAAATTTGAAAATTTATTGAATATTTAGTTTTCCTAATTTTCTTAATTTTTATTCCCCTTCAACCCTGAGAGTTTTACAAACACCACAGACAAAGTTTTAGGATTCACAATTTTTTTGAAAAACTTAAAAGTTCATCAATTTTTTTTACTTTTGCCATTAAAACAAAAACATTTTCATATAATTATCTTTTCCCTTAAATTGATTTTATTTTGTTTTATATCAAATTTATAATCATTCCTGATTTTGTTAAAAGCTCTTGCTCTGCTTTCATAGTTTCCTTTATTTTTATACAATTTCATTATTCATTCCCTAAACTGTGAACTTATTAAAGTTGAAATATATTTTCTTGAACATCTGAAGATAATATTGACATACTTGCTAGACTATCATGAGCAAATCACCAAAAAGCGTATCTAAAATAAGCATATCCACTTTCTAAATATTTGCTCTTATACCGCAGTATCTATCAAAGTGAACCAAGCAGGCTTGATATGATTTTCAAACTGCTTTTGTGACCCTAGCACTACCAGCTGCCTGTCAAAATCCCAATATTTTTTCTGTTTTCATTATTGTAATTTTTTTCATTATTGAAGTTTTTAAAGCTTTTCCTATTTTTACTTACTTCTGCCTAGATATGCAGTAGTAAACACTGAATTTATGAAGACAATATTTTAAGTGAGATTTTGCTTGGCTCCTATCTGTAGTGTCCAGAGACACTTGATACCTGCTTGACAGGTAATTCAGTCAACACCAAATTGAACAGCTGGGAACTTCAGAATTTTTGCTGAAGCCTGACTCTTCCCTGGCAATCTATTTGTACCAATAAGGTGTTCACATAAATATTCCTCATTGACTCCTTTTCTCTCACAAACAGTTTGATATGTTGTTCAGTTGTTCCTTCCAGTACCTTGAAATCAACAAAACCCATTAAGGAGTCTTCAAAGTCCCCAATTTTTTATTTCACGTTATTTTAAAGATTTTTTTAGTTGATTTTCTCAATGATTGAAATTTTATCACCTTATTTATATTTTCCAAAAAGCTGTGTTCTCATTTCAGTAGGTTTAAATTTTGCAATAAGTAGGACCGTAAATCTAAATTGCAACTTTATGTTTTTACTGATTTTCTTCTCTTTTGAAATTCTATCAGGTGTTTCAAGTATGAAAATTCTTCATCATTTTTAGCCATAGACTAGAGTTAGATTCTAATAATACTTTCTAAATCTTTATTTGCTTGATGGATACTCTGATAAAAATGTTTTTCTGGTTTTTATTATTTCAAATGTTTTACTGTATGAAATTGATTTGTGATGTTATTCTATTTTTTTCTCATTGATGATCACAGATTTTCTTTATCTGAATCATGATTGATATTCTGACCAAAATAGGTGTTTAGCACTCTGATCTTTTCACAGTCTAACTTTTGAGCACCATTTGCATCCAGCTTTCACATTGTAAGGAAGAATAAACCATTCCTAATTTTACTGAAATAATCAAGTGCTCTTCATTCCAGAAATACAAATTATTTGTCTTATATTGTACCAATTCTTGCATAGTATCAGAAGACATCCTAGGCTGTTCTGAATGTTGTGCAGTATCAGATGATTCCCAAGCTGTAGTTCTTTATCAATATCATCTCTTCTTTGTTCTCCTGTCCATTCAGAAGATTCATATTTATGACATTTAAAAGGAAATGTTAAGAAATGTTTGCATATTTTATTATCTCTTCATTCTGGGTGTCCATTTTTTAATATATACAAATTTGAAATTTATATAAATATCAGAACACCACACATTTACCACTTACCCCAAGAATTGCTGCACACAAATAATAAGCCAAACTAAAAACTAAACTATTTAGAACAGAGGACAACCACGCAGTCCAAGGATAATGATAATTGTGTGTCCCCTAAAACATGGGGTGCTTGGAGTAAAGGTATAAATGGAAAAAAGATCAGTGATTGTGGAAGCTGAGGTTAATTGACTATTCCCTCTTCTGAATATGCTTGAGATTTCCTACAACAAAACGTTTTTAAAAATAATGATAAGGCTCCAGCAGCCACACTGCTTACCATGACAGGGGCTGAACTGGTAAACAGTGCTGGGGATGCTGCTTAGATATTGCTGCCCGGGGCAGTCATGTCTTAATGGTCATCGGGAGAGCATAAGAAAATCAGCTCGAACTGATGTGTGCACCCTCGTTAAATATTACTAGTTAAAATTTACCATATATGCAGTTACTATAAGTATACGTTCAGAAGGTTTTCAGGATTTAACAATTAGGATCACTGTCAGAGTTAAATAACTGATCATCAGTCCCGAATCTATAGCAATGAGTCAGACCCAGTCCCTGCCTCAAGAAGTTTCCAGCCTAGCTGAAGACAGATATATGGAATGAAAGATTGTGATAGAAATTCAAGTATAATGCGAGTAAGGGGGAGAGAGAGAGATATTTATGACAAAGAACATCCAGGAGTGTTTACTGGATACCTCGAGAATTGAAGATGTGTTTCAAGATGGGTAGAAATGCAACAGGACGACGCAGGAAGAATGCATTCTAGGAAAGGGAGCCAGTTTCTTGACGACTCCTGAGTTCTTTGGGAATCCCAAAGTAACCCTCTTTCAAATCCTCCCAAGTCTTTCACATATCCTGCACTTCTCTACAAGGTCATCCATTGCCTGCTACCAAATTCTTTTTTATTTTACTATATAACATTTGAGGATTAATGTTGTTCAACTGTAGAGAAGTTCTTTTAATTCCTGGTTCTACAGAGTAATGATAAGAAGCATGTGTATAGTGCTTGCTGGGTTGTAAGCACTTCTCATATGTTCACAACAGTTCTACAAGGTGGGTTTTATTGTCATTCCCAATTTTCCAGATGATGGGTCTGAGCCTTATTTGTCCAGGGCCACATAGCCGACAAATGGCAGTCTTAACCATATGGACATTGTCACTCTCCAATAGCCACTCAATATAAGTTTATACTCAATAACTAGCCATGAGGAACTGGAATTGTTAAGAGTTTATACTTGTAATATCATAACATGAATGTGATAATCTTACTTGTGTGCCTCTCAGGCGAAGCTGTTGTCGAGAAAGACTCTGAAATCACCTTCATTAAAAAGGCGACGTGTGCTAACGCTGACCTGGAAAAAGGAAGACAGTATCTAATTATGGGTAAAGAAGCCCTCCAGATAAAATACAATTTCAGTTTCAGGTAAGTCATTTTGGAGTCTCTGATCTTTCCTTCAAAACTAAGTGTCATTTATCCTTAATTACATGTGTTTATGTGTCCTGCTGTTAACCAACAAAACATTAGGAGCATAAATGCAATAATGTGAATTTACACTTGATCTTAGCCATAAGGCCAAGAAGCAATGAAACAATATGAATTTAAAACGAAGAACCACTAAAAACCATGAGGGCGGCTAAGCACTCACTGATGGATAAACCGACTGAGGACCTGGGTCTGAGGATGCTTCTGAAGGCACTCATCCATCCCCCTCTATACAACATCTGCCCCCCTCAATAAGTTCTCGGACTGTTGTTTGTAAAGAGGGAAATGTTTAAATATGCATCTTATTGTCTCTTTTTAAAAAATAGATCTTGAAACAGATACCGTTCCTGCCTTTAATCATGGGAGCCCCAAGCAGCTTCCTGAGATTTGGGGGTTTGTGGTCCTTCCCAGGGGGAGGCCCGTGAGGCAGAGCCTGGCTGACAGTGTGGCCTCACGGGGCGTAAGCAGGCTGAGCAGCCTGAGCTCCGTGGAATTCAGCTCTTCGCTCTCTGCGGCCATCACCACAACAGGTTCATTATCCTTTTTTCCTTGGCAGGTACATCTATCCTTTAGATTCCTCGACCTGGATTGAATATTGGCCTACAGATACAACGTGCCCATCGTGCTCAGCATTCTTGGAGAATTTGAATGAGTTTGCTGATGACATCTTTTTAAATGGCTGTGAAAACCCCTGAAGTAGTTCAACTATGCACAGTTTTCACTGTGGACTCCTGTTGTTGAAGTGTTTTCCTTTCCTTTTTTTTTTTTTTTTTAACATTCTCAGTTGGTCTTATTTGGAAAGCTCACTTTACTTAGAATTAGTGGCACTTGCTTTTATTAAAGAACAATTTTAAGAGCTGTAACTTTCTGAAATAACATGGCCTTGGGGGGCATGGAGACAGACACTCATTCCAAGGTTATCGGACACCAGAAGCAATAAAAATTGGAACGTCTCCTAAAACCTGCCACTCAGGAATGTTTGTTGGGGACGAAAGAATAGCTCCATTGAAATGTAGTATCTTACAATAACATGGCCTTTGCTTGAAAGCAAATACCAGGGAACAGAATACTGATCATTAAAACCTGACTTGGCTTTCAAAATGTTCGAAAAAGCAAAAAAGCCTGTTATTTTATGCTAGGGACTCTTCAACCACACAGATGGGCAAATTGAAAGGTGGACAGAGGCAGCGACGGAGACCTGAGAAGGCCTGATGTCAGAGCCTCAGCAAACTGAGAAGGTAGGAGCGTCTGCCCTGGCCCCTCCCCTCCCAGTGCCCTCTCCTCACCATCACGGGGATCCCCCTCCTCCTTGCCCCTCCTTCGCAGCCCCTAGTCATTTCCCCCAGGGACTTGCTCTTGCCAAGACTTTCTAGCCTGAAAGGGAAGCCGCAGTGCAGCAACCTGGGGAAGAGAAACCAAGCGGGAATCAGGAGACCTTTGCTCTGGTCTCTGAGCCCGTTTGAACTTTACAAAAGAGGATTTGTAATAGGACGTTCATTTTTAAGTGACATTTTGTAAGCACTTTAGATCTCATGAAAGAATTTTCACCTAGATTCCCATTTACTATCTCAAGAACCTCACGAGGTGCAGGGATTTTTATTAACCCCACTTTATGGTTGAGGACACTGAAGCTCAGAAGAGTTAAGCCATTTTTCCAGCCTAGTAAAGGGCAGAGATGGAGACCAAAGCCCACTTGCTCTCAGTCCACACACGTCCCTCTTCCACATCATTACACCATCACATTGCTTGTCAGGTTTAATTTTCTAAGACCAATGTAGGATGCGGCTGGAGTTTCTTAGGTAGAGTTTAACCAGCTCCACTGAAATCTCACAAGGAGACATGAAGATAAACTCTGGATATAATAGTGACAGTGACTGAAATGCATTCCCTTCTTGAAAAATCTGCATTTTACCACTTAGGTGAAACGACATAAGGTTTACAGTGTGCCTTGTAAGTAACACTAAGATTTTCCACTTCCAGGGGCTAAGAATTTATTTTTGTTAATGTCAAAGCTCACATTGTAGGCACTCCCTTGGCAAAAACAACCCATGTGTCCAGTATGTGTCCAATATGCCCAAACTCTGCCAGCAAGGAGTGAGGGCCAGCACCCCCCACCCCCAGAGTACACCTGAAGCCTCTCCTGTCACCTTCTTGCTGAAGGCAGTGCTCAGGGGCACCAGAGTCTCTGAGCGGCTGGGTAGCCCTCTCCGTGAGCTCAGTGGCAAGTAGATTGGGCCACAGTGGTCTGATTAACCCTGAAGCACTGCAGGTTTCAAACATCAAATCAAACCTTTCTGAGTTAGCATGGTACCATTTAGAAATCCACCAGCTCCTCTTCAGCTGTGTCTTATGCATTTAAACCTACTTCTTTAGTGAGGCTTTCACAATCCTCCAAACAGGCTGGGGTCCCTACTGAGCCTTGCATTTCTCTTCCAAGGCACTTGCAACTACTTATCCAAGCACGTATAATTGTTTATTTAGTGTGCAGCTTCCTAGCACCACTGTAAGCTCTGTGTGGTCAAGTCTGGATCTGTTCTGTTCACCACTCTTCTCTGGTGCCAGGCACAATGCTGGACACATTATAGGAACTCATTGCTTGTGGATTCCCACTGAGGATGGGTCCAAGTTCTAGTCTTGACTTTGCCCCCGCGGGGACTTAGGGCAAGCCTCTTCATCTCTTTGGTGGCCTGTAAAACAAGGGAGTTGAATATTCAAATGTCTTTCTATAGCTCTAAGAAGGTATTTTATAATCTTACGTTGTGAAACAAGACAGAACCACATGGCATGTAAGCATGACATGTTTTTTTTCTGTGAGTATGGCGGGGGAGCTCAGTGAAGCGAGTGAGTGCGAGAGCTGGGGGCGCTTCCTGAGGCCTGAAGAAGGGCACACAGGATTTGCGTAGGTAGAGGGAGGCAGAAGGATCTTTGCGGTTGAAGGGAAAAGCATAGGCAGGTTTCTACTGGGGTAATAAGATTTAGGTGCTACAAATGAACACTATTCATTTAATAGCCATATGTTTAATTTTTTTAAGTTTTTATTTTAATTCCAGTTTCGGGTATATGATATAGTGATTCAGCTATATGTTTATTTTAACATGTATTAGAAAAAATACAACTAGCACCTCAAACTGTGATATACAATTTTCTTCAAAAATAAATGTATTTGTCAAAAAGTAAGTCTGTTTAAGGAAAAGTTTTAAGTAAACAAAAGCATAGGTTGTTCTTAGGGCAAAAATCAGGAGGTTGGCATGTACAAGAATGACGTTTAGGAAACTGTCTTAAGAAAATATGTGGAATTGACAATGAGCCAAGCTTAAGGCAGGCAGCTTCACTCCATATTTCTCAGTGAGGGATCCTGAGCCAAAGTCATGTTCAGTCTTACTTTCCAGCCTCCGTGATGCTAGTTTATTCAGCAACATCCAACAAATACGTCTTGATTAGTAATTGTAGGCCAAGCCCCATTCTAGGCACTTGGTACCTAGATCCCCACCCTTGTGGGACTTAGATTCCAGCTGGGGAGACACAACATGGACAATAAAGACAGTAGTTAGGCGCCTGATGCCCTCTGTTTGAAGGGGATAGAGCTATGGGGAAAAGGAGAGGAGAGCAGAGTAAGGGAGCTGGGGAGCGGTCGAGGATGTGGTTGCAGTTTTAAATAGAGGGATCTGGTCCGAGTAGGCTTCACAGTGAGACCTGAGCAGAGACTTGGAGGTGGCGAAAGAGGGAGCCATGTGGCCACCTATGGGACGAGTGTTCCGGGCAGAGGGAGCACCAAGTTCCCGCACCTGAAGCAGGAGCGTGCCCAGTGTCTTACAAGAAGAGGCAGGAGGCTGGTGTAACAGATGTAGAGTGAGCCACTTGGGAGGGAGGTGGAGAGGAGGCCAGCGAGGGCACAGGGACCAGATCACGCAGGTCATGGAAGGCTGGTAGCTGTACTCAGAGGGAAAGGGGAGCCATGGCAAGGTTTTGAGCAGAGGGATGACAGTAGGAGGTTATTGTAGTATATCAGGCAAGAGATGGGCACGTGAACAAAGCAGAGCTGACTGCCTCTGCAGTGAAAGAGAACGCACGCCATGGGAAGCATGGAGCTCCTCAGAAAAGGATGTTAGGATTTCTTACAGGATTTGGGCTTGTGATGGATTATTTTAGGGAAGGTTTAAGGAAGCAAGGCTTTGCTCTGTACTGGACACGGTCAGGAAGCAGGAGTAATCCTGTGATTGAGTATCTGAATTCTTATCTAACTAGAAGGAAAAGAAGTAGCAGTCACTGACATTAGCCAGCAAAGGGGGGATGTTTGGTCATTTTTGTGGTTTGGATAATGTTCTTGTCTTATTTTCTACTCCAACATGATTATGGAAAAGTCTCTTTTTTTTCCCCCCTCATCTTGATCCATTTTGTCTGATGTGATGTCTTTGTGTTCTGTGATGTCAGCACAGCCTGACTCTGAATACCAACAAGGTCAGCTCCTAGGGTCACCAAGCCCAGCTCCCAGTCTATCACCCAGCTGTCTTCTCTCTCACAGGCCCTTTTTTCCTAGAAAATGCACACACACAAATGATGCACAGATTTGCATCCAATTTCAGAAACCCCTGTGAAAGTCCAGCGCGTGGGCCTGAGGACCGCCTCGGGAGCCGCGCCTCCAGCAGCCAGATTGGAGAGACTCCCACAGACACAAGGCAGCTCTGCATCCTGTTTCCATAGGTTTCCCGATTCCTGAAAACAAACTGATTGTGCTTACTCAATGCGATGTGAGAAACATGTCACCAGGGACGTGACATGATCTTTAACTTTGACTGGGAGGTTGAAATATTCCTTTATGGTTCTGAATCAGAAAGGAATTGAGGAGGAAGAAAGAAGTGGAGGAGAGAGGGTAGAGGAGAAGAGAGGGAAGGGAAGGAGGGAGGGAGGGTTTGTTTTAAGACAAGATGAGAACTCCATTTCTAAGAACCTTCTGGATTCTTCTCAGCTGGCAGGGTCCACACCCTGACAGACATGTTGGCAGAGGCAGATCTGTTCCTTGGAACACAGGGTCTGCTCCTTCACTGTTTCCATCATTATAATCAGATATGTGTGCATTACACACACAGTCATGAATTATATGATCCTGAAATGTCCAAACCAGGAAGGACCTAGAGCTCCTCTCATCCAATTCCTTCATTTTCACCTGGGAAAACTGACCCAGAGGAGCAGCTAGCTGGTGATCAGAACCCTGTTAAGGGGAAGGTTTGGGACACGAGCCCGAGGCATCTCTTAGCCCGGCGTTCTTTCCACCGCGTAAATGAGAGGAGGTTACAGAGAAATCGATTTTGGCTCCCTCCTAAGACGCATTTTCTTATAGCCAGAGCCGTTCCAAGACAGAGGAGCCTCTCTGGGAGGGACCAAGTACCCGATCACTAGCCCCTTCCAGGAGTGGTACGGGAGACATTCAGTGTGGCAGGTTTGCCCCAGTGACGTCCAACGTGCCTTCAGCTCTGAGAGGTCATTAAGAGAAACAAAAACATCAGCTTCACTTCTTAAAGCCTCCATTTTCACATTTGAAAAATGGGGAGTACTAATAATTCCCACTTTAGAGGATTTCTGTGAGACTTAAGTGAGATAATACAGACCATGCATATAAAGTGATGGACACAGTGCCTGGCACGGCAAATGTAACTTGGGGTAGTTAGTAATACACCCCTGGCACAAGATGGATGATGAGTTCAACACATTTCTTGCCTGGCATCATGCAGATTGCATTACGTGGAGCATCTATCGACATTTCACAACTCTGTGGTGATTGTCATCATTCCTACTTTTAGGAAGAAAACAGCTGAGGATCTGGGAGGTTAACTTGCCCTAGGTCACACACCCTCACAAGTGGTAGGGCATCTTTTGGACCTGGGGGCCCAGGCTTTTAGCCTCTGAGCTGGATGGCCTTCTCACATACCGGAGGGGCAGTATTATCTCAGGACACAGGTGGGGCAGAGTGTGGCCAGTGAGAGCTCTGGGTACAGGGCACGGGGGCAGTGGGAACATAGGGTGTACAAAAATGAAGGGAGGCAGCACCAGAGATCAACTCTGCAAAATGTTACCTGAGGTCATTTTCCACATGGATACAACACAATTTGAAGAACTCTCAATGGACAGATCTCTCCACGTCCCCTCAAAGGACTCGAATTTGCCAATAGAGTTGATGTTTCCTCCCTTGTGAACCTCCTATGTAGAATCATAACATATGGAAGTTTAAAGCTCTCCTGGAGGGGCATCAAGGTGGCTCGGCTCAATCTTGATCTGATTTCCTAGAGATCCATCCAATCAACCTCTCCCCATTTCATAGATGAAGAAACAGGCCAGGAAGGAGCAGGGACTCGTCAGGTCTCCCACAGGGGAATCAGGGCCAGAACCTCATATTAGCACCTGGTGTCTCCTCCTACCAGTGGGGCCTAACAGGCAAGCAGAGACCAGAGCCCCAGGTGGGGTCCAGAGCTAACATTTTCAACAGATGAGATACAAGAAGTCAGAACTATCCTAGAAAGAGGGTTTTCTGTTCGTCTGAAGCTTGGGTTGTTGGGTGTGTGTGTGTGTTTTATGCGTTTTGTGTTGGTGTTTTGGGGGGTAGATGGAAAGGGGGTGGTGGCTGAAGCTGACTAAGGCAAGAGAAATCAGGACTGAGGAAAGGATTACTTGGCTTCATAAATTTTTTTCCGAACAGAGAATCTTTCAGAAATTAGAGCCAGGACTGAACTCGAATTCTCTGAGAACAGAGAAGGAGAAAGGAGATATGCCCAGAGTAGGAGGAGAAATTAGAAAGGAGGGTTCCTGGGTCTGCTGGGGCCTTGGGGCAGGGTTGGTCAGCATCCAACTCTCCTCCTGCCATCCCCTTCACTGCTAAAGGCAAAAGGCCAACGTGTGACCTGCTCATTAATTAAATGCTGAGTGTGGAAATGAAAAACAGCCCTTTGGTTTGGCTGCTCTGTGTGTGTGTGTGTGTGCGCGCGTGTAAGAGACAGAGACAGGACTTGTTACTATGGGGAAGTAATATGGTGAAGAAGTAAGAACTGCCACTGCTTGTGACCTTGGGAATGTTCTCGAACCTCACCAAGTCTCTCAGTTTGCCCCTCTGTGAAGACAGAGTAGCATTATCAGCCTTGGAGGGTGGCAAGGATTAGAAATAGTACCCAACTGCCAGCCCAGGGGGCACAGTCTGTGGGGGCCAACGGCAGCCAGCTGGCTGTGGGATTTCTTTCTTTTTTTTTTTTTAAAGATTTTATTTATTTATTTGACAGAGAGACAGCGAGAGAGGGAACACAAGCAGGGGGAGTGGGAGAGGGAGAAGCAGGCTCCCCGCCAAGCGGGGAGCCCAATGTGGGGCTCGATCCCAGGACCCTGGGATCGTGACCTGAGCCAAAGGCAGACGCTTAACTGACTGAGCCACCCAGGTGCCCCTGGCTGTGAGATTTCTTCCTCTTGGAGCTCTCTGTGCCTCAGTTCTGTTTTGGAAATGAGGTGAGATTCTCCCAGCTCAA
Source organism: Callorhinus ursinus (assembly GCF_003265705.2). NCBI lineage: Eukaryota > Metazoa > Chordata > Mammalia > Carnivora > Otariidae > Callorhinus > Callorhinus ursinus. The sequence goes on from NW_027397086.1 coordinate 10,182,437, forward strand.
TTTACAGGGTTGTTGCAGGATGAAATAAGATCAAACACATGAAAGAACTTTTAAGCTGTAGAATTTTGGACAAATATGGAAAATAGCATTAATAACCAAAAGCATTTTTGTGCTAAGATACCATAGGCGGAGACAGCCTGATACGTTTTTAAAAGACTGGCAAGGGTCAAAAGGAATGAGATCTTGCCATTTGCAATGACATGGATGGAACTGGAGGGTGTTATGCTGAGTGAAATAAGTCAATCAGAGAAAGACATGTATCATATGACCTCACTGATATGAGGAATTCTTAATCTCAGGAAACAAACTGAGAGTTGCTGGAGTGGTGGGGGGTGGGAGGGATGGGGTGGCTGGGTGATAGACATTGGGGAGGGTATGTGCTACGGTGAGCACTGTGAATTGTGCAAGACTGTTGAATCACAGACCTGTACTTCTGAAACAAATAATGCAACATATGTTAAGAAAAAAGAAAAGAAGATAGCAGGAGAGGAAGAATGAAGGGGAGTAAGTCAGAGGGGGAGACGAACCATGAGAGACGATGGACTCTGAAAAACAAACTGGGGGTTCTAGAGGGGAGGGGGGTAGGGGGATGGGTTAGCCTGGTGATGGGTATTAAAGAGGGTACATTCTGCGTGGAGCACTGGGTGTTATGCACAAACAAGGAATCATGGAACACTGCATCAAAAACTAATGATGTAATGTATGGTGATTAACATAACAATAAAAAAATTAAAAAAATAAGAGACTGGCAAGGGGTCCACTATCTTAAAAAGTGATCTCCCCCAGTGCCTCCGATTTTCCCATCTTCCTATGAGGCTTCTTTCCTTTGATCCTGGAGGCTGGCCGTCTTAGGGCAATGTTTCACCAAGTGCCGTCCCCTGACCAGCAGTATCCCCATCACCCGTTAGAAATGCAAATTCTCAGGCCTCACCTTGGACCTACTGAACAGAAACTCTGAGTGGAGCCTAGAAATCTACATTTTGAAAAGCTCTCCAGGAAAAGCATACACACATCAAAGTTTAAGAAGTATTGTTTTGGAGCTTGTGGGAGTGCAGATTCTGATTCTTTAGGTCTGAAGTTGCCTGAGATTCCACATCTCCCGGGTGATGCCTGTGGTGCAGGTTCTCAGACATAACAAGGTTCGAGAGTGTCCTACAAAGTCAGGATTTTTGCATGAACGGAAGTAACACCCTAATAACCAAGACTTCAGTTAAGAGCAGTTGTGCACAGGCCTTTCAGGAATGGATAGCAGGAAAGCCTGAGGGATTCTGGGAGCAAGGGAAACACAGGGAAGCCATGAGAAAGAGGTCTTAAGAAAAAAAGAGAAGATAGGAGATCACTGAAGGTAAAGTAGGCCGCCCTTGCAGAATATGCTCAGGGCAGATCCAGGCGTTTATTAAATCCATTCACCCACTAAGTGCTGTCTATATGTTAGGCACTGTTCTGTATTTTTTTACACTCATCAACTCACTGAGTCCACTAACAACCCAGTGAGGCTGGTACTATTTCCATTTTACAGAGGAGTAAACTGAGGACCAGAGAGGTTAAGTAATTTGCCCAAGATCATTCAGCTAGTAAGTGCTGGAGCTGGGATTTAGAACTCAGGCACCCTGACTCATTAGCAGTAGACTATTTTGCCTCAGATATAGTTTTTTTTTTTTAAGATTTTATTTATCTGACAGAGAGAGAGACACAGCGAGAGCAGGAACACAAGCAGGGGGAGTGGGAGAGGGAGAAGCAGGCTTCCCGCTGAGCAGGGAGCCCCATGCTGGGCTTGATCCCAGGACCCTGGGCTCATGACCCGAGCCGAAGGCAGACACTTAACGACTGAGCCACCCAGGCGCCCCTGTCTCAGATATAGTTTCTGCCATCAGGAAGCTTACAGTACCATGAGGAATGCAGGCTAGGACTAAGAATGACCAACACTTGGATGATGCCTGTTATGTGCCAGGCACTATTCTGAGCCCCTTACACATATCTACTGTTTTAGCTCTTATAGCAATTCTAGGAGATGGGGCAGGGCACTGCTAAATGGGTCTGGCTATGCGCACAACTGCATAAAACAGGTCTCTCTGTTCCTGGAGGTTTATGCATAGAGGTCTCAAACACCTAAAGTCCCAGACTCCCTGTGCTAAGCAGAAAAGCTCCAATCCAGAAGTAACCTTTGCAGCGGGGTCTCCAATACCTGGTCCAAGCCCCACTTTGTGTCCTCAGCCTCCACACACCCTTTGCTTCCCAACGTGGCCTCCAGAATTAGGCCTCACTGTGCAGAAGAGCAGGTGTACTTGCCAGCCCTTCGGCTCACCCTGGCTCCCACAACTACACCCAAGTCCATGCAGCAGATGCGTCCCCCTGTGTGTGCTGCCCCAGGCAGGCCTGCGGGGCCAGGCTGTGGACCCTCCTGACAGGCACCAGAATGAGGGGCCTGCTGATGGTTGGTCCCTGCTGCTGCTGCTGCCTCAGCCCACCAGGGGCAGCAGCTCTAACCTGCCCTCCCTCCCTCCCCGACACACCAGACATCACTACCTCAGCACTTGGGAGTCAAGAAGTTGCCCAACAAATGAAAACTGACCTCACGTCTTTGCAAACCATTTTGACAATACATTTCAAGAGCCAAAATATGTGTCTATCCCTTGATCCAGTAATCCTCCTCCTGGTTGGATTATTTATAATAAATTTCCAAAAGTAGGGGGGAGGGTTCCTACACAAAGATTGTCTATACAGGATTAATTATTCATTTAATAAATATTTATTGAGTTCCTCCTATGTGCCAGACACAGTTCCAGATGGCGTAACCAAGATAAACAAGGTCCCCGCTCTCCTGGGAATTACATTATAGCTGTAGGAAAAGACAACAAATACCTACATAAATGAGGAAGGATAATCTATTTACAAAATTATCTGCAGAGAATTAAAATAAGGGTCTGTGGTGGAGAACAACTGGGTGGTTGCTCTTGATTATGGGGTCAGGGAAGGTCTCTTCAATGTTGGTAAATAAGATGACCTCTAAAGCTGAGATTCTCATGACGAGAAGGAGCAGTCGTATAAGGTTCTAGAACAGGAGGCTGGTGGTCCAGGGAGCTTCAAGAAGGCTGATCAAAGAAAACAAGTGATCCGAAATGAATTCAGAGGTGGGGGAGGGGCCAGATCACTAGTATTTTATAAGCACGGGTGGGATGTTTGAACTTAATCCAATAGCTAGTGCTAAGCAAGGGCATTGCACCAGATTATAGATGAGAAAGGAGCAGGGAGACCAGTTAGAGCTATTGCAGCTATTTTGGTGAAAAGTGATAGTAGCTTGAACTAGAGAGGTAGAAATGGAGATGAAGAGAAATGCTAGATTCAGGATATTTTTAGAGGCATGGCTAAATGGGTTTGCTGAAGGAATTGGGATGGGGGTGATGAAGGCAGAGAAATCAAGGATTATTCACGGATTCTTGACTTGAGCTACTACAGGTGCCAATTACACAGTGAGGGAAGACAGGAGAAGATAAAAATTTGGAAAATGAGAAGGGAAGATGTTATGGGTTGAACTGTGTCCCCCTGAAAAAGATAAGTTGAAATCCTAACCCCTGGCACTGCAGAATGTGACCTTGGAAATAGGGTCTAATCGATATAATCAGTCAAGGCCCTTACTCCCAACATGACTGGTGTCCTTATGAGAAGAGAGAAATTTGGACACAGAGACAGAGACACACACACATGGAGGAGAACAGCACGTGAAGACACGGACACTTGAGGAATGCCAGCCACATGAGGATGGGACAGAGGTTGCAACTGCCAGCTCATCATCAGAAGCTAGGGAGAGGCAGAGCAAAGGTTCTCCAGCAGAGCCCTCAGAAGGCACCAATCCCGCCGACACCTCGAGTTCAGACTTCTAATCTCCCAAACTGTGCGAGAATAAATTTTTGTTGTTTTAAGCCATCCAGTGTGTGATACTCTGTTCCGGCAGCCCTGGGAAGCCATCTAGAAGACAATAGGGGTTTCCGCAGGGAGCTTGTTATGTGTCCATGAGAAGTCCTGTAGATACCCATGTAGAGCTATCAAGCAGCGATCGGATACATGAGTCTAAGCTTGTGGTAAATAAAGCAATGCACCATATGCTATGACGTGCTTTAGACAATACATCAAGTACGACATATGAAGTGATGGCCTGAAGAGGTAAAAATGATTACACACATTCTATGAAATATTATGACGCCTCTGAAGGGAGTCATTATAAAGACTAGGTAGGAACCTGGAAAAATGCTTATGATAGTGTTACACACACAGGGCCCCATGATTGCCATTCTGCAATGACTGTCTGTGGGTGAGAAGCAGGTGTCAAACCATCTGATTCAGATCCCAGCTCCAAATCTTTGGAACGGCCTAGGATAAGTTGCCTGTCACTGCATCTTGCAGGTTATGTTTGTTCAATATATTGACAGCTACAGGGTAAGTGAAGGCAAGGCTGAATTGCAAAGTGCTGAGATGGCAGAGTAAAGAAGCAATCAGTGTGGAAGTAGAACTAAGCCAGGAAGTCTTTCTGGAAGAGCTGGCCTTTGCAAAATAAGTGCATGGCCCAGGGCAGAATGCCTACCATAGGCCAAGCATTGTGGCAGCATCAGGGATTAGACTCGGTAAAATCTCCAATAAGTCATTCTCTGTGAACACACTTGTGCTGGAACTCTTAGCATACACTGAGTGTTCTGATGGCTTATCCATGTCCCTTCATTCCTATGTGAGTGAGAACTTTGAGGACTGGGGCTGTGTCTTGTTCCTCTCCGTATTCTTAAGCACAAGACCTGGCACAGCGGAGATATAAATTAAGGTCTATTACATTTAATAGAACATCGGAATCAGAATTTGATTTTCATACAGGAATGTGCAACAAAGGACCACTGATAACCGAGTCCATTGACCTGTGGACATGAGGCTCCTTAAAATCCATTCAAGGTAGGGATCTGAAGCCTGAAGCACAGCTGAACTCTCAGTGCCTGTTAAGCGACTTTATCTAAGGTGAGCACAGGGACTTAATTGCTTTGAAAGATAGAAGCAAACCCCGCCAATTAGAAAAATATAACCAAAGAAGCCAACCCATTTTATAATAGCAAAGAGGATCAACACATTGAGTAGATGAGACTCACAGTGTGTAATCATAAATCAACTTAATTTCATTTCCCAACCCCCCCGACGGAGAGATGCCCTTTCTCTGCACCTTAATGAGAACTCAAGCATCCTACAACTTTTCTGATCACTCTCAGGAAATAAAAAGTCCTGTGATTGCTTCAGTCACCAAACAAACTTTATTTTTAAATAACTCAGTCCTATACAAAAGCAAAATTCCAAATTTGATTTAAAATTCAATCTTTTCTTCCAGCTGGGGCTTGCTGCCCGTGGGACCCCTACAGATGGGGGCATGGACAGCTGCCTCTTTATTTTCCCCAGATTTCCCTCCCCAGTTTCCTAAACGTGACTTCTGACTTCTCCAGGGCTAGAGGGGTGGGGGGTTGAGGAGGTGAGGAGAGGCAGAAGAAAGGAGAGCAGGAGAGGTCTTACCTGACCAATGTTATCATACAGTGGCTTTAAAGCTGACTCTTGTGTAGACACATCCATGGATTTTTCAGACGTTCCCCCCCATAAACCCTGAGGACCTCCCCATTATGTGGGCATGGCACTGCCTTGTATCCCATTGTTCAGTCCTTCTGCAGTCCTAAAAATCCAGCAATACCTTCAGCTAGCCCACCCCCACCCCGTTAGACACACCTGAGAGGCCTTCACACCAGTTCTTCAAGTGCATGGCTAACTTCTAGTCCAAGGGAACAGCATCCTTTGCACAAACCATCTTGAAGCATTCAGGCTGATCTGAGCAGTGCCACCTCTCCTTTGTCTTGTTTGCCCAGGATGGCATTCATCTCTCATCCTGTCAGAAGCCAGGCCACCTATCTCCCCATCTCAAGGTGAGCACACATTAAACTCTCTGAGTAGACTCCATGGAGCATCTCTCTCTCTCTCTCTCTCTCTCTCTCAGTGTAATTAACAATGTGATATTAGTTCCAAGTGTAAAGAGCCCCCCTTTCTTGACTCGAGAAAGGGAGACACGCAATTGCTCACTCCAACACAATCTTTGTTCAACTCTAATCTATTGGCAGCACTGAGGGCCTCAAGTTTCTTTCTATGGCACCATACGGCTAAGCAGTAATGAAGGGTACATGTGTGTGTCTATGTGTGTGTGTTTCTCAAGAGTTTCAGTCTATTAGGAGAACTAGAACATGTATCCGTAAGGCTAGCACAAGGGAGCAGAGTTCCTGTTGGACACCATAGGGAAGCCTCCATGGAGAAGGCAGCTCTGAGCTGGGTCTTAAAGAAAGACTAAGATACCCATAAGCTGAAATGAAAGAGAGAGGGAATTATATGATTAAATGTCCAGTGGTGGAATCAAGGACGTGTGTACAGACGCCACTAGGTGGTTTGTTTAAACAAGACGAGTGAAAGATAAAGCCAAACCAGACCCAAAATGAACAAGATAAGGGGTTTGAATTTTTGCCTACAGGAAATGAGTTTTGAAGGTTTTGAACAGGGCAGCAAGATGAACGATGGGTTTAGAAGGGCAGTGACTAATTCTTGGTGAAATGTGCTCATTTCCTTGAGTCATTAACCCGGATCCCATTAAGAAGAAAAATAAAACAAAAACCTTCCAGGACTTGCTTTCTTTTCCAGGAAAACCCTTGCCCTTTGGAACTTCTCATGAGTTCAGTTTGTAAAGCCATCCAATCCTGTTTTTACTCTTAGTTAAGGGTACTTGGCACAGCTGCCAGTCCCAGCACCCTCCTTTCAGCCCTGAGGCCCTCAGCTTCAAGCCTGATGGGGCTGCTCAACCCATCTCCCCACGGCCCCCAAACTGCCCTCTGGAAGAGGCCAAGGAGAGGGGTGTCCCTTTCTGAGCAGGAGGGTCATGGAAACCTTGCCTCGATGAGCCCGCCTACAAAGTCTTCACCCTGGGCCTTTTGAAGCCAAATGAGAAAAATCCAGGAGGCTGCAAAGCCAAGAAAACAGCAGGTTTTGATTCAAATCCCAGCTTTCCCCTTACCCTTACCTGATCTTGAGACCTCCCTCAGCCTCTATGTGTTAATCTGTAAAATGGAAACAAAACCACTTACCTCGGCAACAATGTTGCCGTGAAGAGTAAGCAAGAGGGAATTTGTAAGCATAGCGAGCACATAGCAGATGCTCAAAGAATATTCCTCCTTCTCCTTCCCCCCAACATCTCTGTGTCTTGGTTTCCTTGCCAATTAAATGTGATAGGGATTCAAGGATAAAGTCGAATCTGATGAATTTCCCAAACCCCTCACACTTACCCACACAGAGGCCAGTGAGAGCAGAGGGCCTTTCTCTGCTATGTCTGAGCTCTGGAAGCTATTTCTTCTGTTATTATTTTCAACAATTAAAAAAAAAAACTACAAAGTAGTTAGTAGTAGTACGCATTGGCCCATACTTAGAATGAGCCTACCTTCCCCAACCTCTCCCCATTAGCGCCATCGGACTCAGTTTCCCCATCTGTAAAGTGATTGTACCTGAGTCAGGTCCCCTCTTTTGCTCTCTGCAACTGCCCACTAGGTTGGGAGGATGGAGCCCGGCAGAGGGCATGCTGAGTGTAACCTCTTGGCCAAGGCCCTGGCGAAAGGCACCCAGCCAAGGAAAATTCTAGTGGAAAAAAAACGAAGAAAGGATTCCAGGTTTATGAGTCCCAGACTTTGAAAAACAAAACTGCTGAGTTGTCTCCTGAGTTAGGGGAAAAGAACACCACAGCCGCCTTGAGATTTCCAGGAAACAATTTGTGAAGGCTTTGGGCAAGCCTGGCAGGGGGACTCAGGGAGGCCCAGCTGGGTTGGATACCCTGGGAGGTAGGGGATGGGGGTGGGTGGTGTTCCTGTGGGACTCTGAGTGTTCAGGTGCTCCCGGGCACAGTGGAGTTACGTGACTGTATGCGGGTTATATGTGCCTCTATGTGCACACTTGTTTGTTTGCCTGTGGGCAACCCCCCAAGTACTTATTGAGCACTTTCTATGTTCCAGTGGGCACAGTGCTAGGGGGTAGGAATGCAACAACAAAGAAAACACAGTCCCTGAGCACAAGGAGCTGAGTTTAGCAAGGGATGCAGATTAGCAGGCATTTCAGTTGGGAGTACAAGCATCTGGGAGGCAGTCTGTATCACCAGCCGTTCAGAACACCACCTTTGCTGTCAGGCAGCCTGGGATGCAAGTCCAACCACCCATGAGCTCCACGACTTTGGAGATCTCCGACTCTCAGTCTCCCCAGCTGGAAAGTGACCATATTAAAATAACATCCTGGAGATAGCATGCATATGTGAATGTTTGATGACCCATCTCCGTCATGTGCTTGCAAGGTCTGCACCTGGATAAGCACAGACAATGTGCAAAGTCTGGGTGAGCTGTGTGCGGGACGTTAGCGCATCTGCTTGGGTCATGCATTTGGTGTGCCAGGCTCTAATCGGAGGTCACAAATAGTGGCCCACAGACATAGTTTGTGGGGACACTCACCCAGTTTGGGTCTGGTTTCTCGCTCAGGTGTATTCTAAAACTCAAGACATTCTACATCCAAATCCCGATTTCCAGTTTCTCTTCAAACCCTGGACAATCTGGCCATCCTGCGAGCATTTGCATGTGTGTGCCTGCATGCCGTGGTCTCTGCTTCCCATAGATGTGTCCTTCCCAGGAGCACTTTCCCTCCTGGCCGGTCTCCAGGTCTGTCCTTGGAGGGGTTCCAAGGTGGTTCAGGGGGGCCCTTGTGCAGACATGTTCTCTACGAAAGGAGAAGCAGGCCTGGGCAGAAGCTGGTGCCGGGGCCCCAGCCTTCCCAGGCAGCTCCAGTTTCGGTCATCAGAGGGTCAGAGAGAACTGTGGACCCTATCCCAGGCTCCAGCTGTGTGGCTGGACACTGGTTACCAAAGATTGTAACCAAGGATGGCAGCTGGACAAAATGGCTTTTCTTATCTATTTGGTTTTGCATTTCAAAAGTGCCTCAAGTATAGCTCCAAAATGATTAAGACAGTGATCTTCTCAGAAGGTGTTGCAGAATGTATATACTATGGTTCTTTTTAAAATGAGCAAATAGGGGGCACCTGTCTGGCTTAGTTGGTAGAGCATGCAATCCTTGATCTAGGGGTTGTGAGTTCAATCCCCATGTTGTGTGTAGAACCTACTTTAAAAAATAAATTAATGAGGGGCGCCTGGGTGGCTCAGTTGGTTAAGCGACTGCCTTCGGCTCAGGTCATGATCCTGGAGTCCCAGGATCGAGTCCCACATCGGGCTCCCTGCTGAGCAGAGGGTCTGCTTCTCCCTCTGACCCTTCCCCCCCTCATGCTCTCTCTCTCTCATTCTCTCTCTCAAATAAATAAATAAAATCTTAAAAAAATAAATTAATTAACGATAAAATAAAATGAGCAAATGGGCTCCTGGTATAAGCTAAAAATGTATTTGTTAAAATACATTTTGGGAACCTACAGGTGCGAAAGGTAGGACTGACATTTTCCTACTATCCCTGGATCCTCTTAAGATGGCAAATCAGTCCCTCATAATAGATATTTACTAGGCCTCCTTTGTGTATAGCATGTAGGCTGGGCAAAAGGGAGCTACACAGATGAATATGCCCTGCTCCCAGGCCTTCGGGAAACTCAGTCTTATGGAGAGACACCCAAGGAGAAATGAATGCAGAAACAAGAAAGGACGGGTATTATTGAGACATCTTGGGACCAGAGAACACCAGAACATAGAGGAAGACCTGTGACTTACTGTGCAAGCTCGTCCCCCTCTCTGGACCCCATTTTCCCTTTTGTAAGATAAGGTCAGAAGAGATGGGTGAATACCAAGCCCACATTCACAGCCCTGCCCAGCCACCAGCTTCGGCATTTTTTTGAGGGAGTACAGGTGTAGCCCCAGTTCTTCGCCTCTTACTCCCCGCCCCACATTCTTGTTTCCAAGCCTTGGCTTGTGCTGGGCATTCATCTGACTTGAGCTCTGAAAGAAATTCATCAGAGGAGGTTTTTCACATTGCTTTCTCTTAAAAAAAAAAAAAAAAAAAGTTTGGAGTCCAAAAAGACGAGACATCTGGTGGAATCTTCCAGCATCCATTACCATGGTTCCTGGTCCAGGTGGGGAGAGCAGCCCCTAGACAGGTGGGAGAGTTTACCCCTTCTCTAGCACCAGGGCTTGCTGTGAAGGATTCCTCTGAGGTAATTCTCCCACTTTGCAGATGGGAAAAATGAGAGCCAAGGATAGGAGGGACTTTCCTCACAGTTCTAATTCCTTAGCAAAAACTCTCCCCACTATTTTTCTCTCTCAGGCCGAGTCCTCCGGACAGAGCGAGCTGAAGACCCTCAGGCCATGTCCCTTCTCAGCCTGATGTTGACTGCTGTTGAGCTCAAACATTGAGTTATTCTTGCTCTGCACCGGCCAAAGGCCCGAGAAACCCAATCTCACACAAGTATGTGTAAAGGAAGAGCAGTATTTCGGTAGCCCAGAAAAAGGCCTTGGAGGCCTGGGGTATCCACCTTTAGGAGAGTCTTTGTTGCCAGAGTCCACAAAAGAAGGAATTTAACATGGATAAAACCAATCTCTTAGAGCAGCGTACACAGGCGACCAGAGATAGCAGAGAAGGAGTAGGTTGACTAGTATTTATTCCAAAGATGTTTGCCTTCCTCATTATTGGCATCTTGGGAGCTTGTCAAAGGGATCAAAAGGTCCGTCAGCCAAGCTCTTTGCCTCAACCACATCACTATTCCCATGAGTGTCATTGGCACTTTTATCATAAGTTGAAATTCCCATCTCGGTTTCAAAGTGGCCAGTCCCACAAATAATTGGAAAAACCCTAGGGACACCTCTGATGCCTACAGTTCAAAGAACTTCAGAGGCACTCTGTTGCTCGCCTTAAAATCTGGAAATCGGTTGAGAAAGTGAAAATCACCCGACATAGAAACTCCCTTCAACAAACAACCCCAGATTTCTTTTCAGATTTTTGTTAGAATGCGCTCTCTCTCTTCACAACACCCTAAAAACGGCCAAGTCGAAGATACTTAAATGTTTTTTGATGATGGTAAAATCATCATCAACGGTGTTCCCCTCAACTAAAAATGTTTATGGAGAGTGTCTTGCATGTTAGTCACCCACTGAACAAATGTTTATTGAATGCCTCCTCTGTGCTAAGCCAGGGGAAACAATAATGAAGAAACCAAATACAGCTCTACTTTAATGGATTTAATTCATTTCATTGCCTATATTCTTTATAATTCATATATTCTAGTGGAGCAGAAAGAAAAAAAACTTGATAAACAGGCACATTTTGTAAATTGCCAGTCATTATAAGTGTATTAAGAACCAAGATGGAGATTAACAGAAGGAAACGTGGGACGTTTTTAATCATCACACCAAGGCAGAGGGGGTATTCTATAGGCTGTAGATTTCACAAGATCATTTGGTGTATATATCTTTATTTTGTTGTTGATATCACTTGTATGTAAGTTACCCTCGGGAAGTATTGAATCTGGATTGAGGAACCCAGTATAATTTGGTCTCCTACTCCCCTAGGTGACTAACCTGAAATCATCCATTTAATTAAATTTCGTGGCTCAAGAATTGGCAGTTATCAGAGGAGATTAAGATAATGCTAACAGGAAAGCTGGTCACTGTTGTTTGTTTTGAAAGATTTATTTATTTGAGAGAGAGAGAAGGTGAGCAGGGGGAGGGGGAGAAGGAGAGCGAATCCTCAAGCAGACTCCCTGCTGAGCAGGGAGCCTGACACGGGGCTCAATCCCAGGACCCCAAGATCAAGACCTGAGCAGAAATCAAGAGTCGGATGGACAGAGCCACCCAGGCGTCCCACTAACTGTTTTTACTAAACACAAGCTGTAACAGACAAAGCGTGTTGCTGGCAATGAGAAGGAAGCATAGAAGGGCAAAACTGGGAGTACTCAGTGTTTATGAGGAGAGGGAGTATAGCCCATTTGGGGCTCCACATTTTAAGGGTTGATGGCAAATAGAGGCATGCCCAAATGGCTGTCAGTAGCTGACTGCATTCTCGGAACTAGCTCATGCACATCTAGGAGGTAGCCGTGGTGGGGCCAGAAGCCACGTCTGCCTCACTCACAGCTACAGCGCAGGGCCTGGCTTACGGCCTAACACAGTGTGAGTCTTCAAGTGAAATCGATGAAAATGTCTGCAGCAACTGTGACCCATTCTCTATCCCTCTCCCCACGGCCTCCCCCCAGGATAGACTCTCTGATTTCCTTCTCCTCTCCCAACCTGCCCTTAGGAAGACTCCTCCTGACCCCTAAATGGAGCCAATGACTAAGCTCCTTTCCTCTCACTAAAGAAGACCTGAACCTGTCTCTTGCTGAAGCAATGTCAAGAGTTAAGGGGCTGGAAAGGGGGCTGGCATACTGAACGGGAACGAAGAGTCAGGTAGCCCCACTTCACCTACCTGTGCTCAGATCACAGAACGTGTATTTGTAAACTGGAGGTGATGGTGTGCAAAGGATCTGAGGGCATCTGTCCCACTCTTGTCATCATTTTGACTGGGGCCACAGACCCCAATCCTCCAGAGGCTTACTTAGGCTGCAGTCTGATCCTGCCTTCTCCCAGAAGGCCAATGACCCAGGCCAGGGTAGTGTCTCCCTCCTCTCATGCCCTGGCTCACCAGCAGCCTGAACCACGCATGTGCAAAGGCACAGTTGTCAGAGCGTAGGGTGAATGGGCTGGAACAGCAGAGGCAGGTCAGACCAGGAGAGAATCCCAGTTTCCACATTTGGGAACCTGAGCACATCTCACTAGGTCCATGATTTTTAAACCATGTTCCTGGAGCCCAGAGTCAGGATAGGGAGGAGAGAAGCCCCGTGCACAGGCTCTGGGCCACCTGCTCTGCTTAACAGATCATCTCTGCCTCTAGCAGGTTTATATATTTGGGTTCCATGACAGAAAGCATTCAAAGACACAGTCCTACAGCTAATACAAAGTTTGAAAAACCCAACACATTCTATGATCTTTAAGGTCATTTTCCTCTTTCAAAAAAAAAAATCTATGAACTGTTATTTTTGAACTATTACTTAAGCATTCGTTTAGTCATCTTCCAACTCCCCCTTCCCCCAAACAACTGGTTTAGAGGCAAGGAAAAAACAAACAGAACATACATCTGACTCCTAGTCCAGTGCTCATTCCAATACATCAATATATACTCCAATATCACTACAGATTTTCAGGTAGGGGCAGAGAGAGGGAAGGTACAGCTCCTTTTCCTCCCAGCACCAAATTGTCAGAGCTTTGTCAGTTTTCGCCAGTTTTCTATTCTCCGGCTTAGAAGGGATTAAAGATCTCTGCTCTTGGAAATAGGGCAGGCCAGGAGGGGGAAGACACTTAGGGGCTTGTGACTTGTGCTCTACCAGCCCAACACAACTCACAAAACTGTAACTATCCAGAGTCCTCCTGACCATTCAGTACACAGTACCTTTCACGAGCCACAGGCCCACAAGGCTGTGAGGCCAGGCAGGCAGCTTCAACATCAAGAGCCCGGTGGCTGAAGGATGGGAACAAAACCCCCATCCTTTTGGAGCCTTTTGGTGCTTCCTAGGACAAACATAGCAGATAGGGATGTGAAAGGGGCCACGGAGGCTCAGACATTCCCCACTTCCCCCATTTGCTTTCTTGTTCCTCAGTCATGGCCTCACTCTCAGACCACCAGATCTTAGGGCTTAGCCAGATGGACTACATTTCTTTTTAAACTTCTTTTTAGGAAAAAAAAAAAAAATTCTCTACTGGGTAGAGATGAGTGGTCTCCAAAAGGTCTCATTTCCTTTCTGAGTCAGGTTCAGCCTCCCGGGGCTTGGCTTTCAATTTCTTCAGCCATGCTGTTCCCTGAGCCCTCAGAGGTCCTCTAGTGATGCCCCCTCAATTTTAAGAGCCCCCCAAAATAAGCCAAATGACTACAGATAAGTTTTTGGTACTTTCCAAAATTAAACTATTTCCCTTGGTGAATTTCCACCAAATGAGCTCATTAATTTGAAAACAGGAAGTGACACATGAAGGGAGTGAGGTCAGGTTGCTTGTGCACTTACCCTGCTTTATTTTGGGGGCAGAGAGGAGAGGATGGTTGGGACCGAGGTGGGGCCGGAGAATGGTTTTTACAGACCCCCACATCCTTCAAGGATTGGACCAAGAATCAGTGGATTTTTAAACCAGAAATCAATCCATTTCTCTTAGAATGCAAAGACCCTATAGAGACCACCGCTGGTCAACTTCCCCCAGATGGCCTCTGTTGGAGGCCCCGGAGAGCCTCTGCTTGTTTGTAAGCAGGTGTCTCCCCTCCAGGTTGGACCCGAAGCTCTTCTTTCACCAGCAGGTTTCCCTGTCCTGCAGCATTAGCTGCTCCCTCAGAAGCCGGCAGAAGCTCTGCTGTGGATGGATCAGAGGCTTAAATACGTCTCACCTGAAAAAAACAAAACCAGGGGCACCTGTGTGGCTCAGCTGGTTAAGTGTCAGATGAGGTCATGATCCCAGACCGATCCCAGGGTCCTGGCATCCAGTCTCACATGGGGCTTGCTCATCGGAGAGTCTGCTTCTCCCTCTGCCTGGCGTCTGCCCCCCCTGCTTGTGGTCAGTCTCTCTGTCTCTCTGACAAATACATAAAATCTTAAAAAACAAAAACAAAACAAACCAAGAAACAAAACCAAAGAAATAAAGCACAGTTCCCATAACCAGTTGGGTATCAACACACACACACACACACACACACACACACACACAAATGAGACCCTGATACATAAAGAGAATTTAATGGATGCCTCTGAGTAACTAAAACAAAACAAAACCAACAAAGTGGGCAGCCTCACTCCTCCCTCTGCTACCAATCCTGCAGATATCAGAGGTCTGATGGAGGAGTCTTTGACAAACTCGTAAAAATAAAGGTTGTTTGTATCTTTTAAACAAAAATTCCTTCCCAACACTAAGTTCCATAACTATTTTGACTGCTATACACAAATTCATAAAGAATATGTGTTCCTGTGTGTGTGTTTAGATGAAATCAGAAACGGTTCCTTAAAACATCTAGTTTTGTAAAGGCAGAGCGCCTTTGGAACAGCTTTGTACCGTTTCTTTGCCGACCGCCCCAAACCAGTAAGCTTGCGCGAGCCCGGCACTGCGCTAGGCTCTTTGCAGGAATCCGAAAGAGCTAAGACTGGGGACCCCAACCCCACGCGGGACTTCAGACAAGCGGGAGACCCGGTGGGGTTCAAGTCCCAGGTCTGTTTTCGTTTACTCTGCGAACGCTTCCCGAGTCTCCCAGAGTGCTGCCTTTGCGCTGGGGCCACGGCGCGCGGCGAAGGGCAACGGCAGCGTGTCAGCCCCCACGCTGCCCGCGCCGCCCCGAGCCTCAGTTTCCCCACCGGGGGAGAGGCGCTCGCCCCGCCCTCGGGGCGGCCCCGGGAGCCGGCGGGGGCTGCGAGGACCCGCCCCGCCCTCTCCAGCTTCCGCCTCCCGGGCCACGTCCCCGGCGCCCCACCGGAAGCTCCCGGCGGGCCGCGGGGAGCCGGCGGTGGTGGCGGCGGCGGCGCCGAGGTTGGTTGCACTGTACCCCGCCCCACCCCACCCCGGGTCCGCTCGAGGCTCCGCGGCCCCCGCCCCCGCGCTCCCCGGCCCGGGACGCCCCAGCTCCCGCTCGCTCGGGCGGGGGCTCCCCCAGTGCAGGCCTCCCCTCGCGGCCCGTGACCTGGACTCCACCGCTGCAGAGCCCGCCCCCGCACTCCCTACCCCGGCGCTTCCTGCGGGCAGCCGGGGCAGCCCAGGGGCTCGCCCATCCTTGACTAGTCGCCCGCGCTGCACTGCTCTCGGCACGGGGCACGCACCTGGAGCAATGGGGGTGGCGAGGGGACAGTCACCCGCCCTGGGGGCCCACAGACAGGCGACCCGGCATCATCGAGCCGGGCGACAGAGGGGAGAGGGGGCTCTGCTTGGGTTGGGGTCGCGATGGGCGCGTGGTGGCAGACCACCGAGACTCCAGGGGTCTAGTCCAGGCGCACCCCAAAGGTCAAGGGGATGGCTGGCGAGGGAGGCGGGGGTACGCGGCGCAGAGAGACTCCAACCTTGTGGATCCCCGCGGTGGAGTCACAGAGAGGGGACCAATGGAGGTTCAGAGGAGAAGATAAAGAGCAGCCAGAGAAGTGGGGGGTGGGGGTACACGGAGTGGATGCAGAAGCCAAGGGAAGGAAGGGAATTTGAAAGGAGGGCCAAGAATGGGGTCAAGGGCTGGTCAGAGGGCTGGTTAGATAGAAACTGGGACAGGCCCTGGGCACTGGTGACCCCAACATTGAGAACCCTGGGGAGATGGTTCTGGAGATTCCAGTGAGGAATTCTCTGCGTAGACAGTCTTTTCTACAAGTTCTGTTAAAGTGTGCAGAGAGTGTAGATGTGGGAGAGGCCTTTGGGATATGGGTGGAATGTGTGGTTAGAGTACAGGCTCTGGGTTCAGGAGTCCCCACACACTATCTGTGAGGCCTTGGGCAAGTCACTTAACCGGTTTGTGCCTGATCTGTAAAATGGGATGATGAAGACACTCCCTGCCACAAAGGGGTCCTGTGAAGATTAGATGAGGTGGTTAAAAGTACTTAACATGGCACTAAAATGCTGTGCCTATTATTCTTAACTTTTATTATTGAACAGGGCATACCTTGATGCTGATAGGGAAGATCTGGTAGAGAGGGAGGCATTGAAGACAGAGGGGAGAGGAAAGGGACCAGGGAGAAAGGGACCCAGAACTTGGATGGGGAGACAGGTGTCAGCCTATGCCAAATGAAGGGAAAGAGGGAATCGGTGGGGATGCAGGGAAGTTTGCAGGCTTGGGGTATGTGGTTAAGGGAGTGCCTTTCTGATAGGCCTTCTCCACAGTAGGCCTCAAGGTCATTTGCTGAGAGGGCCAGGCCACAGCTGACCCGGGTGAGGGTGGAGGTCCCGATTTACACCTGCAGCGGTAGGGGGCCATGTCCTCTTTGCCAGCAGCCCCAATATCGCTCCAGGGAAGGGGGACGGTTGAATTTTTCTAGGGTCAGAGGACATCAGACCTGCCTTGCCCACTTACAAGGCTCAAGTAACGTTGATGGATGTGGAAACACTGTAGAAGCATAATTTTTACCATCTCAATTCTTTCCCTTGATCTTGAGGAGCTGGAAGGGCTGTGGCGGTCCCTGGGATACAGTGTCAGAGCCTTCCAAGCACTTCGCTTGGGCCATGTACCATGCAAGGCCTCTGCCCACCCCCTCACTTGGTCACCACAACAGTCAGGTAAAGTAGACATTATTCTGCCCCACTTGACAGATGCCAAGACTGAGTTTCAGAGAAGTTAAAGACCATGTCCCAGGACCCACAGCTAGCGCATGGAAGACCTGGGATCCCAGCTCAGATCTGTCAGACCTCAAGGCCCGGGATTTGAAACCACTGTGAAAAGTTTGCAAAATCCAGCAGGATGGGAAGAGGTAGAGGGATCATCTCCTGCATTTGGTAGATGAGAAAACAGGCTGGATGCTCTGACTTCCAACCCCAGCTCTGTAAGCACCACCGGGTCGCCTTGCTTTCATCTCTCTTCTAAGGGTAGGAAACATAGAGGTTGGAGTTCCTCAGACTGGTACTAATGCTACTCCCCCACCTGGGGCTTGTGACTTCGGACCATGCACCTCCTTTCTCTGTGCCTGTGTGTTAAATTCCTGCTGTCAAATCCCCAGCAGGTCACTTGCACCCGCTCCCTGTGACCTAGTATTTATTTAGAGCTTTGTTCTCAGGGCCGGGGAAATTGCGGCGCCTGACCCAAGTGTGTGGCCACCTATGACTTCCTGAGTGGGGAAATGTGGGGAGGGCCCTGAGCAGTTCATGGTCCCGAGGCCTTGCTTCAAAGGAGTGGGGAGGGCCCAGTGTTGTCACCATGACTGATGAGGAACACCACGGGCAAGGTTGGGACATCAGAAGCCTCCCAGCTGCCTCGGGTTGCCTTGGCCATTGGGGTCCCAGCATCTTAGAGCCCAGAGGGGCCTTGGAGACAGCCTGTTACAAGTCCTTTTCTTTTCTTTTTTTTTTTTAACAGATGGGGTTATCCAGACCCACTGTGAGGAAGTGACTTTTACCTGGGGGAGACTTTGGCCAGGGTAGAGCTAAAGTGCCTGGAACTTGCATTTTTGGACCTGCCTCCAGAACCCTGGGGATTTCCACCAGGGCAGCAAGCACCCCCACCGAGAATTCTGGGCTCCCTCGAGGTCCCGGGGAACACAGAGCAGCCCCCAGCTGTGACTCTCTGCCGATGTCCCCAGGGAGGAGGAGGAGGAAGCCAGCAGCCACCCAAGGTGCTCAGACAGGGAAACTTTGATTGCAGTTCCTGAAAATCTGGGGCCCAGTTCTTTTTTCTCTCTGACTTGTTTTCTTTTTCTCTCTCACTTTAAAGAATGACTGGACACTCCTAAAGCGTTTTGTCACCATCCAGGGGATTTTTTGCACCACGAAGGGTAATTCCTGCCCCATCCCTGCTGTGACTCAGCTGTGACGTTGAACCACACAAGCCGGCGAAAAGATAAAGTCGTCAGACTCCTGCTCACCAGACAGAACTCACCTCTTCTCTCAGCACAGATTCCACAGGACTGGTCTCCTCCCCACAGTTGCTTAGACTGGGAGCCCCTGGCCAACCTGGGACCCCAGGATGGCGTCTGGCCCAGCCAGCAGCCCCCACCCGGCCCCTGATGAGAACGAGTTTCCCTTTGGGTGCCCCCCCACCGTCTGCCAGGACCCAACAGAGCCCAGGGCCCTCTGCTGTGCAGCCTGTCTCTCTGAGACCGTGAGGTGAGGGGTCGGAGGAGCCGGGGGGCAGGGGGGAAGGTGTCAGGGAGGGGCCCCTGACGGGAGGCAGGGGTGAGAGGAGCTGGTGGCTTTAGGCAGGTGACTTCACCCCCCAGGGCCTGTTTCCACGCCCTTCCCTTGTCGTCCCTGGCACAGGCCCCTCTAGGGATGGAGGGAGAAGTAGCCATGGGAAGATGTTAGCTCCCGCAGCAGAGGCCGGCCAGGGTGGAGGGAGGGAGAGTGTTTGTACCCAGCGGTGCTGCTTACTGACTGTGTGCCTGGTGCAGAGTGCCCAGCATCCTGAAGCCTCAGCTTCTTTGTAAGATGCCTCCACAGCTCTTTTCTACCTCCCGGGATTGGGACAAGGCCCAACCAACAGTATGTGGAAAAGTTCTTATAAGAATGAGTATAAACTCCCTTGGTAAATGACAAACTGCTATAAAATCCATCTCCTTCCACAATACCACCCATCACCTTGTACTGTTGCCTGGCAACCCTTTTAAAGGGGACACACAGATATCTATATTTATATATTTCTATAGAATATATTAAATTGTATATGTCTCTATATAAATACCTATTTATATTTATATAGAATACACATTTTACATATGTATAGAATTATATACATCACACGTATTGTGTAGAATATGTAAAAATATGTGTATATTTATATTTACAATATAAATAACTCAGGTGTGACATTAATATGATCATCAGCATCCCCATCTTAAGCAGCTATTATATGCCTACTATAGGCTAAGCGCTCTTTCCTTGGATCCTCAGAGGAGCCTGGGAAGGTGGATACTGTTATTAGCCTATTGTACAGATGGGGACAGTGAGGCCTAATGGAGAGATTAGGTCAGCTTGCCCCAGGTCAGATTCCTGGCAGATGTGCTCCCATTTTCTGCCATGCGCCCCCAGTGTGACCTTTGTTTGGGGCTTTACAGCGTCAGAAGGTGAGAAGACTGAATCAGGCAAGCTTGTGAAGTTCAAAGGCTCTGCCAGAGGGGCGGCCGGGCGGAGGGGAGAGGATGTGGCTGTGGGAAAGCCAGGTGGGCAGTTGGGGGGCGGGGAACAAAGCTTGACTGCTTGTACCATCGAGCTGATGTTTCTGGGTTCATCTCAGGCTTTTGCCATGGGTCTCTTGGCTTCCCTCCCCATTCCTCCAAAACGTGGCAGAGCAGGGGACGGAGCTGACAGGGTGTTGGAGGGACCCGGGCCTGAAGAGCCATGCCCGGCTCCTGACTCAGTCTACTCTTGGCTAACGCATGAGTCCTCAGGGCCTTGTTTTCCTGCCGTGTCGGATGGGCCTGACAGTGGCTATCGCTGTGGGTCAGCATCACGTGGGAGCTTTCTGAAAGCATGCAGGTGCTTTTCGCTCTGCTCAGAGTCTGACACCCACTCCTGGTTAAGAAGCTCGAGTTCTTTGAGGCCCCTTCTCGTTCTAATTGACTGTGGTCATCTGTCATTCCCGAAAATCAGAGACCCAAAGCCAAACAGAGGGAGCCAAGAAGCCTGTATATAGCCACATATCTGCAATCCCTTACCTGAGCCCCTGGGGTCAGATGTATTTTGGAATTCAGACTCTTTCCAATTTTAGAAAAGCGAGGCAGTGCATTACTACGTCATTCTTCCAGCGGGGATTGGGGCAGTCCCTTATAATCCAGCATATCAGTGTTTCTGCAGTGAAACAGAAATAGTCACACTCAGTGGGGTAAGTAAGGGTGATGGTAGCCTCCGGTCACCCCAGGTCAGGTTTGGCTGCCAACTAAGCTCACAGCAAACTACCGGAAGACATCCGGGGTGCCTAGTACTTTTGAGGTTTGCGAATGGTGGGTCTGGGATGGTGGCGAGCCGGCTTATTGACATTAGCCGCCACACCGGGCAAGGCCTAGGCTTTTGGAGCTATCAGGATGGAGGTTGGTGCCAGGAAGTCATGAATGCTTCACTCAGCAGGATTTGTTCATGTATCCCCAGGACAAGCGAGGATCAGATCTGTCCAAAATGCAGAGGGGACGACCCCCAGTCTGTAAGCCCGGGAAGCCTTGTGTCTCAGGAGAAGGTACGTGGCACCACCAGGAAAGGGTATTTGACCGCTTTTTTTCTCCTTCGGTCGAGGTTGAAGCCATTAGGCAGCTGGCCACAAAGTCCCAGGCAGGAACCTGCCCCTTGTCTAGAGTCTGGACTGAATTCAGTTTGTAAGCAGTGAGGAGCCTGACATTCACCGTGGCAAAGTGTCTTGCCCAAAGACACCTTGCTGATGTGTGACAGAGTCAGGGTGAGAACACCAGTCTAGACCGGGGGTCTGCAAGCTACGGCCTGCAGGCCAAAACCAGCTTGCCACCTGGTTTTGTCTGGCCCACAAGCTAAGAATGGTTTTGATATTTTAAATGGTTTGAAAAAGTCAAAAGAATGGCATTTTGTGACACATGAAAATTTTTATGAAATTCAAACTTCTGTGTCCATAAATGAGGTTTTATTGGTACACAGCCACAAGCCACTCATTCATGCATGGTGTGTAGCTACTTTTGCCCTACAACGGTGGCAGTGAGTAGTTGCAATAGAGGATTCAAAGTGCAAAATATTTGCTATCTGGTCTTTTATGGAGAAGTTTGTCACCTCTTGATCTAGACAGTTCTTTCTGCCCTGGTATGCCCTCAGACAGGGAGAAGTCCTTCTCAGCTTACCTCTCAAGCTCTGCCACGCTGTGCTTCTAGGAATAAGAAACAGCTTTGGAAGTGTGAGGGGCCACAGAGACATTTTCAGGCACCACAGTTTAGAACTCTAGCCCTTCCAAGTTGGGAGAACCCTCACAGGTCCGTCTGTCCAGGGAAGAGGCTCCCACAAGCCAACCAGACCTGGTCCATTCCCGCTAGCGCGTGATAAAGTGATAAAAGTAAGGAAATCATAGTGAGTTTTTTATAAAACTAAAACCTTTCCGTTCGTAGAATCAACCTTTGCTCTGGGGTTATATCCTCCCCATACATGTCTTTGTACAAATGAAATGATGGTGATAGTCGATGATAGGATTTTTGATAACGTCTTTACTTGGTAAAATAAAAAAAAAAATGACCATCTTCATGTTCATCTTCCAATTAAAAAAACAAACAAACTTGTATTTGCCCAAATCTATAAGAACCACTGCTCCAAATCTAGCCCCCGGTCTTACACGTCGGGCCCCAACACCCACTGGGGAGTCTCAGCACAAAACTCTGTAGCACCCAGGGTCTCGCCATTTGGCCACCCTCCCTCTCGGTGAGGTTCCTGGCTGCTTTCAGCCAGAGCTCCCTCCTTGCCCTGAAACCATGGCCCAGCGCTTGGGAGCCTGGTGTCCAGGGATGGTGTTGTAGATTGTGTGCACAGCCCAGGTCACGTTCATGCCTGTTTCTCCATGAAGAAGCCAGATTGGCTCTGCAAGGCCAGCCCAGGGCCTGTGATGTCCAGCTTACCTGTCCGTGGCTGGCTGTAAGGAAGCCAGAGGCAGACAAGCCTTCACACCTTCTTCTCCCTTTTCTCTTCTGGCCCCTCAGCTTCAGAGAGCTGGAGGAATTTCCTGCTCCCACCAGGGCTGGCCTTGAGGGCTCTCCCATCCTCTTCTCAGCAGCCACTCCCCTGCAGGCCCTCAAGGGAATCATAGTAAGGACCCCATGCGTTTTCCCAGAACGTTCCACTCTGCAACAGTGGTAAGAGCTAATTGGATAAACTGACCCGTGGAATGGCTTCCCAAGTCTCCCTGTCTGGACGTCTTAGTGAGCTAACCATGAGACACCAGCAGACCCGGATGTAGCTCTCTGTATGGGCCGCCGGGCTCCGCCTGCAAAAGAGAGGCTGTGTGCTCCCTGCCTTCTAAGGCTCCTGCCTGCTTGAGTGCTCCAGGGAGGTTGTTTCCGATTTGTCTGGTTTTTTCCCCTCTTCACAATATTAATACACATTCATTGTACAGATCTCAGAGGTAAGAGAGATTTTCAATCTCATAATCCAGTGGTGTTAACTTTTTCATCTTTGTGAACCTGAAATCCAGTGAGAGTATAAGTGCTCCGATTAAGGAGGAGCCTGGCACCCCATCCTTTTTAGTTATCCCATCTCTTTCTCCTGTCCCGGGCCCTGAGGGACTCTGGGGGCTCCCGGAGTCCTGCAGAGCACAGTGGGAAGCTTGCTGCCCTAAATCAAATGAAGTGATCTGATGGTAGAATTATAGGTACTCTGACCGCCTTCGGGGTAGGAGTGGGTGCTGTCTCCAGGGGGCCAGGGCAGCAGCAGGCCTCCCGCCCCGGCTTCCCCGCCTGATGGGGAAAAGCCGGGGGTGGGAGGGGGAGGGTATCGCGTGAGCCCGTGGTCCCAGACCCGCACAAAGCCACAGACCGGAAAGGCTAGAGAGGCTCCTCTGGCTCCTGACCCCAGTGGGAACTTTGGGGGACTTTTGACCAAAGGAAAGCAGCTGATTAGAAGTCAGTACTTTGCATATGTGGTCACTCTGAAGTTTGTGCATGCAGGTAAACCTGGGGACTGAGGTGTGGGGTGGCCAGAGCCCGGCTGGGTGAACCCCAGGGGCGCCCATGCCATCTGCTGATCAACGAGTCCTGATCCTCTGGCTTCTGCAGATTAGTGTCTCAGAAGCGCTCACAGCCGTGGACGCAGGAGCTAATAGAAGACCCAGATATTAAAGGATCACTGTTGACCTAGTTAGAGGCTTGGTTCTTGCCTGGAATGACCTTCTTCTAGAAGTGACAGTGAAATAAGGAACAGCCCGGTGTCTGGAAAATAACGTTCAGTTCTGTCTGCCGTGACCCTGTGAGGAGGATTGTTCTTTCACTCTCCTGCCTCGGAGACCACCCGCAGAGGCCAAAAGCAAGCTGGCCTCGGACGCCAGTGGCTTACGACAGGCCGCGGGCTTGTGACCCCACGAGACAACCCCTTCGATCCGGGGGCACCCTGACGCTCGCGCCGTGTTCCCCTTTGTACTGAGCTGGACTCTGTTTCCCTGGGGGCCACGAGAGGCAAGTCAGTCAGCCTTCGGCCCCCCGAAGTGCGCCCGCATCTGTGGGAAGACACTGACCATGTCCCTCTGGAGTCCGTCCCCAGTCTCTGTGCACTTGGGGTAACTATTTCTCCCCTTTATCGGTGTCCCTTGAAGTGTGTCGACCCTGTGACATCCTGTGTCATGGTGGCAGTAATATCCCCGTTTTACCGAGATTTTAGGTAAGATACTGAGGCTCAGTGAGAAGGTGCACCTGGACCCAAGTCCTACCGTAAGGGGAAGCAAGCCCAGGTTCTAAGCCCTGCCCTCCTTGGCTGGTGGCACCTTCTCTCAGTGGGTCACCCCAAGTGTTTTATGCAGATTTAAATAACACCATCAGCCCTGAGTACTGGAGTCCACCAGGTGCTACGGGAAAACAGGAATGGGCAAGAGTGCTTTCAACTAGGACACTCAGGCAGGGCTTCCTGGAGGGAGGTGGTCGTTGAGCTGAGCAGAAGTTGCCAAAGAGGGGGTGCCTGGGTGGCTCAGTTGGTTAAGCGACTGCCTTCGGCTCAGGTCATGATCCTGGAGTCCCGGGATCGAGTCCCACATCGGGCTCCCTGCTCAGCAGGGAGTCTGCTTCACCCTCTGCCCCTCCCCCCCCATGTACTTGCTCTCATTCTCTCTCTCTCAAATAAATAAATGAATAAAATGTTTAAAAAAAAAAAAAAAAAGAAGTTGCCAAAGAGGAAACAGGCTCTGGTACAGAGGCAGGCTGACCAGGTCCCCCCATCCCGGTGAAAGATCTCCCCCTCAGCACCAGCTGACCCCCGAGCAGGACCCGAGCCAGCCTCTGTGCCCGGTGTGGCAGTGGGGGCCGTGCCTGGCACCCTCTTCATACTCACATTCTCAGAAGCCCACAGGTCCCCTAGTGGTGGGGAGGGGGCCTGGATGGCACCCCCTGCTGACCCCATCACAAAGGGCCTGGGTGAGCACGGTGGCCGGGAATAACACACACCCCCAGACTTCTCGGACACAGACAGAAGGACAAGTGTTCCCTCGGGGCTGGGATTTTGTTTTCTGTTTCTGTTTCCTCCTTGGAGAAAATTCCACTGTGGATTTTATTTTTAGCTATTTGCAAGCACTGGGGCCACTCACAGGGGCCGCTTGAGGCTCCAGGCATACCAGGCTGGGCCCAGGACAGATGCCCTATTCTTCCTCTGCAGCCCTGGCCTGATTCCCTCTCCCGGCCCCTCCGGCCCCACCCTTTAAGGGAGGCCACCCTCTGGGTAAGGCGAAGACTCCCCGGTTGGGAGGAAGGACCCTGGTCGTGGACTGTAGGTCCCCGGCCTCTACTTTGCCTTTGCCCTGAACTGGCATCACCGCCTGCAAACCACTGGCCGTCCCTGAGCTTCGGATTCCCCACTTACACGAGAAGCGGAGCCTCAGAGCTCCAGCCTCCTCCTCGAGATCCTCCGGGGCCGTGCTCGCTCAGCTGCCGAGAAAGCCGCAAACCCTTGCAAGGTCTTGTAACTGTGGGCCAGAAGACCCAGGTCCAGGCGGCTCCTCAGTGTTCGAGTTTGCTGTGACCTCAGGCCAGCCCTTAACTCAAAGTTTTCCATCTGTCTTGAGAGGAAGCTAATCCCACCCTACCTGCTCCTGCCCTGTCGCTGCAGGGATCCTGTGAAAAAACACGCAAGAATGCTTTGGTCCAGTATAAATACAAACACATTTAGGATGTTCTCATCTCCCTGAGGAAATCCAATGGCAAAATAGGGTTTTATAGGATTAGTTATTAAGAGTTGAAGATGTGAAAGGGGTGCCTGGATGGTTCATTCGGTTAAGCGTCCAACTCTTGATTTCGGCTCGGGTCGTGATCTTGGGGTCCTGGGATCAAGCCCTGCATCGGGCTCTATGCTCAGCAGGGAGTCTGCTGGAAGGTTCTCTCCCTTTCCCTCTTCTTCTGCCCCTCCCCCTGCTCATGCTTTCTCTCTCTCTCTCTCTCTCTGTCTCAAATTGATAAATAAGTCTTTTTTTTTTTTTTTAATAAGTCTTTAAAAAAAAAAAAGAGTTCAAGATGGGAGAATTAAATGAGAAGCATATATATAACAGCCATGGAAGAAAAAAAAAGATACCCCAAGGGCAGTGCTTAATCCATGGAATAAAAACACGAATAATACACTGCTTATAGCTACTACTTATGGCTAACATTTATGGAGTTGCTATGGTAGGCAGAACAGTGTTCCCCAAAGAGGTCCACGTCCTAACCCCCAGAACCTGTGAATATGTTACCTTACGTGGCTGGATTCATCTGCTCCAGCCACCATCACATAGACTGGGTGGTGTGAACAACAGGGATGTCTTTTCTCACAGTTCTGGAGGCAAGAAGCCGAAGGCAGAGTGGGATTCGTCCGAGGCCTCTCTCCCAGCTTGTAGACGCTGCCCTCTTCCAGTATCATCCTGTCATCCTCCCGTGGTGTCCAAGTGTTCTCGTCATAAGGACACCAGCCATGTCGGAGAAGGGCCATCCTGCTGCCCTCATTTTAACTTCATTACCTTTATAAAGACCCTGTCCCCAAATGCAGTCATGTTCTGGAGGGTGGGATTCCCAGCAGATGAGTCGAGGGACACAGCTCTGCCCATAACAATGGCCACAGGGACTTTGCAGATGTGATTAAATCAAGGATTAAATTGAGAGGGAGAGATGACCCTGGATTAATTAGATGGGTCCAGGGTCATCACAAAGGTTCTCATAAGAGGGAGACGAGAGAGGGCTGGATACTTTGGAAGATGCTGTGCTGCAGGCTTTGCAGATGGAGGAAGGGGCCATGAGCTAAGGGATGCAGGCGGCCTCTAGCTGGAAAAAGCAAGGAAACGGAGTCTCCCCTCGAGCCTACAGAAGGAGCACAGTCCTGTTGACACCTGATGTGAAGGCTTCTGCCCTCCAGAACTGTGAGATAATAAATTGGTGGTGTTTGAAGCCATTAAGTTTGTGGTATTTTGTAACAGCCGCCATAAGTAACTAATGCTAGCGCTTACCAGTATTGTCGCCTCTGATCCCCACAACTCCATGGGGGGGGTGGTCCACTTTTTTTTTTTTAAGATTTTATTTATTTATTTGACAGAGAGAGACACAGCGAGAGAGGGAACACCAGCAGGGGGAGTGGGAGAGGGAGAAGCAGGCTTCCCACGGAGCAGGGAGCCCGATGCGGGGCTCGATCCCAGGACCCTGGGATCATGACCTGAGCCGAAGGCAGACGCTTAAGGACTGAGCCACCCGGGCGCCCCGGGGGTGTCCTACTATTATCCTCATTTTGCAGATAAGGAAACTGAGGCAGGAGAGGTTAACAAGTCTCCTAGGACCAGATAGCTAGCATGTGAAGAGACTGAAATGGGCTTTGCACCCCGGCAGGCCGACTCCAGAGCCCACCCCCTTAGCCCCTGTGGCACTCCAAGGAGCCCACCTTGGAGTAGTGGACTAGTGGTGGGCCTGGGGGCCCCCTGGCTGGCCACCTAGGCATCTGAAGTCCTCCCGAGTCACCCTGCCCATCCTCTGTCAGCCACCGGAGGCCGGCCATGGCCCGCACCCATCCATGCGTCGTAATGCATCCAGACCACGCTTTCCAGGCTGCGGTGGGCTTTCCACACACCAGCCCCTCCACCTGTGGGTGATCTCTCCAGTCCCATCCTTAGTTTTCTCCCTCCTATGACTCACTTCAAGCTTAGGGCCCAGGAACCATGTCCACAGCCAAGCCTCAGGCCCTCCGTTGGCCCCCCCGGCCCCCGCCCTGCGCTCCCACCTGCTGGAAGAGGCTGTGTCACTGCCCGCTCCCTGAAGCCAGTGCTTGTGCCCTCGCCCCAGTGAAACATCTGTGCCCTATTCCTATTTGGGAACAAGTTGTGCTCAAAGGCCCAGGACAGGGGCTGAAGGAAAGGCTGGCCATTTGCTGAGCTGTGCTGTGTACCCCAAACCAACGGTACTCATTAAACCCACAGCTCTTGCTTATTTCACTTTTAAAGAAGAATAACTAGGGTGGCTTTGTATTTGCTCAGCCCCAAAGACCTCTCCACCCACCCTTGCATCCAAATCTGCCTTCGTTTTGCCCCATGAGAGCATTCTTTTAAAAAAAAAAAAACAACAGAGCCCTTGGAAAATCAAGATGCAATAAAATCCACTCCTCTTAAGTGTACCATTTGATGAATGCCAGGAAATGTGTACAGTCGTGTGACCTCTACAGCAGAGAGGGTGAATGTTTCTACACTGGAAAAGGCTTCCTTGGGCCCCTGGCTAGGCAGTCCCCCGAGCTGCAGCTCCAGGCAGCCACTGATCTACTTTCTATCACTCGAGTTTCTTTTCTAGAATCTCTAAGAATGGAGTCCTAGCATGCAGTCTTTGACTTCTTGTAGCGTTTGACTTCTTTCATTTAGCGTAATGCTTTTGAGGTTCCTCCATGTTATTGCATTTATTCATATTTTATTTTTGTAAAGATTTTACTTATTTATTTAACAGAGAGAGACACAGCAAGAGAGGGAACACAAGCAGGGGGAGTGGGAGATGGAGGAGAAGCAGGCTTCCCGAGGAGCAGGGAGCCCGACGTGGGGCTCGATCCCAGGACCCTGGGACCATGACCAACGACTGAGCCCCCAGGTGCCCCTATTCATATTTTAATCCATCTGATTGCCAGGGAGCTTTCCAGAGCATGGATAGAGCACACTGCGTATCCATTCACCATTTGGTAGATATTTGGACTGCTTCCAGTTTGGGACTATTATGAGTAAAGCTACCCTGAACATCACATACACACAGAGATGTGTGTTTCAGGTTCTCTTGGTAAATTCCTAGGGATAGAATGTGTGGGTTGTACGCTTACTGTATAGGCATGGTTTGTAAGAAAGTTGCTTTTTAAGTATGATTTAACTTTACAATATACTTGCATAAATTTTTCCCAAGTGGCTGTACCATTTTGTGTTCTCAAGTTCCTCCACATCCTCACCAAAACTTGGTATTATCATTTTTTTTTTTGCATTTTTGCCCATCTCGTGAGTCGATAGTATATTTCACTGTGGTGTTTTGTTATAATTTGCATTTCTGGGATGACTGGTGATGTTGAGCATCTTTTCATAGGCTTACTTGTCATTTATATAGCTCCTTTTGTGAAGTATCTGTTCATTATTTTACCCATTTTATTAGGAGGCTTGTCTTATTTATTGAATTGTAACAGTTCTTTATATATTCTGGATACAAGCCCTTTCTAAATAATGCGTTTTGGAAAAAATTTCCTGCCAATTTCCCATGGGCTTATTCTTGATAAGAGTTGGTGATCTGGTGTGGGAAGAGCCCTGTGGCCATGCTTCTCCCTCGCCGTTCCTTCTTGGGCAGATTCCTTCCCCTCTGTGAGCCTCATTTCTTCATCAGTAAAATGGAACAAAAATCCTCTTCTGCCTTCCTTGTGGTGTTGTTAGGGGCCCGGGAAGAACTGTGATCATGAAAGCATTTTGTAAACTCCTCAGACCTATAAGCAGGTTAACAGTATTGTCCAGTTGCTGTTGAATACTCAGTCCTGTTGGTGTTGCTGCCCTCGGGCTGTCCATTATCTGGAAGGGACGGCAGGTGCAGGGCAGCCGAGCCTCAGTCAGTCACGGGTGGATGGCTGAGGAGGGAGGCAGTTGGGAATTGTGATGGAGAGGCCCTCTTGGGCTTCAGGAGGAAGAAGGTGCTGAGTCCTGCCACCAGCATGTCCCGAGTGTCTCCTCTGTAATAGACACTGCCCCACACTGGGAATACAACTGGGACCCTCAGAGACCCCCCCAGCCCATTGGGGGCAACCAAACAGTGAATGATGGTTGGAAAGCCGGGTGAGACCCAGCCTGACAGGAGAGAGAGCAGCTCTGCCCAGATCTCAGCAGAGGCCTTGATCCTGTTTTGAAGGAGGGTCCCGGAAGGGCTGATGCTCGCAAGGTGGAAAGGAGTCAGCTAGGCAGAAGGAACAGCATGTGCCAAGTCATGTGGGCCAGCCCAGCTTCTGCCCTGGTGGATCCTCGTGCTTTGCAGAGCCCCATTGGTGGCCATTGGGACCCCCGTAACATCTGGTGACATGGTTATTTTTTTTTTTTAAAGATTTTATTTATTTATTTGAGAGAGTGAGAATGAGAGAGAGAGAGCACATGAGAGGGGGGAGGGTCAGAGGGAGAAGCAGACTCCCCGCTGAGCAGGGAGCCCGATGTGGGACTCGATCCCGGGACTCCAGGATCATGACCTGAGCCGAAGGCAGTCGCTTAACCAACTGAGCCACCCAGGCGCCCCTGGTGACATGGTTATTGTTTCCAGGATCACCCTGAGGAGGCTGAGGCTGAAGTTGGGTGCCCCTTTGCTGGTGTTGGCTGCTCCTACAAGGTAAACATCTGCATGTGAGAAAGAAGGGTCCACTACAGCCCCAGAGCTCCGGATCTCCTCACTGCAGGCCCTCCCAGATTTTCCCACAACACCAAGCTACTCCTCCTGATGTCCCTTACATTAATGACTCTTTGGAGCAACAAATCCCACTAGTAAATCATCTCCATACTGGGGGAAGTTCTTCTGAATGTCTCCCCTGAGCACTGTAGTATCGCTAAAATATGCCCCCCTCACCGCCCCTGCCCCTCTCCGTGGTCCTGAATTAGCACTGCTTTCACAGGCAGGGCAGAATTGTTGCTCCAGAGACTGGGATGCTCCCGGCTCACCCTGGGCATGTCTGATGCCCGGGTCCTCATCCAGATCCCTCTTGCAGCACACAAAGCATCTTCCCTTTTGCTGGGTGAATGGACCTGACTTCCCTTGGCAGCCTTTGGGTAGCCAGACTCTCCCCCACTCCCTGGTTCTCCTCAACTTCCTCCGTTTTCACTGACCAGCCCCGCTCTCTTGGCAGGGGAGCCGAAAGCTCCTGCAGGAGCATGAGGTCACCTCCCAGACCACCCACCTAAACCTGCTTTTGGGGTTCCTGAATCAGCGGAAGGCCCAGCAGGGCTCGGGCCTGGGGTCTAGGCCCATGGCCCTGGAGCAGAATCTGTCAGACCTGCAGCTGCAGGCAGCCGTGGAGGTGGCAGGGGACCTGGAGGTGGACTGCTACCGGGCGCCACGCTCCGAGAGCCAGGACGAGCTGGCCCTGCAGCACTTCATGAAGGAGAAGCTCCTGGCTGAGCTGGAGGGGAAGCTGCGCGTGTTTGAGAACATCGTCGCTGTCCTCAACAAGGAGGTGGAAGCCTCCCACCTGGCTTTAGCAGCCTCCATCCACCAGAGCCAGCTTGACCGGGAGCATATCCTGAGCTTGGAACAGCGGGTGAGCATGGGAGGCAAGCTCCCCTTCGAGGTGGGCTCAGGGTGGGGGGGGGGGGGGGGGGGGCGGGCCTTGGCCCCGGCTTGTCTCCAGGGCAGTGGACCAGCAGCCTTCCTTCTGAGCATTCTCCCTGCTCCCTCCCCTCCCCTCCCCTCCCCCGCCACCATCAAAAAGTATCTGTCCTGTGTTCTGGGACCCTCTAGGAAGAGCACTGAATCCCAGTTATAGTCCAGGTCAAACTCCCCCATCCAGTGTGCTTCATTTCCTTTGCTTGAAGTTCTCCTGTGATAGGATACTCCCTTCCCAAGCATTTCATTCCACTGGGGGACATTTTTCACAATGAGAAAGTGCTTCCTTATACAAAACTAAAATCAGCCTCTCTGTGTCTTCCCGGCATTGTCCCTGGCCCTGCGTTTCTGGGCCCCCCTGAACAAATCTACCTTCCAGGCCCTGTGACAGCCCTTCCGGGAGAAGCAGTCACTGAGTATTTGCTTCTGGAAGGAAGGCACCTGCAGTGTCTTCACCCCTTCCTCAGAGCACCTGGCTTCACGCTGCCTTCATAGGCTCTGGCTCAGTCTCTGAAGGATAGGATTCTACACACTCGGAGTGGGGGTCCCGGACCAACTCCAGATAATCCGGCTGTCTGACAGCTCTTAGTTGAGCAGGACCATGCCCTCCCTTGTTCCAGAGTTTATACTTTTCCTAATATAACCAGTCACCATGCTAATATTGCTGTTTTTTTTTTTTTTTTTTCTGTCCAGCAGCATTCTGTCACTGCCTCATGTTGTGCTGGGCCTGGATTTTAGGTCCAGCTCCGCTGTTAACTTGCTGTGTGGCTCTGGGCAAGTCACTTGCCCTCTCAGAACTTCAGCTTTCCCATCAGGAATATTAGGGACTCAATTTCCTCTAAGGACACCCACTTCCATGCCTTCCTTCCCGACCTGAGCACACCCAAGAATAAGTCTGTGTTTTTTCAGATGTCAATGGGGGGAGCGTACCAGAAGAGCAAGGCAGTGGGTTTGAGTGACCGAGTAAAGCCTTTATTCATGTAACTCTTGCCTCAGTGAGAAGGTGGGCTCCTGAGGCCAGCAGCCGTGTCTCCAGTACGTCAAGAACCTTCCTGGCTCTAGTCCCTCACGCGTCGTGCAAGGCCTGAAGACAGAGAAAATGAGCATGGGCCCAGTCTTCCTTAGGGGAAACCGTCTCCCTGGTAGGAAGGGCAGAAAGACGTATCTTAAACTGCTGGAAGTGCCCTGCAGAACAGCGCTGAGAGAGACCAGTGGAGCTGGGGCGGTAGTGGGAGGCTTCCCGGAAAAGGGCTGTGTGAGCCAGGCTCCTGATGGCTAAGGAGGAGTCGGCCAGGGGAGAAGAAAGGCCAGGGAGGTCCAGGCAGGAGGGACAGCAGGGACAGAGGCAGATATGCGTGCCCGAGGGAGGCGTGGTCAGGAAGCCAAATTGGGGGCAGTTCTATCTCGGTACCCTACCATCCCCACCCTGTCCCCAAGCTGTGCTCTGGGTGTCCCTGGCTGAATGGGCTTCCCTGCAGGTGGTGGAGCTGCAGCAGACCCTGACTCAGAAAGACCAGGCCCTGGGCAAGCTGGAGCAGAGCCTCCGCCTCATGGAGGAGGCCTCCTTCGATGGCACCTTTCTCTGGAAGATCACCAATGTCACCAGGCGCTGCCACGAGTCAGCCTGTGGCAGGACCCTCAGCCTCTTCTCCCCAGGTACCATCTCCCCAGGGGCGCAGGCCAGCAGGGGGTGGCAGGCTTCCCTGGGCCCAGGAAACCAGCAGGGACAGCGGCCACGCTGGGGTCGTGGAGGTGGAGGTGGCAGGCTCCCTGCTCAGCCACGCGGAGCATGGGCTGTTTGAACTGGGCACGCCTTCTGCCTCTCTGACATCAGTCAGTCGTATTCTGCAAATAGGAATAAGATTGTTATCTGCTTCCTGTGGGTCTCGGATGTGACAGAGAGAGTGCTCTGAGCCAGAGCTTGTGGAAATGAGAGGCATGCAGAGGATGCTCCCCACAGGTGCTTACCGTAGGAACCCTGCCCTCAGAGCGCCGGTGGTCCGAAATAAGGCCAGTGGAGAATGAAGTGAAATGTGTGGTTGTAGATCGTGAGTGGCATGGGAGTGAGTGCTGTGCAAATCCGAGAAGTTCTCGTTCATTTCTGGGGCCCCCAGGCCTGGTGCAGTATCATGCAAGGCATAGTTACTCAGGAGGTGTTTCTCTTGGTTTTTGGTTCTTTAAAAGATTTTACTTATTTATTTGAGAGAGGGAGTGAGCGAAAGCGAGAGCACATGAGTGGGGGCAGAAGGAGAAGCAGGCTCCCCACTGAGCAAGAAGCCCGACGACGCAGGGCTGGATCCCAGGACCCCGGGATCATGACCTGAGCGCAAAGGACTGAGCCACCCAGGTGCCCCAGTAGATGTTTCTCTTTATTAATTGGTCTCCATTGATGTAACGACATGTATATTTGTGCGTAAAATGCTCAGACCTGTATGCTTTTCCTCTCTCACACGTGCGCATCTAAGTAAGCGGGTAGACTGTTAAGAGGATTTCTGCGGATGACGATTTTAATAGCCTCGCACATTTGCCCGGGCTTCATACCCTTCCTGTCCATCAGCTCCTCTCTTCCACCCACCACCAACAGGGCTGGGATCCACATAGGCACTGGCATTTGCCCCAAGCCGCAGAGCAGGGCTGGCTCCCGCAGCCGGGCCCCTGTCCTTGGGAGCAGCCCCCTTCATGGGGTGGCCTCACCTCCTCCACAGAGCCCTCCCCCCCACCCCAACCTTCTTTCCAAAGAGGAAAAAAAAGAAGCAGTGTCTCTGACTTCCTGTTCTACCAAGATGTAAGGGGACAGATGAGTCAGACTGTCAGCCCGTCCTTCCTCCACCTCTTCCTGCCTGCTTCCCTGGCCTGTCCCCTCACCCCAGCCCCTCCGAGAGGGGCCCTCACTCTGACAGCCACTGGCCCCCACACTTGGTTGGCCCTTTCAGCTGCCCACGTGCATAATCAGCAGGGGATGATTCATCCCCCGGGGGCCTTCGCCAAGGTGGCTCCCCCAGCTTCCATGCTTGGGGCCACTTGGCCTAGGGCCGCAGAAAGAGGTCAGTGTTGTGAGGCAGGAGACTGGGCCCAGCCACTTCCCCTCGCTGGGCTTGGTTTCCCCACTGCAAAGTGCAGGTTGGTTAAGTCAAAAGTGGGGTGCCAGGGCCAGCAGCATCACTGTCCCCTGTTAGAGATGCACATCCTCAGGCCTCGCCCGGCACTCGGGAGTCAAACTACGGGCCCGGCAATCTGTGGTGCAGACGGCTGGTTGACAGCCACTGGGCCAGATGATCTCCAGGAGCCCGGTTGGTCCTCCTTAACGCTCTAGAATTGAGACGAGTGCTGCGCTCCAGCCCCAGATTGCTTAGTTTTGAGCCACCGACCTTGGGCATGCCGGTTACCTGGTCGGAGCGGTGGACACGGTCCAGCTCCCCCGGTGCTGACTCCGCCTTCCACACTTCAGCTTTCTACACTGCCAAGTACGGCTACAAACTCTGCCTGCGTCTCTACCTGAACGGAGACGGGACGGGAAAGAGGACCCACCTGTCGCTCTTCATCGTGATCATGAGAGGGGAGTACGATGCTCTGCTGCCCTGGCCTTTTCGGAACAAGGTATGGGCCGGGCGGGGGAGGGGGCGAGCCTGGGGCCTGGTCCTCTCTGCATTTTCAATTTCACCTTTTATAAAACAAGAGCCTGAGTCCACATCTAGTGCCCATGGGTATCATGAGTCCAGGGGCTAAAATGCCTGGAGCAGCGCCCCAGGAAGGCAGGTAGCAATGAAATTCACGTGATGGGGTAAATAAGGAGAACTGCCTGGAGGAGGTGCTGTGGGGCCAGTGTGAATTGGAGAAAGGGAAGGAGGCAGCTACCACAACACCCCTTTGAGAATGGCCAAAACACCGACGACGCCAGATGTTGGCGAGGGTGTGGAACAGTCAGAACTCTCGTTCACAGCTGGCTGGAATGCAAGACAGAAGAGAGTTTGGCAGTTTCTGACAAAACGAAACATACTCTCACCCTGTGACCCAGAAGCCACCCTCCTTGGTATTTACCCACATGAGCTGAAAACTTTGGTTCTCAAGAACCTGCACACAGATGTTTATAGTAGCTTCGTTGAGAATTGCCAAAGCTTGGAAGGAGCCAGGGTGCCCCTCCCTGGGTGAGTGGATGCATGAACTGCAGGGCGTTGAGACAGCGGGATATTGTGACTGCTAAAATGACACGAGCCAGCAGGCCATGGAAAGACCTAGAGGACCCCTAGAGGCCTATCCCTGAGTGAAAGAAACCATTGTGAAAGGGCATGCACAGCACCATCCCAGCTCTGGGACGTCCTGGGAACGGCACCACTGTGGAGACCGGGAGAGATCAGTCGTTGCCAGGGGTCGAGTGGAGGCAGAGCACAGCGTATTTTTAGGGCAGTGAAACTCTTCTGGGTGCTCTAATTCTGGATACGTGTCATCACACATTTGTCCAAACCCAGAGAATGAGCGCACAGCACCGAGGGTGAACCCAGAGGTAAACCGTGGACTGCGCTTGTAGCAAATGCACCACTGTGGTGCAGGATGCCGGCCAGGGGAGGGGAGGCTGCGTGGGAAATCTCTACAGTGAGATTTGCTTGTGCTGCGCACCAAAAACTGCTCGAAAAAACACAATCTGTTAAAAATATTTAGAAGGACGACAGGAGCGGGGAGGTGAGGCCTTCCCTGCAGGTGAACCGGCAAGGGGGGAGGGGAAGGAAGGGGTGGAGGGAGAGAGGGCAAACAGGTGGGGCAGGGTGGGGATGCCACAGTGGTCTGGGTATGAGTCACTAGGTCAGTGGTTCCCAGGCCTGCCAGGGAGGGTTTGAAAATACCCAACGGCTAGGTCTCACTCCAGTACGTGGTAAGGCCCGAGCGTCAGGGTTTTTAAAACCTTCCCAGGGCCTTCTAAACTGCAGTCCAATCTGAAAACCACTGTGGCCGGCTGTGAGTGTCTCAGGGACATGTGCCAGAGAAGGGGGTCTGTGTCACTCGGCGTCTTGGGGCACGCGTTCGTGTTTTGGGACACGGATTGACAGCCCCTCCAGGGAAGGCCTGTCTGTTCTTGTCCCTCTGCCTTGCTCCAGGAGATCCCAGCTGTAGTTGATGGATGAAACATTCCAGAGCAGGAAGGGGCATCGTAGGTTACGGAGTCTGGCCTCCTCGTCAGTGCCTGGTCCCACCTTTAGCCCCAACCATCCACCTAGAGTTGACCGTGGCTCTGAATTCCTGGTGGAAAGAACATCTGATCCCTACTCGCAGGGCAACCCTTGAAGACTTCCAATCCCGGGGGCCTTGCCACACGCCAAACGCGGTCCTTACGTTGTTTCTTTGACTCTTCATCAGCCTGAGCTGGGGTCAGAGGGGCCGTACAGGGGTCCCTCGGGGCTGCTGCCCAGGGCCTGACCCCCCCCCACCTGCCCCCTACCATGCAGGTCACCTTCATGCTGCTCGACCAGAACAACCGCGAGCATGCCATCGACGCCTTCCGGCCTGACCTGAGCTCAGCATCCTTCCAGCGGCCCCAGGGTGAGACCAACGTGGCCAGTGGCTGCCCGCTCTTCTTCCCCCTCAACAGGCTACAGTCGCCCAAGCACGCCTACGTGAAGGATGACACCATGTTCCTCAAGTGCATCGTGGAGACAAGCGCTTAGGGCGGGGAGGGCCGCGCCGGCCGCACCTGACTCCCGAGGGAGCACCAGAGTACGCTGGGGGGGGGGGGGCTTAGTACGATGACCGAGGTCCTGTCCGTGGCGCCCAGGATCCTGGGGCACCGCGATGGCCCGGGCCGGCATGATCTGAGCAGGACTGACTGACTGTGGCTGGCTGTCAGCTTCGGCGGCAGCGACGGGGCCCAGGGTTGGGCCCACAAAGGTCCAGAAGGAGGCGGTAGCAGGACTGTTGTCCTCTGCGCTGACCACAGGACACTGGAGTCACTCCAGCCCTGCATGTTGAGGCAGCCTGTGACCAAGATGGGGCGGGAAGAGGGACCGGGCCTGGGGCATGGAGGGTGAGCAGGGGGAGGAGGAAAGAAGCTCTCTGAGCAAAGCGGCTCTCTGGACAGGAAGGCCTCTGTACTGGGGTGGGGAGGGCGGGGTGGCATCAAGCTGGGACTTGGGTTTGAAGACCTTGAGGCTCCTTCCAGCCCAGAAAGCCTCCAGGTCTGGGCCTCCTGGTGCAGGAGAGTCCTAGGGCTGCAGGGGTGCTAGAAACATTCAGGAACCTTGTGGCCTCCAGGTTCCTCTGTCACCTTCAGTGCCACCATGTGGCCGAGCTGGCCTGCGCAGCACCTGCCACCCCGGGTCTGGCAGCCCCATTTCCCAGCATGCAGGGGCCCGCGCAGGCCCGTGTCCTGTGCCTCCGCTAGCAGGGCTCCCCTTCACCACCTCCAGGTGAAAACAGGTCCCTCAGCTCCCAGGAGCAGCGAGAAGAAAGGTGGAGGAGGGGGCCATAAACCCTCCGCTCCCCCTCCCTCAGAGGCCCCACCTTCGGCGCTTTCCAGAATCTCATGTCACCTAATTAACCGAGGTGTTTCCTTCTTTCAGTTGACTGATCGGGGCCTCTGAGCCACTGAGCAGAGGTTGTCCTTTTAAATATGTATAAAACCAAAGAAAGAGATGGTTTTCATTTCTGTTGTGGTTTTCATGCAGTGCTTGATGGTGGGAGTTGGTTTGAACTGTGCCAAATTTGAAAAGCCCATTGCCAAGTCCTGGGTGGTGCTGTGAGTCTCGCAGAGGATGCCCCCCAGCCCGCAGGAGCATCTCCTCTAGGCACCGGGCTCCTCCTCTCTGTGCTGGGGAGAGCCTCCCCAGCCTGCCTCCCATGCTGGGTCCTGAGAACCGCAAAGGGGATGCCACACATAAGAGGCTGCTTAGAGCCCCAACATTGCTGTCACCTGGCCTGGCCTGGCCGTGGCCCACACCTGTCTTCCCGCCATGCAGGCCTCACACAACCAGTTCCTGCAGGGACCTTCCCCCGGCTTCCCAGAGACTGAGTCTTCATGTGGCCGCCCGGGGCTCCAGCTCGGGACCTCACTCCTCTGCCCACCAGCCTTCCTACAGCTTACTCGCCCTCTGCTTGCAAGGCTGCAGCAGACTTCACTCCTCATACCTTCAGGGTTCTCATCTGTAAAATGGGTCAGCAGCCCTGCCCGTTCTCCCTAAGCACAGCGCCTGTCATGTACCAGAAAACCCAGATCCAACCTGGGCCCAAACCTGGTATCCCGTTGTGCCTGAGCCTCTTTATTTGAACACAGGGGGGCAGCCCCCTCCCC
The DNA here is from genome assembly GCF_003265705.2 of Callorhinus ursinus. Classification (NCBI taxonomy): domain Eukaryota; kingdom Metazoa; phylum Chordata; class Mammalia; order Carnivora; family Otariidae; genus Callorhinus; species Callorhinus ursinus. The sequence goes on from NW_027397086.1 coordinate 10,220,908, forward strand.
GGCCCTGCCCAGCTCACGGGGTTTTCACGAGGCCCAAATACAAGAAGGGGACATACTAGTGCTTTGTGCTGAGGCACCTTGCCGTGTGTGACGGGCTGCAGACGTGTCAGGGCTTTTCCTCGCCCCTGGTGCCGACAGGCAAGCCGGCAATGGAGACAGACCTGCTTCCCCTCGACAAGTGGGAATAACAAGCAAAGGTCTGGCCCAGCAAGTTCTGGGAGCTTCTGCCTCAGCACCGGTGTCCTGGCAAATCCATCTTCATCCCTGCCTGCTGAGTGCTGAGCTAATGGGATTGAGGACAAGCTGCTTCTGAAGACAACCGTTACTCTTGCCTTTGCTCGCTGGTTTCCGACGGGAAGAGTACTTCTAACTGTGAGTCACAGCCACCGTTCCAACAAAGCCTTACTGAGACCCACCTGTCACCCACTGGCTAGACACTAGGGGGGAAAGGTAAGACATGCACCCCACCCTCAATAACTCTTAGTTCAGGGCAGGAAGCAGGTCCATAAGTAGATCGTTGAGACTGATACAGAAGAGTAGCTCAGAGAGAGCACCAGATCCCAGGTCCACTGGGTGAAGCAGGGAGGGAGGGCTTCATGGAAGAGGTGACATTTAAACTCAGCCTCAAAATATTTTGAGATGCAGAGGGTCGGGGTGTGGGGGAGAGGAAAGACCCCAAGGTGGGGAGCAGTCTCGGCTTCGGGTGGGGGGTGTGAGGCAGAAGCATGGAGGGGGAGGGGAAGCATATCGAAGGCATCAGGAGGGGTCCAAGCTGCCTGAAAACAGGGGACATGGGGGGCTGGGAGGGCTCAGATCACCTGCAGGTGGTCCTTTGGGCTGTTCGCAGCAGGATGAGACAATAAGTTCGAACATTTGCCGACGCATCTTGCAGCAAAGCCCTGAGTTTTGTGCGCAGAGCGCTTGACTCCTCACAGCGTTCCGGTGATTCCAGGGGAGGGAAGGCAAGACAGAGGCCAAGCCACCGTTTCATTGGATCCTCACTACTCCCCTGTGCTGCGGGCGGCACGGAATCCCATCTTAAGGCTCGGGAAGCTAAGGCCAAAGAAGCCAGGTGCCTTGCCCACGGTCAGGTGGGAGCAGGGGAGACAGCTGGAGTTAGAAGTTTATTTTCCTTCTAACGTGAGTTGAGGTCACGTCCTCACGGAGACCTCCGGAGGCAGCGGGTCCCTCTGCCGCCCACAGAGGGCCAGCCCGGCAGCCACCACCACCGCCCCCCAGGCCAACCCCGACCGCCCCTGGGAGGAGAGGGTGAGCATGGTCAGCACCCAGCACATCTGTCCACAGGCGCCTCGGTGTGATTCTCTGACAGCCCTGAACAGTACCCACAGCCACTTTTTATGCCTCTCATTGCTGATTGCTTACTGTAAGAGACACACATTGTAGAAAAATTAGGGGGAAGAAAAGTACAAAAGTACAATATAGGAAGAAGTAAGTCACCCATGAGCCCAGTGTCAAGAGGGACTAGGGACATCTTAGCAAATTTTCTTTGTCTTTTTGAAACAGTGGATACAAACATACACATAGACTTTTTTTTTTTTTTTTGAGAGAGAGAGTGAGCACATGAGTGGGGAGGTGCAGAGGGACAGGGAGAGAGAACCGTAAGGGTACACGCCCAGCGCAGAGCCCAACACGGGGGGGGGGGGGGGGGGCTCCGTCCCACGGCCCTGAGATCATGACCTGAGTGGAAATCAAGAGTTGGCTGCTTAACCGACTGCGCCACCGAGGCGCCCCCACACGCATAGACTTTTTAAAATGCAATGAGGGGCGCCTGGGTGGCTCAATTTTGGGCGTCTGCCTTCGGCTCAGGTCGTGATCCCAGGGTCCTGGGATCGAGCCCCCCCATCGGGCTCCCTGCTCCGTGGGAAGCCTGCTTCTCCCTCCCCCGCTCCCCCTGCTTGTGTTCCCTCTCTCGCTGTGTCTCTCTCTGTCAAATAAATCTTTAAAAAAAATAAAAAATAAAATGCAATGAAAATCGTACCAATTACAGCTTTACGCTCTCCTGTTTTCATGAACATCCCATCATAACATTTTGCCTCTTTTTGTAGACAAAGGCACAGAAACTAAGCGAAGGCAAGTAGCTCACCCAAGGCCACTCCAGACCCGTGGTGGGATAGGGACTCACACTCCTGATGTGATTCGTACTCAGATGGAGAAACTGAGGCACAGACAAGGGGAGTGGCCCACATGAGACCGCATTCCTCCTGAGGGGTAAGCCCCCACCAAAGGTCTAGACTCTTCTCTGTCCTGCATCCGGTGCCCAGCAGGGCTCGGGGAGATCCCAGGAGAGGATTTTCTTTGTGGGTCTGGAAGAGACAACAGGCCCCGAAGCTGGTGGACAGGACACCATGCCCACCGCCTGGGCCATGGGAGAGTGAACCGTCCTCTGCCTTCAACCGCTGAACCCCAGCAGAGCAAACAGGGCATGCTCTCCCCTACTTCCCCCTGCTTCCCTGCTGACCTCGAGAGCAGAGACTGGCTAAGCCTCAGTTTCCACTTCCACCCCGTGGGTGAACATTCTAACACCCCAGTGTTGTGGCAAGGGTGCCTGGGTCACAGAAACCACTGGCTTTGGGCACTGGGGGGTCCCTGGTCGAATAATAATGGAAGCAAGGATCCCCAACAGCCATGAAGTGCCTGGCTGCATGTAGCCCTTCAGGACCTCACGGAAACCCCATGAGGAAGCATGGTGATGATCTTCCCGGGGTGATGGACAAGGAAACCCAAGCTCTGAGGAGTAAAAACTACACCCCCAAGGTCACACAAGGGCCAAGAGCCAGAACTTGAACCCAGATCAGTCTATGCGAGCTCCAAACCCTTCAGTCCAGTGACTTGATCTGCATAATGTGGAGATGGCACCGCAAGGTGAGACCCAGTTTTAGTTCTGCACAGACTGCAAATTGATTTTTTAAAACAGCCCTGACAAAAAGATGACAGCTGTCACTTACTGAGCACCTGCTTGCTTTACTTGCAAGCACCACGCTTAATACTCATAACTGGCCTGGGAGGAAGTATCCTTTTCTTCACTTTACAGATGGAGATATGAGTTCAGAGGGGCCAGGCAACTTCCTGAAGGTCACACAGCTAATAGGCAGATCTCTGCCCCCACAGCCAGAGGCTTTGCCCGTTGTCGCGTCCTCTCCAGCGCTTTGGGGAAGTGGGAGAGGGTCAGACAAATGAGAAGTGATGGGTCTTCCGGACCGGCTGTCAGCCCTTCTTCTCCAGGGGCACCCCACCCTGCAGCACCACAAGGGTGGAATTGTCAGGCCATGGGAAGGAGAAAGATGGAGTCAGGGGCCAGGGGGGCCGCTGCTGTGCCAGTGACCCTTTGCCAGGAGCTGGATCTCACTTGCCACCTCCACAGCAGGGACATGTTTGTGTTAAGCAACACAAATTCATGTGGTCCAGAGTCTGGGAGGCCATTCCAGCGGTGGAGCTGGGCCAGGACTTTCTTCCTTCTCGGGTCCTTTCCTCAGTCCCCACGCATCTCATGGCATTTTCCTCCTCAGAAAACCTGCCGTGTATGGTGCTGATGTTGTCGTGGCTCTTAGGGCTGATGGCCGAGCAAGCAGGAGGTCAAGGTCACTCAGCAGGTTGGTGGCTCAGGGTGGCGGCCAGTGGTTCCTCTCTTGTGGAGGAGGTCAGCTGGGCCCTCGTCCCTCCCCACCTGCCCTGCGGACCCTGTCACCACGCCCTGGGGCAGTGGGCTCCCTTCTAGCCACGAAGTCTCCGTTCTCTTTGTACAAGTGAAAAGGAGCTCAGAGGAGGAAAGTGACTCACGCGGGGGCACCCAGCTGCCAAGAGGCAGAGCCTGCCTGGGACCTGGGTCTTCTGCCACAACGCCCAGCCCTTCCTCCTGCACCCACTAACTTGTAGGTATCGATCCTGAAGATTCTCTTTATGGAAACAACTGATCTCTGTCCCCACTCCCACCCCCAAGCACAGCTCCAACTGTCAAGAAATCCCAGGGCCAGCAGTGGGGCGGAATCTGCCTGGGACTCAAGCATCTGGGACAGTGGTTGAGAAAGCTTTCTGCAGCTACTGTCCTCCCACGGATGTCTGGTGGGGGCCGGGTGGGTGTAATGAGGTCTCTCGGAACCCCCAAGACCAGCGGAACGTCCAGTGTCCAGCCTCCCCAGGACTCCACACTCTTGCTGCGGGATCTTGAGCCAGGCATCTGCCATCTCTGAGCCCATTTTCCCATCTGCACAGTGGACAGGTAGGTGGTGATGGATACAGGCCTCCAGCTCTGATCAGGTTGGATTCTGGGCACAGAGAGTCTGACTAAGAGAGGCCCCCTTCCCATGGGAATCTTCGGTGATATCTTTTCGAGGCCCTGGCCCCTGCTTCTTGAGGACCTAAGGATCTGGCCCTGTCTGCCCTCACAGGGCCATGGTCAGGGCATCCCCACAGCACATGAGCTGGATTCCCTCAGTGAGGGGTCAAGGAGTGCGGACCACTTAAGACTCACACCCCAAGCCTCACACTCGCATTTGGTCAGGAGTACATGTGTTGGAGTCCAACAGTCCTGTTGAAGTCCTGGCTCTGTCATCTCGTAGCTGGGTATCCTTGGGCAAGTTATTTAACAGCTCTATGCCTCAGTTTCCCTACGTGGGAAATGGTGATAATAAATCCCTACCTCGTGGGGGCGTTGTGGGATGAAGCAAGCCCTACCCCCAGCACGGAAGCTGCTGAGCTAGCGGGTCAGATTAATACCAGGAGCATGCCTGTTTTCAGAGCCTTACCACCGATGCTGGCCGCCACTCCTTCCGGCCCAGGGGTCTCCCTGCAGCTCCGAAGGACAGCCCTGCCCGGCCCAGGGTTCGAGATGGAACCGGAATGCTGGGAGGGAGGGGAGAAGCTGACACAGACCACAGCCACCCTGGGGTTCCTCTTCCATCCCTGCCTCTCACGCTGGCTCCCACAAGCTGGCTGGCCCTGCCTCCTGGTGGAGGGGAGAGTTTGGCTCAGGAACAGGCTATCTCTTGGCCCCTGTAACGACAGGGAAGGGTGCCCCAGAAGGCGAGCACCTCTGGTCTAAGCCCCAGCTAGCAGCAGGAGGGGTCAGAACAGGAGCCCCAGGCTCAGTCTCCTCCACCCCCTCGGCCTCAAAGAGCACTTGACTGGTCCCCTCCCCGCAACCAAAACACAGCCCCCACAGGAGGGGCTGAGCTAGGTGAGGGCCAAGCCTTGGGGAGGTCACATTCCAGGAAAGGGCTGCAGGCCCCTTGTCAACAAGGAGAAAGCCAGCTTCCTGCTGCTCCTGAGACTTGGTTCTAGAAGGGGGGAGAAAGGATAGACAGGAAGACAGGAAGAGCTTGTGAGGACGCCCAGCAGGCCCCCTGAGGTCCTCTGAGGTATCTTTCCAGTGCACTGCAAGCTAGGGAGACAGGGGGTTCAGCTGCCTTTGCCCTGGATAAATACTTAATGCCTGCGCCCAGGTGTCATTGAGACCTTCCTTCACACAACCCTCTGTTCCCGAGCACGTTCAAACCTGAGACATCCTTTGATCTTCGCAACAGCCCTGAAAATATGCCATTACTGTTTGCATTTTATTTATTTTTATTTTTTTAAGTAGGCGCCACACCCAGCGTGGAGCCTGACTCGGGACTTGAACTCACGACCCTGAGATCAAGACCAGAGCTGAGATCAAGAGTCAGATTCTTAACCAACTGAGCCACCCAGGTGCCCCACTATTTGCATGTTATAGGCGAGGAGACTGGGGCTCATAGGGGTTGGGCAGTGTGACATGGATGGGAAGTTCCCACTGGATCCCCTCCCTGGCTCAGCTACCAACTCACTGGGAACCTTTAGCAAGCCTCTTCCAGCTCTGGGCCTCAGTTTACCCATGTGTAAAAGGAGGCTGCTGAACCAATGGCCTCTGAGGACCCTCCCAGCAGTGAGGTCTCCCACCACGGGGCAGCAACAACCTCCAGCCTGCCCCTCTTACATTTAAATAAGCACTTACATGCCCACTAGTTCGTTGCATTTTGTCAAGCATGGATTATTATCCACCCCATTTCATGCACAAGGAAAGTACAGTCAAGCAGGGATGTGAAACGACTTGCCCAAGATCCCACCACGTGTCGGTGGCAGGGCTGCCCTGTGAAGCTGGGAGATCTCACCAGACTTTTCACCTTGATTCCCTGGAGCTGCGCTGTCCGGTCCGTTAGCTACCACATCCACATCCTGATCCCCAAACCTCTGCAGATGCCACCTTTCATGGCAGAGGGACTTCGCAGATGTGGTGAAGGATCTTGGGACAGGGAGGTTCTCCTGGATCGTCTGGCTGGGCTGAGTATCATCGCAAGGGCTCTCATAGGTGGGGAATCAAGAGGGTCCGAGTCGGGGAAAGCAAAGTGACAGCCAAAGCAGGGGGAGAGATGTACCCATGGAAGCAGGGGGTGGAATGATGCACTTTGAAGATGGGGGACGGGACGGATGGATGGAATGCAGGTGGAAAAGCCAAGGAAGGAATTCTCCCCTGGAGTCTCCAGGACGAACACAGCCCTGCCGATGCCTTGATTTTAGCCCCGTAAGGCTCATTTCAAAACTTCAAGCATCCAGAATGGTAAGATGGTAAATGTGTGCTGTTCTGAGCCACTGACACTGTGAAAATGTGTTAGACCTGCAGTCAGAGCTAATACAGGGCTTGAAATGTGGCCGCTCCAAATTGAGATGAGCCTCAAGTCTAAAACACACAGCACTTCCCAGACTTAGTAGAAAAAGGAGAATTTATTTCATTACTATTTTTTATATTGAGAACATGTTGAAATGATCAATATGTCATCCTATTAGATTAAATCTATTATTACAATTCATTTTTCCTGTTTTTTTTTTTAATGTCAGTATTAGAAACTTTGGGATTACATATGTAGCTCACATTGCATCACTGTGGGTCAGCACTAGAGGACTTTGCTCATTGCCTTGGCTGGAAGGAGCAGCCCCCCCGCTTGGTGGGGATGGGGACCTTGTGCTGGGTGAAAAGATTAGCCCCCCACACACACGCTGCGGGCGAGGGTGCTGGTGGTGGGTGGGTGTCCCGGCGCCCTCCTCCCCCACTCCGATCTGCCTGGGGTGAGCCCTGCCTCTGGGCCAGCCCACGGCCCTGCTAGACGTGACTTTTATTTTTAGCAGCTGTACTTGCTGCCTCAGCACAGCAAGCTCTCAAGCTTGCTGGGTGTGGGCCAGCCCCACGACTGCCATCTCCCTGCCAGCGGGGGTCCCGGACAACACGACTCCATGGTTTGGGGCCTTTCAGGGCTTGTAAGCAAACCTCTCAACATCCCGTGGCAAGTAAATATTATCATCATCTGCACATTTTTTATGGCAAGGCCAAGGCTAAGAGGTCTCTACAAGCAAGGAGGGGGCTGAGCAGACGCCGAGCCTTCCTCCCCAAGGCCTGACCCCTGTCCACCGAGTGTGGGGCGCTTGCCAGGTCTCAGGCAGCCTTTCTCCGGGGGCATCTTATACCTTGGAAAGCATTCTAAGCAAGAGAAAAAGACAGAAGCAATTTGGAAGGAGGTGGTAGGTGGATGAAGCTTAGCCTCAGGCTGTGCAGGCAAAGCAGGTCAGAGTAATCCAAAAAAAAATCCATACAAACATAAAGGCAAAACAACACGGAAGACAGAATTGCCTTATAGTTCAGAACCCAAACTCCGGCCTCAGGACTACCTGGCTTCCAGGCCCTGCCCATCCCTTAGCGGGCTCTGGCTTGGCCTTCGCTGTGCCCCATCTCCTCCACTCCATGGCATACTGGTGCTTGGAGGACCACCAACGTCATGGAGGAGCACGCTAGTCCGCCAACCTCGGCGAATGTTCCATGTTGTTACTATTCACCAAGGGCTCCATGTGTATCAAGCACTGTGCTCACCAGTTACATAATTCCCCTCATTGATACACAACAAGCTCATGAGATCCCTGCTATCACAATCACCATTAAACTTATGGAAACTGAGGCAGAGGCAGGTGGGGTCCCTCTTCCAGGTCACACAACTTGTGAGGGTCAGAGTCAGGAAATTTTTGGTATTACGATACAATTGAGGGGCACCTGGGTGGCTCAGTCGGTTAAGCGTCTGACTCTTGATCTCAGTTCAGGTCTTGATCTCAGGGTCATGAGTTCAAGCTCTGCATTGGGCTCCACGCTAGGCATGGAGGCTACTTAAAAATTTGTTTTTTAATTTAAAAAAAGATACAATTAAGATGTAAGTCACATACCATACAATTCACCCATGTGAAGTGTAAAATTCAAAGGTGTGCATACATACACATAAAATGTACATATATACACATACATACTGGTGTATTTTTTTCTGTTTCTTTGGTAGAATCCTAACTGATACAGTCCAGACTTGTTTTTTGTTTTAAATAATGTTCAATTTTCAAAGTACACATTTGTTTTAAGTGGACAAATATATAATCATGTAAAATAATATAAAGGTAGGGTGTATTTTGTGGTTAAGTAATTATACTTCAATAAAGCCATTGAAAAATAATAATATAAAAGTGATAGGTGCTCATTATTTTTAAAAAGGGATCGGGAAAATAGAGAAAAGCATTCCACTGCTCAGAGATCACTGTTATTAGCATGGTGGTTTATTTCCTTCCAGAGATGTGGGTATCAGTACAGAAATTACACACACACACACACACACACACACACACACACACACACTTTAATATTGGGATATGTGTACATCATTCATTATCTTGCATCTCCGGTTTCCCATTAACAGTTTTCTGTACCATTAAAAAAAAACTATGAAAAATGTTTATTTGTGGCAATGTTGTATTCCATTATATGGAGGAGACAGAGTCATTTTACCATCCTCTTACTGCTGGCCAGTTCAGCTTCACCCCACTTTGATACACTGTCTTATACTTAAGTCTTCCATGATGCCTCTGATCACTGCCTGGGGAGAGATGCTCGGAAGAGCTACAAAATATCAACAGATGTAAACACTCTTAGGGCTCTTGATACACATTGAAATTAGTTTTCCAGAAATTACATACACAATTTACGCTTCCCAAGCAATGTATCAGAGTATATATCTTACCTAAGTGTGATTATATTTTTAAAATATGTGCTAATTTGCTGCATGAGAAATGGCATTTTAAGATGTTAACACAGGTTCCTTTGGTATCTGGGGAAGATAAACCTGTTTCATGTGGTTATTAAGCATCTACATTTTGTTTTATGTGAATTGTCTACACATTCCCTTTGTCCAAATTTCTAGGTAAAGGTTAGTATTTTTCTTATTAATTTGGAGCAATCATCACAAAGTGTGGTAATTAACTATCCATCCGCCCTACTTGTTACAAGACTTTTCTCACTTTGTTATTTGCCTTTCTATTTTTTATGACTTTTTGAATATACAAAAGATTTTCATTCTTTTTAAGTAAGCTCTGTGTCCAATGTGGGGCTTGAACTCATGACCCCAAGATCAAGAGTTTGCATGCACCACCAACTGAGCCAGCCAGATGCCCCAAAATATCTTAATTTTTTAAATGGAGCTGTATTTCTTATTAATATGTCTTCATCCAAGTAAGTTGTGTAGTTGGTTAATAGTATTGTACCAATTTCAATATCCTGGTTTTGAAAATGCGCTATGTTACATAAGAGGCTATCATCAGGGAGAGCTAGGTGCTGGGGGCCACAAGGATTCTGGACTCACTCTTTTTGCAACTTCACTTGAGTCCTAAATTTTTACTTCAAAATCAAAGGGTAAAATGTAAAAACAAAAAAACAAAAAAAAAAGAGAGAGTCATCATTTAGATTTTCTCTTAATTTTTATGGACTCTTTCCTCCATCAGAAATTTATTTTATATGTAGTGAGAGGCAAAGGCTCTGACTTCATTTTTCTCCAGATGACTGGCCAATTGTCCTCGCCCTCCCCTTGAACCATCCTTTCTAAAAATCTGGTAATCTGGGATGCCATCTTTATTATCATACACTGAAACCTATAGGTGATAAGGACTGTTTCTGGTCTTGTGTTTTTCTGATCCTTTTGCCATTTCTTACATCCTTACTGCTCTATTTTGATTTCTATAACTTTATAGTACGTTCTCAAATGTGCCATAACAGGTGGTATTTCCCATCGCCCATCAAATTATTCTCTTTTTAAAATTATTCTTATGTTTCAACATATTTTGATTTTTTATTCTTCTAGATACAATAAACGTGATTAAATATTTCAAAGATTTCTTGTGGGAATCTCATTAAACTTGCAACATCACTTGAGAAAAGCTGATGTCTGTACAATATCAGTTTTCCCACCCAAGACCATCATATGAAGGGACCTCCATTTATTTATCTTTGTGTTTCTCAATAAGGATTTGTAGTTTTCTTCTTATAGGATTTTTAGATTTCTTGTTAAGTTCCATCATAGGTATTTCATAACTGAGATCTTTTAAAATTATATTTTCTAGTTGGTTTTGTGGGTATGTAGGTGGTACACATGTACAGGACTGTGATCACCTTCCATATCCAGTTACTTGACTGAATCTCTTCTTAATTCAAGTAGCTTTTTCAGTGAATTCTCTTGGATTTCAAGAGGGACAAACAGATCCTCCTGAACCCAGCATAATTTTGTCTCCTTTCCAACAGCAATAATACTCTGGAGCCAAGAGGATCATTTGGTGCATAAACATAAACAAGTGACTTATGATCTGTGAATTTTAATTCCCTTATGAGTAAAAAACAAAAATAATACTAATACATAAAATCATCACCTAGCTTGTTGAGGTGCAATGAGAATCAGATAAAATATTTGATATAAACTCCAATTTCAGAGTCCTTAAGAAATGGTGGTGACTATCTCTCACCATCTTCTTGCTCCACATCTTATTGTGGAGGCTTAAATTTGCAGAACAATGTTGAGTAACAGTAGTAACAGATGTCTCTTTTGGATTCCTAATTTTCAGTGGAAGACTTCTACCCAAAGAGCCTGTTAATCAAGCCATCATGCTCTTATAGCCATAACATAAACACAACACGAAAATCACAGACTCCTCTTTAAGCCAATCACGCTCCCTTAAATTTGAAAGCTCAAAATCCTCCGATAATTTCATGTGTCAACTGTACATCAGTGAAGCTGGGGGGAAAAAAAGATGTTTTTGAAAAGCTTGCTGGAAGTTTCTATGCTTTGTTTTCTTAAGGAGTCCAGTTCCTTTATGAGTTTCAGTAAGTCTGGAATCCAAGTGAGAAAAGACCCAGGAGGTCAGGGTAAAGCTTCTGCAGGGCTTGTCTCCCCTGGGGGCTCAGACAGAAAGAGCACTGGACCTGGAGTCCTCTGACCTGGCTTCAGGCCCTGCGGGGTCCTTGTCCAAAGTCACATTACCAGCTCTGAGCCCCGCTGCCATCAAGGGTGGATCCGAATCACCAAGTCCCTGACCGGTGGGGATATGAGGGGTGGCTGGGATCACTCATATAAGGTCCTGACACAGGGCATGTTGGGTGGGAGGGAAATGAGCGCTCTGCTTATTTAAGGGGGCGGGGGGGGGGGGGGGGCGGAATTCCTAAAGCCTTCTCCCAATACATTGTTTATGAAGTGTTCGCCCATCAAATCCTCCTGACAGCTACTATGTTCCTGGCACTGTGCTAGTCTCAGTAATAATCAGTGGTCAACGTCTGGCTACACGGGGCGGTTAGGGAGACAGACAGCAAATGAGCACAAGTAAATGTGCCTTCCTGCAGGGAGGGCCGGGCATGGGCCGAACCGGGAAGCGCGGGGCAGCCGGCCAGAGTCGGCCCCTCCTCCGGTCCCCTCGGGTCGCCCGGCACCGCCCAGCACCCGTGGCCATAAGGAACGCATTGAGCGGCGCCTGCATTCCAAACACGCGGTTCTGCTCCCCCCCCCCACCCCCCCCGCCCCGGAGCCTGTTCCAGGACCGCGCCAGGCCCTCCCCAGGCAGCCAGAGCCTCTCCTGGCAGCCTGGCCTCAGGGTCTGATAAGGGCCTTCTCCCCTCCCCCTCCCCGTCCCCTGCCCCGCCCCGCCCCGCCCCGCCCCGCCCCGCCCGGCTGACCCCGGAGCCCCGCCCGGGGGGAGGGAGCGTGGTGGCAGACCTAGGCTGCCCTTGCGCGGGGGCGGGGGACGCTGGGCCCGGGAAGGCCACGTGGTCTATAGGGAAGGGGCCAGGTGGCCCCAGGGCTTCTGGAATCACAAGGATCCTGTTGCTCTGTTGTAGAAAAGTAACAGAAACATTTCAAATAAAAAATCCTAAGGTTGGCATTTAGAGCCCAACCAACCTTTCTAATCCGGTGTCCGGGAACTTCCCTGATGGAGCCCTTGTCTCAGGGTCTGTGGCTGATTCCCAGCCCATCACAGAACAGCGGCAGGGGGTAGGCAACCCCCCACATTGAGGGGATTGCTCAGCACCAACCCTGTGCCAGGCACGATTCCCACATTCATCTCATTTCCCTGCAGGGCCCGCTGTGGAAGCATCGGTCCTCTTTACAGGTGAGGCGACCAGCTCAGAGAGAGAACCCAGGCTTTGCCCTCCCAGCTACTCGCTACTCCGCAGGTCTACCAGCTGGCTAAGCATCCAAGGCACCCTGAGGGCTATTTAGAACACAGAGTGCTGGGCCCACACCCAGATTTGTGACTCAGTAGTGCTGGGGTGGGGCTGAATAATTTGTATTTATCACACATTCCCAGCTGATGCTGATGCTTTCCATCGATCCGATCCGGGGACCACACTCCAGGAACCTCTGGATCAATTTTCAGCTTTTAGGCCGACCTTACATTCCCCACAGACCACTTCCCATGGCAAGGATCTATAAGGAATTGCCTTACCCGTAACGATATCACAGGGTTACACTCCTGACTGTCCACCTGATGTCCCATCCTCAGAGGGATGCCCCCCAGGAGGCCTTCAGTCCTCTGTAAGTGCTCCCCCTCAACACCCCAGGACACAAACTTCCTATAGTGGGGGTGTAGCCATCAAGCGATGAGAGCAAATCGTTCGTGACTGTTCATGATGAATTTGCTCCTACGTGATCACCAGGAGAGAGGCCGGTCAGTCAGGGCCAGGAAAAGAGCTAGAAAGCTTGGGGGGAACTGTGAAAAGCTTCCAGAAGGGGGGTGTTCAGGACTAGGGCTGCCGAGCTGAGTGACGGAAGGGGCAGGACAGAGTCCTCTGCACCAGAGCATGCTAGAAAGAGAGTATTGGGGCAGCGGTAGACTCTAGACTCAGACAGGAAGCCACCTGCCATCAGCACTGTAACCAGGGGGTCCCTGGGCGTGGTACGCAGAGAACTGGGACACAGAGCTGAGGAAATGGAGGGCTTCCCAGAACTCATTTCCATTTTATTCCTCAGTGGGTATATGTGACTTCTTCGTCAGACTCTAGCTGGCTTGAGCAGAGCGAGAGTATTCTCACTCATGCTGCACCTTATTAATTAGGCTCTTCAATACTGACCTCACAGACGAGGGCACTCTTAGTATTAATAGTCACAGCAGCCATTTATTAAGCACCTGTTGTATACCAGGCACTTTACATGCATGAGCTCGTTCAGTCCTCCAACAACGCTGATGAGGTGAGCGCCAAGATTGTCCCCATTGTACAGGTGGGGAAATGGAGGCTAAGAGAAGTTAAATACTTTGGCAGAGGTCCCAGTGGCTAGGAAATGACAGGCCTATTGTCCCCACTCTCTCTAAACTGTCGCTTTCCACCCCATCCTCCTGCCCTCGTTTCCTGAACACCTGCTCTGGGCAGGGCTCTGGGGGGGACTGCAAGATGCATCATTCAAGTAGTCACCTATTCACCAAGCCTTTTTTTTGAACACTTACTACTTCGTATGGGCTTATGTATTTATAGCATGCCTTATGCCAGAAAACAGAAACTAAACGGTACAGCTGTGGTCATGTGACGAGTGACAACTAGAAAACCGAAGCTGAGAAGGTCCGAGGAACCCGGGAATGAAGCAGGCACATGAAGTGCGGCCTTTGAGGTCCTGTATGTTACGGAGACAAGCCCCAGATTGTCCCCTCAGCTTTCTTAGCCGCCAAACCCCGATCCCACGCGGTTCAGGGTTCATGAACCAGTTGCAGAGGAGAAACATGACTCTCCTAGGCCCCAAGGCCAGAGAGGCCTTCTCCTGATGAGCTGGGGAGAAGAGAGGGAGCGCTGTAGAATGTAAGGAGCACTGTCCCCAACCATGCACTTTGGTGCAGGTCTCAGGGGCTCTTTCCTGGATGCCCCTCTGTGTTGGCCGAGGTCCCACAGCTTCCGTTCAGAGGGGAGAGGGTGACAACACAGGGCAAGCGTGCCTCCCCCAGCTTAATCTGTATGCAGCATTTATAGGAAACTTTTGCAACAAACTGGCAGTCTACTAGCTAAATGCAGGCCTCAGGGGAACTTTGTTTGGCCTGAGAAGTGTATTTAAATTGACTGAATTACAGGGGATACATACATGCACCCCAATGTTTTTAGCAGGATTATCAACAAGAGCCAAATTATGGAAACAGCCCAAGTGTCCACCAACTGATGAATGGATAAAGAAGCAGTGGTATGTATGTACACACACACACACACACACACACACACACACACACACACACACAGAGAGGAATATTACTCAGTCGTCAAAAGGAATGAAATCCTGCCATTTGCATTGACATGGATGGAGCTAGAGAGTATTATGCTAAGCAAAATAAATCAGCCAGAGAAAGACAAATGCCGTATCATTTCACTCCTATGTGGAATTTAAGAAACAAAATAAATAAAGGGAGAAAAAAAGGGAGAGAGACAAACCAAGAAACAGACTCTTAGCTATAGATGATACTGAGGGTCACCAGAGGGGAGGCAGCTGGGGGGAATGGGGGAAACAGGTGATGGAGATGGAGGAGTGCATGTGTTGTGAGGAGCACCGGGTGAGTGGATGGAAGTGTTACCTCACCGAAGTGTATGCCTGAAACTAGTATCCAGTTAACTAACTGGAATTTAAATAAAAACTTTAAAAAGTTGTATTGAATTAGTTGTCAAGTTTAAATAGTTAGATTTCACAGAAAAATCCAGATTTGTTATTTAAAAAAGGAGGGGGGATTTGACAACACGGGGCCTACATTTCCAAAGGGCAAGGATTGACTAGTTTTCCAATCCCCGAACCCCCCCCCCCCCCCCCCCCCCCCCCCCATGGTTCCCTCAAGGCCTTTATGTTTTTAACTTCCATGCCTGGCTATGCAAGCCCTGGGGAGCTGACAGCCCTGAGTCGTGGCACACAGGTGTGTCTCAGATTCACTGGTAACTTCTTTCCACGGCGGGTCCCAGATGGGCTCCTTGGATTTTGGGTGGGGCTTGGACCAGAATCCTTCTCACAGGTATTGTGATGCAGAGGCTCCCTCCTCATCAGCCTGGAGGGCTGGGGGGGCTGCAGGGCGGGGGTCTATAGCTGCTCAGCCCCGCTGATCCAGGTAAGAGGAAATGGTCCTCAACACAACTTGCGGCAAGTACAGTGGGGCTGGGAGTTCAAGGTTATGCCTGCGAGAGGCGCCCTGAGTGCAACTCCTCTGAGTTGCTGGAGAAGTCCTGAGCTGTTCAACCTTGGCTGCACCCTAGAACCACTTGGGGGAATTTTCAACCCGTGCACCCCAATCCCATGCCCCACTGCTGGACCAATTAGAACCGGTGAGGATGAGAACACAGGTGTCTGCGTTTTAAAGCTCCCCAGGTGATCCCAGTGGGCTCCGAGGGGTGAGGAGCAGGACGCAAAACCCAGCGCCTTCTCTGAGCCAGATCTGGTATGGACTGTAGAGACGCAGAGGTGAGTGAGCAGAGTTCCCAGATAGGGAGCTGACTTTACAGTAAGTGTGGTGAGTACTCTGCGGGAAGCCACGCGGGGAGACTGAAACCATCTCCCCCCATGCTCTGGAGGAGAGGCCTGGGCTAAGTCTGGGGAGTAAATACCATCCAGCCACATAAAGAAGGGGAGGGAAAATCCCAGCCAAAGCAAGGGTACAGTCCAAGACTCTGAGGCCCGAGTGGAGGGGGAGGAGGTGGAGCTGAAGGTTGTCTGGCATAGCTGGATCAAGGCTGGGGTAGGAAGCAGAAGAGGCCACAGACGCAGGAAAGGGCCAAATCGCAAGGCGATTGAACTTGACCCTGAAGCTAACAGGCACCTCTGGAGGGTTTAAAGGCAAGGAGTCATAGGGCTAAGAAAAAAAAAAAAAAAACATGAAGAGCTCATGATGAGCTGGAGTTACCAAGGAGGGCTTCCTGGAGGAGGTCAGACTTGAGTTGTGGGGGAGGCGTAGAATTTGGAAAGCTGGCAGAGAGGGAGAGGTGGGGGCATTTTGAAAAGCTCTTAAAAACCCTTCCCTCCCCCACACCCTTGGAAAACCTTTGCATCACACAGCCTGCCTGTGTTAAAGATGTGTTTGTTATTTGAAAGCTGTGGTTTCTCTTTAAGAGATTCTGGGCCCCATCCTTTGACTGAGAACCAGGAAGGAATGAAGAATGCATCCTCTTGCCCCGAGAGCTAATTATTGAAACTCTGTGGGCCTCCCTAGGTCTTATGGCGTCACTGACCTCTACCCCCCAACAGCCCCTCATTTCTAACTGGTCAGTTTTCAGTACATTTTTATGGGCTGCCCCACAGCCAGCTGGGAGCTTTCTTCCCATAAACTCTCCTTGAGACAAATAGCCAGGTCTCACATATTAAAATGAAAATGTCAAAGGGGTTGTTTAAAAAATATAAATATATATTTATACACATAAATACATATATAACCTCATTTGTGAAGCCTCAGCTCATAAAACCCATGTCAGAGTCCAATAACATCTGTCCTTTTTTTCTGCAAAGCTGAGGGTCAAGTTAGGATGTGGATAAAAATCACTTGATGGCTTGTTTATCCATTCACTCAACAACACTTACTGGGCATTTACTAGGTGCCAGGCTGTGAACTGGGCACCAAGATGAAAAGATGCCTCAGGCCTGATTGCTCCATTCCCCATAGCCCTCTAGGGCTCAAAATATTTTACAGAATGTTTACACATGCAATTTTGTGAGCTGTTTGTGCTGTTGTTCTCCCCATTTTTCAGAGGAGGAAATCGAGCCTCTTGAAGGTTGGATAACTTGCCCAGCATCATGATGTTAGTCGGTGTTCGAACTTGCTCTTAGGTCATCCAAGTTCACATCTAAGTTCTGTCTACTCTACCTTGCTGATTTTTAAGCAACACCATCTAACTGTTACTGGCTTACATAAGACGATAGCTCCAAGTTGATCTGTTACTTGTAATCTGCCCAGTATCTCTCCCCACCTAGAACCCTGGTTCCCTTTTTGGGGGAATTTCCCATTGTGAGGAAGGAAAAAAACTAGCCTTCATTTCCCATGGCCACCATTACTGTGAAAGCATAGTGAAGCCAGAGTCTTTGCCAGGGTCATCTCCTGCCTGGATAGAGATTAGGCATGTGTGAAATACAGCCTCAGCCAATCAGGGACTTGTTCCTTAAGCTGACTCTTGAGTGAGTGGTGAGGGGACCGTTGCAGCTAAAATTCACTCTCAGTAGAGGCCCCTGGATCAGACTGTGCCTGCAGCGTTCCATTGGCTGGGGTTTCCTTGACTCCCTTGGCTCTGCCCTTTGTTCAAGCCTGTTCTCCAGCCTCTTGTTGGTTCTGTGAGCCCTCACTGTCTTCCCACAAGTCCCTCCTTGCTGAAGATGGCCAGAGACGGTCCTGGTGACTTGTAACCAAGAATCCCAACTGATACAAGGCCATAGGTCCTCATCCTGTTTGCTGAGCTAGCAGGAAGTAGCCACCTTTCATGGTGCTGTGGGCACTGACCCAGGAGATTCTTACCAGGAAAGCCATTTTTGAAATGAAAATGTTGACACAGCCTCTGTTGCCAACGCCATAGAAATATCCCAGCCAATAGACCCAGCTGCTGCATCTTGAACAGCCAGGCATAATCTCCTGTTCTGTCTCACCACAGGAAGTTCCAGGCCTCTCCGCTCTTCCAGTGGCCACCAAGTTTGATCTTCTACAACCCCATTCCTATCTGGGTCCTTCTGGCCCCTTTCCTGTCCTGAGTGTGGTGAAGCAGGCTGAAGAAAACCCCAAGGGGATGGGCTGGGGGATACAGACAGAGTGCGGAAGGGTAAGGAATGGGGGAGAGACCTGCATATGTATCATCAGGTGCTCAGGAGATAAGCCCATCAGGGCCTGATCAGTAATCTGTAATCATATATATATATATATATATATATATATATATCACAAAAAATATATATATATCATTCATTCATTCACTCATTCATTTAGAGATAGCTTTATTTTAAGAAATTGGCTCTCAGGGTTGTGGGACTGCCACGCCTAAAGTCCACGGGCCAGGCTGACGACAGGCAGGAGTCAGTGCCAAAGTCCTGAGAAAGCATTTCTTCCTCCCCGGGAAACCCCAGGTTTTGCTCTTAAGGCCTTTAACTGATCAGATAAGGCCCACCCACGCTACCAGGGGTAATCTTCACTTAGATCAACTTACTGCAGATGGTAACCACATCTACCACATACCTTCACAGGCACACCTAAATCAGTGTTGGATCAAGTACCTGCGCGCTACGGCCCAGCCAAATGGATGCATAAAATTAACCATTGCAGATGGGCCATCCCAGAGGGCCGCCTCCTGGTAAGCCCCATAAGCTCCTCCTTCCCGGGTGCCCACTGCTCTGGACCCCCTCTCAGCCTCTCTTCTAACCACCCCCCCCCATACCCTGAGCCTGTCCAAGCCTCCCAGGTGAGAGCCAGACACTAACGATCTGAGCCACATCTGGAATGAAGAGCTCTTGAGCTCACAGCCTCCTACCCAGGGCGTGTCCCACACAAGCTGGGCGGCCTCCACGCAGCTCTGGCCCAGATGTTTCCTCTCCTCCGTGGCGGGAGGCCTATGGGATTTTGAGTTATAATCTTGGAAAAAGCTGCTATAAGACACAGAGCTGAGTGGTCCTAGCTAAACTTCTTGGAACTACTGTCCCACTTTAGGCCCAAAGATCAGGGAGCAGGACAGACCAAAGACAGAGACCAGACTTGAGAGTTTTCTTCTGAGGGCAGCAAAAGAGTGAGGATTATCTTGAAATAGCTGTAGAATTCTGGTGGCGGGATCCAGGCTCTCCAAGCTGAAAGGTCACGTAGGTGTTCCCCCCATCCAGGCAGAGACTCCCTCTGAAATTCATGAGAATGTCACGTATCACAGAACACTCAACCAGAAGGGTTTTTAAACAAGTTCTGGCAATAGAGAAACCTGAGGGGACTGCTGGAGATCCAACAAAAGCAACGTGACGTAAATCTCTGGGCAAGGAGGCAGAAGCTTCCATCACAGGATGGCTCATCTGCTGATTTACCACTTGACCTTGAACAAATTGTTCCTGGATGACCTTGAGCAAGCCTCACCTGCTCTTCAGGCACCAGCTACAAATGAGGAGCGGGTGGCCTGACTTGGAAGGTCTTCTCCAGTTGTTCTGACTTCCTGCTCCCCGAGGCCGGTATCTAACATGTTCTAGCTACGTGGCCTTGGGCACATCACTTAACCTCAACCTCAGATTCATCACCTGCAAAATGGGGGACTCATAATCCCCGCCTTGCTCATCTTGTAGAGTGACTTTGGGGATGGAGTGAGAGACGTGAGGGTCCCCTGGGTAAACTACAAAGCGCTATTCATATATAAACTATTGTCGTAAGATGAAATATTGTGCGATGTATCGAGGGTGTCTTAAACTGCACAAGCCCCTACGGGAGATCCAATAGCAATGTTCACAGGGGATAAAGGGCATGGGGGTTAAAGGCTCCGGAGCCAGACTGCCTGCGTTCCTGGCTCACCTCTGCCAAGGTTACTGTTTCTTCATGAGTGAAATGGAGTAATAATAGCTCGTGTGAAACCCAGGGCAATGCCTGGCGTGTGGCATATGTTCCATCCACCTTGGTGATCGTCATGAATATACTACCATAAAGCAAAGGAGGCAGAGTGGCTTGAAAGATGTCTGTAACCCTCCCTGGAAACATCTACCGTAGAATGGCATAGATGGACTAAATACCCAGTGCCCTTGCTTTGGGCATGAATCCTGTGTGTCTGTTGTCTGTCTAGCTATCAATTCTATATTTTATAATCACGCTATCTGTATCATATCAAAGTTCTGATTGAATGTAATATGTGGACCTAATTCATATGAGAGAGAAGACAAAATAACTATCCTATAATAAAAGCGGTGTTTGGTAGTCAAATCTTTTTTTTTTTTAATGTTTTATTTATTTATTCATGAGAGTCAGAGAGAGAGAGAGGCAGAGGGAGAAGCAGACTCCCCACCTAGCAGGGAGCCCGATGCGGGACTCAATCCCAGGACCCTGGGATCATGACCTGAGCCGAAGGCAGACGCTTAACCATCTGAGCCACCCAGGTGCCCCGTAGTCAAATCTTGATACAAGAGCCTTTGTGGAGAAAGACTAGGAACTACTCGTTCTAAATGTTATGCTTTGACCAGTGAGTAAGTCCGAAGCCCAAATTAGGAAGTGACTTACTTGAGGCCACCCAGAGAGGGAGAAACCAAGCTTACGTTCAGTTCACAGAATAACATAATGTCGTCAGAGGGGCCTTAGAGACCCCCGGTATTTGCTCAAGGCCACCACTCCTTGTCTTGACCCCTCTCTTAATGCACGATCACAATAACCTGTTGATGGGTCCATCCCTCCAGGCCCACCCACCAGCTCCGTCCTGTCCGGGGTTCTTCTTGAGGCCAGAGGCTGTGTCTTTCTCTCTATGACACGTCTCCCTCGACCGTCACCCCCTCTTCCTCACACAGCGCCCGCCCACAACACGTTTCCCTAAAAGGCTCCTGAACGTGGAAATGTGAGTAAAGCACCACTTTAACAGATGGGGAGACTACATTTCAGAGGAGGGAAGGGACCCACCTAGGGTCCTGCAGCAAGGCTCAGGGGGAGGGCCCGTCGTAGAATCTCCTGTGTCTCAGTGAAGTCTTCTTTCCTCCCCTCCTGGGCTGGAAGGGGGGCAGACATTTGCCTTCTCTCATTTACCCCAAAAGCCACAGGTAAAGGTGTTTATGGCTTGGCAGCTAACCAAGACCACAAGTACTTCAATAGGTCAGAGTCTGACCTTGTCAGATGTCGTTGTCATTGTTTTTCATGTTTAAATGGTGTTAACAATCCTGCTTTCTACTATAATTTGAAAACTCTCGGCACCTCCATGCCAAGGACATTATAAACTGACCCCCAAATTCGGGCAATGAAACACAGACCCACCTAGCTGGCCACCTGGCTTCAAGGGTAAAACTAACTTTACCATAGCTATTTCCCAAAATTGTATTACAACAATAATTATTCATATCTGTGAAAAGCATTTCTTCTTTGTAGAGCACTCGGAAAATATTTCCGAAACAAAATTATGCTCTCTCAAAATAAGTTAGTGCTGTACTTTGAAAGCAGGTGGATTTATGGTGTAGGAAGTACCTATACCTCAATAAAGCTTAAAAGACTGAAAATCACAAGCGACTTTTATCTTCTTCCTGTGCTTTTCCCTATTTTCCAAGTTGTCCCTCATCGGAAGAAAAAACTAGAGCAGTGCAGCGCATGGGGAAGGATGAATTAGCGCAAGGAGGGTGACCTCCCCTGGAGGTTCTGTGGCCTTTCGTAGTCTCCCGTGACAGGCAGGTGCTGAGACACAGCTGAGGGGAAGGGGACCCCGCTCCTCCCTCCCTATCGTGCATGACTCTGGACAAATCATGTCACCCGACCTCCATTCTCTCCCCTGCAACTGGATCTGGAGGCTGCCTTGCCAAGCTCCCCAAGCTCTGGCAGGCCTCTGTGACAGATGTGTTAGGACACCGTAACCGCGATGGCCCCACATACGTGACAGGTCGTGCTAGTACCAACCTCCTCTGCTGCACTCTCATCAAGGTCTCTACCAGATATTTCAAGGGTGCCTGGCTGGCTCAGTTGGAAGAGTCTGCGATGATCTCGGGGTCCTGAGTTTGAGCCCCATGTTGGGTATAGATTACTAAAAACAAATAAATTTCCAAATATTTTAAACATACAGAAAATAGAGAAAAAGTTTCAGGCTTGAGAAGGAGAAGGATTGCAGAGAACAGCTATGGACTGGCCACCCAGCTCTGTCAAATCTTGAGCCTCTGCCGTGTTTGCTTCAGATATTTTTAATTTCCTAAGAAATAAATCACCACAGATAGAATTAAATCTCCTGTGGGTCTCTTTCTGATCTCATTCCCAACTCTCCCTCCCAGAGGTAACCGCTAGTGTAAATTCAGTGACTTTGATTTCCCGCACACATTTTGACACTCTGTACCTGACTGTGTCTATATATATATATACATGTATATATGTATATATATATGTTGAATGTTTTGAGTGTTTCTAAAAACCTTTTTATATCACACTGCACCTATTCCACAACTAACTTGATGCTGGTTTTTTCTTTTTTTTATTCTAGAAAATATCTGTGTTGAAGCTGATAGCCTTGGTTTATTTTTACACCCGTATATCATTCCATTGTATGAACAGATCACGATTTATCTATCTGGACGGCTGTGGATGGACAATTAATTAAGGTCTAAGTTTTCAGCATTATAGGCAGAGTGAGTGGAGTAGGGTCACTGCATGGCAGATATGGGCATCTTGGACTTTATTAGAGGTAGTCAACACCTGTCCCATGTAGCGGGAGACACTTACGTCCCCATCAGTGGTGTATTAGGGTTCCACCCGTGCCAGGTGCTTAACACCCCACCACTCACCCCACGATGACAGACTTCTCACTCTGCCTGTCCGGTGGATATGAAATGGTGTAGCCCAGCTCTTTTCGTTTGCATGTCTCACATGACTGGTCAGGCTGAACTTTTCATATTTTTGGCCATTTAGATTCCCTCTTTTGTGAATGGCCCATTGATATCCTTAACCATTTATTTTTATTTTTATTTTTTTAGCAACTGGATTGTCTTTGTCTTGTTTGTCCCCACTTTCCAGCCACTCCTGCCAGATCCCAAAGGAAATTCAGATCATGGCACTTCCCACAGCTCTCTCTAGAAGATGTACGGCTTAGCTTATCACCTCACTCAGTCGCCCTGGTTTGCCTGTGGGCTGCAAATCGAGCTCAACCCCAAAGTCAGCTCACCTTCTCTTCCAACCTCACCTTCCATTGCTTCCCTCCACACTCCTAACTCCAGCCCCATAAACACAGCCTGCTCCGTCCCAGGCTTCCTGCACATACCATTCCCTCCACCTGGAAGGCTCACCTCCCTATTTCCAGATTCTACCTACGTGCCACCTTTCCCATGATATTTATACTCTTGTTCTCAATTCAAAGTTAGAGCTGCCTGTAAACAATCACTGGTGATGCTCTCTTTCTGGTGGCATTTCTTACTTCCTAGTGTGTAGGGCTTTAACAACTCACTTTGCATACCTTTTTTTCCTTTACAAAAGTATCTCCTCCTTCATTATGCTATTTTAATCTTCATTCATAATCTGATTTTAACCTCATCTATGCAACCGCCTGTGAAATGGGGTAGTGTTCATAAGTCCTTTGAACAGATGAGGAAACGGGGCCTAAAGGGGGACCAGCTCACCCAGATCCCATAGGGATCCCAAGGCGGAGCTGGACCCGAGGCAGGACTCTCCCAGCTCCACAGTCTAGATCACTGCACCATGCCCCTCGTATGTGTATGTGTGTGTTGTAGCTGCTTGTGTCCACACCTGATTCCCCCTGGAGACTGTGGGCCTCCTAGCTCCCACTCTAGTCCCCCGCCCAAGGGTGCCCTCAATGAGTATGTAATTTCTTGAAACTACAACAATCACAACACACCCACTGGGTGTCAGGGGCTGTGCATATATTAACTCTGATCTTCACAGCAACTCTATTTCGATAAGGAAACTCAGGGTCCCACAGCCAGTAATTAGTGGAGCTGGCCTTTCAGACCCAGAGGTAAGCCCTTCCTCCCATCGGCTCCGCCCCTCGCATCCTAAAGGCAGAACCAGCCGGCTGGGAAATCATACCCCCAGGCTGGGAGGCAAAGGGCCAAGAGTGGGCAACTTGACAGTGAGCAAGGAAGGCTGGGATGGGGATGTCCACTGACCACACCCATGATGCACACACTGTCCAGCCTCGCGGGGGTGTCTGCAGAATGGGATGGTAGCAGGTCAGAGGAGGACTGAGGGGTGGGGTGGGCGGTTGTTTGCCAAGTGTTCTCCACCCCATCCGCACAGAGAGTAAGTCTGGGAAGGGACAAGTCTGCCCTTTCTCCCCTGGGAAAGGACGCCATCTGACTGGGGCCATGACCGTTGCCTCCGTCTGCTATTCCTAGGACCCTGCATGTTGTCTTTCACCGTGTGCCAATTATTTATACGTTGTGTTTGTATATGTGGCATGTATTTGCGATTGCATCTTTGTGTTGTGTTGTGTGCGATATGTCGTTGGTGCACTTTCTCTCCTGTGTCTGTGTTGTTACTGAGTTGTGGGTCTATGCCTGTTGGTCGTCTACCTTTCGCGCATGTTCTGTTGTGTGTCTATGCTGTGCACACTGTCTCCGCTTGTATCTATGCCTATATTCTGTAAATGTCTCTGTTGTGTGTCGTGTGTTGGGACCTTGGGTCCGTGCTGGGTGCGCTGTGTACGTTTCCACCTTCGGCTGGTGCTGTGCCGCCGTCCACGCGGCGAGCGCGGGAGGCCGTGTGTTTACGCATGTGAGTCCCGTCCGCCGCCCCGGCTCCGCGGCCCCGCGGGCAGTCAGTGCGCGTCCGCAAGTCCCCGCTGCGCGTCTGGGCCAGCGGGAGGTCTGCGCCCCAGCCTACTGTATTTCCTCCGGCGGCGCGGGGCGGTGCTTCCGCGTGTGCCCGCGGCGTGGCCGGGTCGCGGCGGGCTCCGCGTCCCCGTGCTGTCGCGCCGCGTGCCTGCGCCCGGCGCGCGGGGCGGCGGGGATGCGCGCGCGCGGGGGGCGGGGGCCGGGGGC
>NW_027397086.1:10246278-10402334 GCF_003265705.2 Callorhinus ursinus
GGGCGGGCGCGGGCGGGCGGCGCTGCGGGGCCCCGCGGCCGCGGGCTCCAATGGCGAGGCCGGCGCGGCCCCCGCTAATTACATAAGCGGGACGTCAATAATTCGCGGGAAAACGCGAAAAAGATGGCGCCCCGCGCCCGGGGGGCCCCTTCCTGAGCGCCCCGGCCCCTCCCTCCCCCGCCTCCCCCCCTCCTCCCCGCGGCGCCCCCGCCCCGCCCCGCCCCCGCCGAGACCCCGACCCCGGCCCCACGGGCGGACACTCGGCCGGGCAGCCGCGGGCCGCGCGCAGCCGCCTCCGCCGCCGATGCGCCTGGTGGCCAGACTCCAAGTGGGACCGGCCGACACGCAGGCTCGCGGTAAGCTCAGCGGGGACTCCCCGCCGCACGCTTCGCTCCCGACACACATCCGTCTTTGCGAAATCTCCCCGGACTTCGGCGAACCGGGCGCCTCGGGGGCGGCGGGTGGGTGGGTGGTCGGGGTCCCGGGGAGCTGCGCGCCTGAGGCTGGAACGCGGGTGAGCGGCGTCTGCGGGGCGTGGGAGCCTCACCCGGGTCCCCGAGCCTTGGGGGGGGCGTGGGTGACAGGTCGCTGCTCCCTGGCCCCAAATCTTGACTTTTCCCGTTCGGGGGCGGGGGGGTGGTGGCGGGGGTGGAGACCGACTGGGGCATTTGGGATTTTGCTCACGTCCGAAGTCAGGCTGCGGCAGGACTGGGACGGGGGGGGGATGCGGGGGGGGCCTTGGGGGCGGGGCCACAGAAAAGAGGGGCGCTTGAACCCGCTGGGGGTACCTCTGCAAGTTTTTTTTTTTTTCCCCTCCCTAACACCCTTTTTTAAAAAGCCAACGGCCGCCCTGGGAGAGGCCCCGGCGCATGAATCATCCTCGCTTCCTGCCCCCGCCCGGCCCCGCGCTCCGGGTGCCGCGGATTTGAACTGGACGCCGACGGGAACCCGCAAACAGGCATTTCTTTGCAGATGGGTTTGAATCAGCCAATCACAGCCCGCGGGGGCCCGCTCCGGGAGGATGGAGGCGCGGGGAGGGGGCCGCCACCCGGGGGCCCCCGCCCGGCCAGTGGGGGCGCGGCGATCGGGCCGGCTCCCAACGGCGCGGCAGGGGGAGGAAGTGTCAGTTTGTGAACCTGCCGCGGCCCGGGGCCCAGGCCCGGCGGGCGGGGACTTCGCAGCGCCCGGGAGCCAGGTGGCAGGGAGAAGGCTGGGATTCGGAGCGCATACCCTGCCCCAAGCCTGCGCTGCTCTGCCGTCCAGAAAAGGGCAGAATGGGGGCGTGGGGTGGAGGGGAACGTGGCCCCAGTGTCGTCTGGGGAGCCAAGACCCCAAACAGTGCCCTGCCTGCCCCAGGGCCCCTGAACAGGCACACACATGTATTTAATTTCAAATACCCATTGACACACTGCCGCAGACATCACGAAACACAATCTCACAAAGGTACATGCGCGCTGACACAGCAAAACACGCGGGACTCTCTCCCTGCCTACACCAGGTGCCCCGTGCCATGGCAGAGAAGGAGGGGACCAGAGTAGGGGGTGCAGCACCCGGCGCAAGTGAGCACGGGGCTCGGGGAACAGTTATTGAATGAATGAGTGGCCCAAGCAAAAGAGAGGCCTGAACTCAGACCAGGGCAGCGACATGGAAAAGAAGGGCCAGATGCCGGAAATCCACTGGGCTTGAAGTTGGCCAACTGTGGCAACTCACTGGTTGGAGAAGTCTAAAGATGACCAGGGGTTCTGGGGACCATTAGTGGTCCCATTAGCGGGAAGAAGAGAGCAGTAGGGCGGTAGCATGTTTTATAGGACGGTGAGAGAGACAGGTGCCGAGAGGGTGGCTTGTGTTGACTTACCTGCTTGCAGCACATTCACATCTGAGTGGAAGCAGAGAGTGAGTTTAAATGTCCCAGAAATGTGGTTTCCATTAAATCACCCCATAATTGAGAGCAGAAAGGGGGATTATGGAAGACATAGGTGGACCATCTATACCTGGTTGCAAACCACCTAGGAGTTTTCCTTCCTAGGTGAGTTTCCTCTGGCCAGATCTCAGGGCAGGGGTTGGGTGGGGGGAGGAGGGGATTAGCAAGGACTTCCCCGCTGCTCCCCTGGAGAAGACCCTCTACTCAGAGAACATGTTTGCTTAAGGGATAAAGCTTCAGGCTCCTAAGCTTGGGAGTTCAGGCCTCTTGGGCAGGGAGACTGCTCTGTGGTTGGTTGAGAGATTCGTTCTCTTTAGAAGGCAGCATGGTATGGGTGGGAAGAGAGGCAGGATTAGAGTTAGCCTACTTGATTATGAGCCTTGCCTTGGCCTCCGCCCCACTGGCCACTTTCCCTTGCCAAACCTCAGTTTCTCTGTCCATAGAATGGGAATAATAATGTCTCCCTCGCAGGGTTGTCACAAGGATCCCATGAGATAATCGAAGTGCCTGGCCCATAGTACCATAGGTTGTGTAAGTGGTAGTCTCCTTCCTTTCCCAGATGGACTGCTGGAGCAGGGGAGCGAGGAGTAAAAACCCTCTTCTCTTTCTCTTCCAGTGTCAGGGGAAGCTGATGGAGAATCGCGCTCTGGATCCAGGGACTCGGGACTCCTATGGTGCCACCAGCCACCTCCCCAACAAGGGGGCCCTGGCAAAAGCCAAGAACAACTTCAAAGACCTGATGTCCAAGCTGACGGAGGGCCAGTATGTGCTGTGCCGCTGGACCGATGGACTGTATTACCTCGGGAAGATCAAGAGGGTAAACCTTTCCTCCCTGGCCCTAGTTCCCAGGTGTAGCCTCTGGCCTGGGCCTCCCTTCATGCCCCTCCTGCTCAAAAGATGACCGTGGAAGGAACCAGAACCTGCTTTTGCAGGTGCCATCCTTAGGGCCAATACCATCCAACCAGGTCTTTAGAATAGAGCTCTGCGAGCCTACAGAACAAAACAAAATCAGGCTGGAGGTTATTTCAGAGGACCACCTGGCCTGTTCTGTCCTCCACATTCCCACCAAGTTGTGGTCCCCTGGCCCCGGACTGTGGCCCCAGGAACTGGGCGCACGTTACCTCCGGAACTGCTGTCGTCCTTCCCCTTCCAGCCTAGCTCTGCCTTCCGGGCCACAAGGAGCGGGTATAATCCCTCTGTCCTGTGGGGACAAAAATAGGAGAGGAAGACCATGTCCCAGTGGCTTTTCCCCAGCCACTTTCTCACGTTGCCCCTCCCTCTCCGTGCCCCAGGTCAGCAGTTCTAAGCAGAGCTGCCTTGTGACTTTTGAAGATAATTCCAAATACTGGGTCCTGTGGAAGGACATACAACATGGTGAGTACTCCTGAGAGCTCGGGGCTCCCCCGCCCCATCCCTGGCCCTCTCTCCTCCTCCACTTCCATGCTTTTTCCTCCTCTCCTTCTCTCTTGTACTCTTGGCATCTGGTCTCGTCCAATGAACCCCGTCCCCCCACAAGCCCACTTGAGGGGATAAGATGACTAGTTGTGCGTTTACATGGAAAGGCACTCCTGAAATCCGCCATGCCCTTGATCACTCCCACGTCATGAGGGAGGCAGTCAGGTGGAGAAAGTGGCTTGGGAAGGTGCTGGGAGAGCTGGGATGGCATGTCATCCCCTGCTGCACAAAGCTGAGGATCAGTCTGGGGCTAGGAACGGGGCTGGAGGGGAGGGGCCCAGGCAATCAAAACTGGCGCCTCTAGACGTGAGCACAGTGTACCCTATCCATGTGTGAAGAAAACTAGTGGAGGCAGCCCTAGCCTTGGTGGGAAAGCCAAGAAAGCAGAGACAGACCAGGCAGGGTGAAGATGGACATGCCTGGACGGAACTTCCCTTTCGAAGCCGGGTTGAGGGCCATCCCTGCACGCAGAGAGCTGACATTTCCCCACTCTGGCCACCATTCTCCCCTCCCACAGACGCGACAGACACCACTCAGCAGTCCCAGCATGCATACATTTCCAACATGGAGCTCCAAGTTTAGGTTCAGTAGATCTTGCACCAGATTTCAGCTCTGCAGCTTGCTAGCTGCATGTCCTTGGGCAAGTGACACCACTTCTCTGAGCCTCAGTTTCTTCATCTGAAGAAAGGAGGTGATGACATTAGTGGCCTCGCAGGGTGGTGACATGAGACCCCAAGTAGAGCACTTAGCCCAGTGCTACTGAGTTACGGGGAGGCACTTCCTAAAGAATTTGTTACTGTAAGAAAGGATTTCAAGGAGCCTGCCAAGTAGAGGCCACAGAACCCAGTCAGTTTGTAGAGGTTCCAAACCACCCCTGTCTCCAAGGTGTGGTGGCTGATACAGACGTGGAGACTCTTCTCCAAGCCCCCCTCCCTCCACACTCTCAGTTTCTTCTACAAAGGTCCAAAGCGATGAGGAGCTCTTCTCTTGAGTTGAAGGCATAGGGAGCCAGCAGGTGAAGAAAGATGCCTTAGCAGACATTTGAGTAAAGACCCATGGTGTGCTGGGGACCCCGGATGTGCTACAGAGCTCACCTGGGGAACAGCTTGTCTCCCCAGCCAGATAACTGTGCCTCACAGGCAGGATGGTGCCCCTGTGGCATCACCCAACTTATGAAAGCACAAGGCTGAGTAAGCTGGAGTTATTGATTACTTAATTAAGCTTACTACTTTACTGGCCGACATCAGTGACTTACTTCCTTAAGCCAGTGAGGGCTTACTGCGACCCACGGTTGCATATTCAGGAATAAGAGGCAAGAGACCATGTATTCAACAGATGTGTCTTGAACACATTATGTGCTACCCAATGTATAAGGTCCTGGGGACATAGTGATGAGCAGATACCATTTCTGCTCTTATAAAACTTTCAGCCCACTAGGGGGAACAAGACAGAAACATGTATCAGAATGTGTTAATTTATTCACTCAAACCTTTCACACATAAACACACATATTCTTTAACAATAACCAAAAAAAAAAAAAAGCAAAAAAAAGAGATGAGAAAAAACTTGTAGATTAAAAGCAGTTGAGCATACTTAAAATTGTTATGACATTTTTATTTAAGAAACAGTTGGAAATGTGAACACTAATTGACTTTGTTGGTGATATTAAGAAATTGTTTTTAATTTTTAGGTGCAATAAAGGCACTGTAGTTATGTTGGGTTTTTTTTTAAAGGGATCCTAATCTTTCAGAATTACATACTGAAATATTTTCAGAAAATGGTTAGGTATCTGGGAATTGATTCAAAATAATACAAGAGGGGGAAGTGGGTAGGAATGTAGTCAAAACAAGATTGGCTATGAGTTCTTCATTGTCGATAAGAACATGGAGTTTCATTATAACATCCTATTATTGTTAACATAAAAAATGTTTAAGAGGGGCGCCTGGGTGGCTCAGTTGTTAAGCATCTGCCTTCAGCTCAGGTCATGATCCCAGGGTCCCAGGATCGAGCCCCGTATCGGGCTCCCTGCTCGGCGGGAAGCCTGCTTCTCCCTCTCCACTCCCCCTGCTTGCGTTCCTGCTCTCGCTGTCTCTTTCTCTCTGTCAAATAAATAAATAAAATCTTAAAAAAAAAAAAAAAAGAAAACAAAATTAAAAAAACATGTTTAAGAAACAAACTAAATTAGGCGAAGAGGCAGCATGATATGGTCAGAAAGAACAAAGGATTTGATGTCAAACAGCCATGGGTTCAAATCCGTCTCCTATTTAACTTCTGGGACTTAACCGCTCTGAGCCTCAGTTTTCCCATCTTTAGAATGGGCTAATGATACTAGGTACCTCAGAGTGGTCGGGGAGACTCAGTGAGTGGGCCCGTGGGGCCCAGTGCTAGTCTCTGCACTGAGTAGAGGCTCAGTACCTGGAAGGTGAATTTTAAACTCTTCTAATTTCTGTGAGCCAGAACTGACCCTGGAGGACCTCTTTCCCTTTCAGCTGGTGTTCCAGGGGAGGAGCCCAAGTGCAACATCTGTCTGGGGAAGACGTCAGGGCCGTTGAATGAGATCCTCATCTGTGGGAAGTGTGGCCTGGGTGAGTGTGGTGAGCAGGGCACAGAGGAGGCCCCGATCTGCGGTTCCCCACCCCCACTGGCCCAATGGGCAGGCCTCACTGTTGGGATCTCAGCTGGCTTCCTATTTCTGTTGGAGCTCCAGAGTGACAGGGAGCCAGTCTCTGGGAATGAGGGCCCAGGGAGGTGACCCCTGGGGAGAGCTGGGGCTTCTGGAAAGTGAGACAAGGTGTGCAGGTTGGAGCTCCCCCTGATCCAGTAGAGAGGAAGGGTGGAGAGATGGGGCACAGAGGCTGAAGCCCGACTGCGGTGCCTCCCCCCGCTGGGGCCCAGGCTGTCTTTGAGTCACCTGCTTGGACACGAGCGTGGCTGCCTTGGTGAGCATCGCCCGCCCGTCCCCAGGCAGCCGGCAGGCATAAGGCTTCTCCGACTTGCGGCCGCCCTCCCCAGCCCTGTGGCCTTTGGGCTGACTGGCCCAGGGCCACTGCTTCCCCGCGGGCACTCACCAGCCCCCCTCTGCTGTAGGGTACCACCAGCAGTGCCACATCCCTAGAGCGGGCAGTGCGGACCGGCCCCTGCTCACACCTTGGTTCTGCCGACGCTGCATCTTCGCGCTGGCTGTGCGGGTGAGCCCTCCATCTTTGCAGTCCCTGCCTTCCCCCACTTCACCGGGAAGCCTAGACTCCCTGGGCTCAGGCCGGGCTGCAGGTCGCAGAGCCTGGGCTTTGGAGGCAGACAGTGCTGCTGCCATTGATCACCAAGTGGTATGTCCTTGGCCAGGTTCCTTACGCCCCCTGAGCCTGTTTCCTCAACAAATGGCAAAATGGATATGGGTTTGGTGCCAGGGGTAGGCGCTTTGCTATCAACAGACAAAACCCATGTGAGCACCCCCACTCAATACATACTGGTTATTATCGTTACCTATATTGTTGCTCCTCAAGAGAGAGCCTTCTGGGATGGAGAGAGGATAGATACAGGATCGATGAGAAAAAGCTTCTTGCGCTTCCGACTACACTGGAATATCTGCGGGTCCGCGGGGTCAGCATGTCCCTTGCTAGCCACCCCGCCCTCCCCCCAGCCACCAACCCCTGCCGGGACCCCGCGGCTTGAGCCGGACCCACATCTCCCCGCAGAAAGGCGGCGCGCTGAAGAAGGGCGCCATCGCCAGGACGCTGCAGGCCGTGAAGATGGTGCTGTCCTACCAGCCCGAGGAGCTCGAGTGGGACTCGCCCCACCGCACCAACCAGCAGCAGTGCTACTGCTACTGCGGCGGGCCGGGAGAGTAAGGCCGCGGGGCGGGGCCTTCCCCGGGGGGCGGGGCGCGGGTGGAGTCCTGGGCAGGGGGCGGGGCCTCCCGGGGGTGGGGCCGGGGCTCGAGGTGGCGAGGCTCGCGCTCTCAGACCCAGGCTCCCGGGAAGGGAAGGAAGTACTGAAGCGAGTGTCCAGATCCTCCCAGCTCCTTGGAGCTGTGCGCAGCCCCTGAACGCAGTTCTCATCGTAGTGTCCCCGTATATGGTGTTGTGAGCAGAGTAGCGATTAGATAATTCACAGAAAGTCTCACCCAGGGCCTGGCACTTGGTCAGCACTCAATAAATGTGAGCTGTTACTGTTGGTGCGTGGAATTGAAGATAAACCTTTCCGTTGTCAGAGTCAATGAGA
The DNA here is from genome assembly GCF_003265705.2 of Callorhinus ursinus. Classification (NCBI taxonomy): domain Eukaryota; kingdom Metazoa; phylum Chordata; class Mammalia; order Carnivora; family Otariidae; genus Callorhinus; species Callorhinus ursinus. Next base: position 10,253,876 of record NW_027397086.1, read on the forward strand.
TAGGCTGCTGATGAGATATTAAGGTACATTCCTCTGGAGGTGTGCAAGTAGGGGCTGGGGGTCATGTGTAGGGATGCTGTGGAGGGGATTCTTACCCTGACTATAGGACAAGAGTCTTTGGTTGATTCTTCCTTACCAGGCTGGGTGTCCATGTAGCCATGGGGGATTGAGCCTGCTCCCTTGGGCTGACTGCACCAGACATGGTGGCAGGAACCACAGAAGTGAGAGATAGGGTCTCTGCCCTCAGGACACAGCCTGCAGGATGCCCTGAAGTCCTGAATCTTGGCCCCAAGATCTGTTGACAAGTAGTAGGGGTCTGGAGACTGGGCTTACCCAGCCTAACTGGGTAATTTGGGCAAATCCCTTGAAGTATTTCATCTCTCAAGTGGGATCAACTTCCCTGAGTGTGGGAAGGGGTGTGGGATAATGGGGAGAAATGCTTAACGAGGCCTTTACAGAATTGAGACAGTAGCTCTCAGTGCTTACTGGGCAGAGCTGCTCAGGGTGACTGTTAAAAATGCATCTCCCAGGGGCTCCCCCAAAGATTGAGTAGGTCTCGAGTGGACCAAGGGATCTTCATAGTTTAACGTAGACCCCAGGTGATTCTGACGCACGCAGTCCAGGGACCTCACCCAGCAAGTTGTGAACAAAGCATCGATTGTCATTAAGGAAGTACCACTTTGCCCTTCATTCACACGAGAGGGTAGATACAGTACCGGGTAAGAAAAACCAGACGCGGTGCTGCCCCATGGAGCTTGCAGGAGCCATTACTCTCCTGCGTGTCTCCTGGGCAAGCCTTGGCATTTCGGTCGTGTCTGAGAAACAGTGTGTGGGGCGCAGTCCAGAGATGGGGGCTCCAGGGCGGCATGAAGAGCACAGGCTTTGAAGTGAGGGAGCCCAGGATTTGAGTCACCATCCACCACTTGCTTCCTGAGTGACCTTGAGCAAGCCATTTAAGCTCAGAATCACCCGTAAAATTAGGACAGTGGCCCGTCTTTTACCAGATGGTGAGATGAAACGGTAGAGCACACGCCTGCTCCCCCGACCGCCCCTGGCGCAGCCTGGGTGCTCGGTAACTGTGAGTCCCGTCCCCCCGCCCCCTGCCGCGGAGCGCGAGTTGGTGTAGGGAGCGGTGGCTGAGGCTGGTGGTTGGCTGGGAGCGTGGCCTGCCTGACCCTGGCTCCTCTGGCTCCAGATGGTACCTGCGGATGCTGCAGTGTTACCGGTGCCGGCAGTGGTTCCACGAGGCCTGCACCCAGTGCCTCAACGAGCCCATGATGTTCGGAGACCGGTAGGTGCTCACCTGGCCCGGCTAAGCCTCGCGGGGGAGGTGGGCGGGTGGGGGGAGGGGCCTCAGCAGGGGCAGCGGCTCCTGCAGACCGTCTGCGGGGCCCTACGCAGGCGGGTGGGGGTCTCTGGTGGTGGACACCTCTCCTGGGGAGTCTGCTCAGGGCGAAGGGGGCCTTCTCAGTCAAGGAGCGTGCCAGGCCGCGGCCCCAGTTGCCACTGACTCACGGGGGAGACCTCAGACAAAGTCCCACCTTCTGTAAGCCCTGGTCTCCTCCAGTGTCTGAGGAAGGAGGATGAGGCAGGCCCCGCCCCACCCCTACCCAGGCTACTAGAGGAGCCACTGGGAGGTGGATGGTTGATCTGGCCTCTGACAGATGGGGCTAAGCTAACACAAGGGTTATGTGTGTCGTACCAGATATTGTGTGTCTCGGTTGGTGTGTCGTGTTTGTGATTGTGTGCGTGTGCGTGCGTGTCTCAGGGGAAGAGGGTGCCGGCTCCAGCCCATCCTCGCTCAGCTCACTCTGAACTCAGCCACACTCCAGGATACCAACATAGGGGAAGGAGGGGCAGGGAAGTATTTCATGGTGTTTGGTGTTTGTCCTGCCCCATGCTAACCCCCACCCCCTGTAGGGCCCCTAGCCCTCAGGATGAGGACAACACTTACTGTGGGAAGGCAGGTGGGGAGTGTGGGGTGAGGGGCTGGGCTAGGGTGGGATGTCAGCTCTTCCCACCACAGGCCCCTCTCCACCCGCCCCCAGGTTCTACCTGTTCTTCTGCTCCGTGTGTAACCAGGGCCCGGAGTACATCGAGCGGCTGCCCCTGCGATGGTGAGAGGGTGGGGCTTGACCCAGGCCCACCCCCGTCCCCTCCCAGCGGCTCCGCTCCCACCGCCCTCCGGGAACAATTCCATTTCCAGCCACCAGCTCCCAGCCTTGCCCCTGCCCTTCAGCCTGGACCCAGGAGGTTCCAGCCCTGGTTGGGCAGGCTGCCACCTCACCCCAGCCCCACCTACTCGCCCCCTTGCCCAGGGTGGATGTGGTTCACCTGGCCCTCTACAACCTGGGGGTGCAGAGCAAGAAGAAGTACTTTGACTTTGAGGAGATTCTGGCCTTTGTCAACCACCACTGGGAGCTCCTGCAGCTTGGCAAGGTACGCAGGCCCATGGGACGGCAGAATGGCAGGAGTCCGTTCCCCAGTGGGCTTACCGAGGTCAGGAGAGGGGAGAGGTTTGCCCAGGGCCACACGGTGCATGCAGGACTGGGATCTCGGTGTCTGAGGGCTCACTCTCCCGCAGCACTGCCTGTCTGTGAGGGCTGTTGGCTGGGAGAAAGACCCAGAGCCTCTTAGCTGCCACGTCCCTGAGTCCAAGCCTCTAGGCCAGTGCCCTGCAAGGGGCTTCCTGACCCAGGCTTTGGCAGTGGGCGGGTTGGGGTCTCACTGACTCAGCAGCAGGGAGCTAGGGGTGCATCTGGCTGGAACAGGGCTCTCTGCAGAGAAGCTTGACGTCCTCCGGACCACCTGGCTACAGTGGAAAGTGAAGTGGGCCTGCCCCCTGCTGGTCTTACTCTGAATAGCAGAAGTCGTCCCCCGGGGGCCCTGGGACCCAGGGAGTAAAGTAACAAACCAGAGACTTTCAGGATGTCAGAGGTGGAGAGTGACTCGCTGGCGGCCAGCACAGCTTTGGAGCTGAGCCAGGACTGGAACCAACCTCTCCCATGGTGGCGCCATGCCCCTTTTTCCCTAACGACAACCTTAGAGTCCTTTCCACCAATCCAGAGTGAGGTATCTTCTCTACTGACTGCCCCAAATCTCTCTTTGATGAGACAGGAATTTACAAAAAAGAAAAAGACTTTTATGCTTTGTAGAAGCTTTTCATATAATAACATCTTCGTGTATAGTGTTTGATAATTTATAAGGCATAAATACTGTTGTGACACCTGGGTTGACACGGTCAGTTGAGCTGCTGATTCTTGGTTTCAGCTCTGGTCATGGGATCCAGCCTGCATCGGGCTCTGTGCTCAGCAGAGAGCACACTCCTTCCGTGTGTGTGCTCATGTGCCTGTCTCTCCTCCTCTCTCTCTCTAAAATAGATCAATAAATCTAAAAAAAAAAAAAAGATATACATATTGCAAAGCCTTAAAAGATAGAGCTGGTATTTTTAATATCTTTTTTCCTGATTTATGAAAAGAACATACATGTTCCTGGTAGAAAAATTTAAGCACTAAAAAGTATAAGGAAGTATACTTAAGAAAAAAATCATCCGGGAGCACCTGGTGGGTCCGTCAGTTAAGTGTCTGACTCTTGATCTCAGCTTAGGTCTTGATCTCAGGGTCTTGAGTTTGGGCCCCGTGTTGGGCTCCACGCTGGGTGTGGAGCCTACTTAAAAAAAAAAGTCATCCATATTCCCCCATCACACCACTCAGAAACCGTTGCTACTAATATATTCCATCCTTTCTTCTGTTTTTCCTTGGCTTATGTTATATAGTATATAAAATTTTAAATCATCTATTTTTTTCAGCTTACATTATATCATAAATACTTTTCCATATTCCGAAAGAGTTTTCATCAACATTTTTAATGACTCCATTGGTGTCCACCATGGCTTACTTACTGTGTTCCTTCCTATTGGGCAGGGAGTCTCTTCCCCGCTCTGCACACTTGCCGGTCATTAGGGCTGACGCTGCAGGGAAGCTTTGTTAAAGCTTTGTTCGAATTTCATGTTCTATTTCTGTGATAGAGCCCATGGAGTGGCATGACTGGGTCAAGGGCATGGGCATTCTTAAACCTTTTTTTTTTTTTTTTTTAGATTTTATTTATTTGAGAGAGAGAGCGCATGCATGCGCCAGAGAGAGAGAGAACGAGTGTGGGGGGGGGAGGGAAGAGAGAGAAGAAGCAGACTCCTTGCTGAGCAGGGAGCCTGATGCGGGGCTCGATTCCAGAACCCTGGGATCATGTCCTGAGCTGAAGGCAGACGCTTAACCGACTGAGCCACCCAGGCGTCCCATTAAACCTCTTGATCCATCTAGGACAGGAGTTAACTGTCCCATTTCCAGATGGAGAAGTGAGCTCAGAGAGGTGAAAAGATTTAGAATCTTAGCCGAAGTCAGGGCCCTCACTCAGAGATCGAGGGGAGGGAGGGGGCAGGGGTCATGTGCCTAGGTCTGATTCTCCTGCTGGCTGCTCCCCTCAGCTCACCAGCACCCCCGTGACTGACCGAGGACCACATCTCCTCAATGCGCTGAACAGTTACAAAAGCCGGTGCGTGCAGGGAAGGGAGGGAGTGCATGGGGCCCCCAACAGGTGGGATTGGGTGTAAAGCATCTTCCTGCCTCATGGCCTTTGCTCAAACTGTGCTCCAGCCTGGGTCTCTCTCCCCTTCTCTTTGACTAAATAAGTCCTACCCATTCTTCAAGATTCAGGGGGCACCCCACCTCCTTTGTGATGCCTCCCCGACCACTCCAGCAGCTTGATGCATTTGAGTCCTGGGTTCGGCTCCACAGAGGGTGCACCCCTGAGCTTTGAGGGCCCCTCCTGCTCTCGCCGTCTGTGGTTCTGGGCCAGGCACTGAAGGATCAATTCATCATCTACTGGGTGGGCTGCAGCCTCCTAACTCGTCTTTCCTCCAGACTTCCGAGTCCTTCTCAGAACACACAGCTGACACATCCCGTGCTGCCGCTGCAGGGAATGCCCAGGCTCCTGAGCACGGCATTCGAGGCCTCTCGTGAGCAGACCCTGCCCGTGCCTTCTGCCATGGAGCCATTGCTTTGTTTATTCTGGGTGTTGGCCATTCTGAACCCACTGCTCTCCCACTCAGTGCTTTTGCTCAGACCCCTCTGTTGACTAGAATGCTCTTCCATCCCTTCCACTCCTTTGTTCTACGAACGACTCTTGAACTGCTACTGTGTCAGCCCTGTGTAGGTCCCAAGGACACAGTGAGGAATAGGCATGGTCGCTGCTTCTGTGACACCTCTCGCACCTCTAGACAGCATTATCCACTCTCTCTTCCACCTTCGCAGGGTCTGGGGCCCAGACACAGTCCTACTCTTGAACAGTGGGGCCTCCCGCACTCCCTGTGGACAGTGCTCTGAGGGTAGGACTGTCTGAGTCACGTCCTCACCTCATGGCAGCTCAGCCAGTGCTGGAAGGAGGAGGGAAGCACCTGGAGGTGTTTTCAGTCTCCTTGGGGAGACCAGAAAACGGGACGGTGTAGAATCCAGTGTCAGCCATAGCTGTTCCACTGGGAGCTAGAGGAGGCCTTCCTGGAGGTGGTGACCTTGGGGCCAGTTGAGGCAGAGAAGAAAAGGGAGAGGAGCAGCAAGAATCATATACATGCAAGAGGGAGGACAGGGAGGAACCATCAGCCACATCCCCAGCCACCACCCTGGACCCTTGGTCCCACGGGCCTTGAGGAATCAGTGTCTCCACAGGCAACCCTGGATTTTAGCTCTAGGTCCAGGGAGGCAGAGAGGGTAATGTTAATGCTTGACTCTCCTGACCAGGAGGACGGACCGACAGACTCCAGAGCTTTCTCCTCCCCCTGCCCATCCCCCAGGTTCCTCTGTGGCAAGGAGATCAAGAAGAAGAAGTGCATCTTCCGTCTGCGTATCCGTGTCCCCCCCAACCCCCCAGGGAAGCTGCTGCCTGACAAGGGCCTGGCGCCCACTGAGAGCGGCGCCTCCTCTGAGCTGCGTAAGAGAGGAAGGAACAAGCCTGGGTCAGTGCCCGGGGAGCAAGCTCGGGGTCTCTGCTACTCCCGGCTACAGCCCCAGCCGATGGGCTGTGCAGTGGGCCCAGACAGGGGGCCCAAGTGAGCAGGGAAGACCTCCACCCCGCTAGGCCCAGCTGGAGGCACCAGAGAGGGTCAGTTAGCAACCGAGCTGGGGCCCGGTCCCACACCCTGGGCTCCTTCCACCGTCGCCCCTGTTGCCTTGCTTGGAGGGCAAGCCAGCTCATGGGGCCCGGTCTTGCTGGGTTAGGGCTTAGGCAGAGAGGGAAGGGGAAGTGAGAGTGTGTAAGGGGTCCCTGGTTCTGGCTGAGCTGAGCCCCTCGTCCTGGGCGTCGGGGACAGACCAGCCTTCTCTCTCTCCTGCCCACCATACCCCCCCCCACGCCCTCCCACACCCACTGCCTGGAAGGAGCGCCTGCCCCCCCCCAACCCTGCACTGCTGTGTCCCCAGGCCTGCCTCTCCTCCCCCTGGGCCTTCAGGCTCTGACCCAGCCCCCCTCTCCCCTTTCTGTCTCCACAGTTTGTTGCCTCACGAATTCCAGCAGCAGAAAAGGCGAGTTTATAGAAGAAAAAGATCAAAGTTTTTGCTGGAAGATGCTATTCCCAGTGTTAGTTTCTTGTTTTCTTGCTCTCCACATTCACACACAGGGTCAGCACACAGTAGGGATTCCTGTGCAGGGAACTGAGCACCCCAGGCCTAGGGGGAAACTCTCCCACGTCCCTTAAAGGAGAAGCCAGTTCCTCCTCTAGCTAAACAAGCAAAGGCTAGGGCACTGCAAGACCACTCCCTTATCTCCTCAAGTTCTCCCCAGAAGCCGCGGGGGCAGGGCAGGAGAGGTGATGTCCTTGCCCCCACGGTCCCGTGGGGTCACTGCGGACCAGGAAGGGCCAGCGACTCTCCTGAGGTCACACGTCAGCCAGTGGCCGAGCCCAGTCTAGAACAGGTCCCCAGAGCACTCTTTCCTTAGTGGCCGGGCCTCGGCGCAGCAACCCTCTGTGTGGACAGTGACGCCAGTGGTCCTCACACCTGCCCCGCACCTGACGCTGGGCAGGCTGCTCGTAGTCAGCATCTCACTCCGCTCTGCGTCCCGGCCCCGTGCGCAGGGAAGCCCAGCAGCTGTCCCTGTCCGCCTTCTGCGGTTCGGGTGACTGAGGCCCAGAGATGGGAAGGGGGCGCAGTCGGCTAGAGAGGGAGTCAGGGCTAGGCCCGCTGTGATCTGGCTCCAGCCTGGGACGAAAAAGCGAGTGACCAGTCTTACCGTCCGGAGGCCCAGTCCTCGGAGAGCCTGTGTGGCCCTCGGCAGAGAGAGGCTGCTGTGAGGCGGGTCTGATGCTCACTGACCCTCCTTCCCCTCCTTCCTGTGTCCACAGAGCGACTTTACCTCAGCCTGGAGCACCAACCACCACCTAGCCAGCATATTCGACTTCTCACTGGATGAAATTCAGAGCTTAAAAAGGTAAACAGTGAGGGACCCGGCCAGAGAGGGCTGCTCTGAAGTGTGGGTGGAAGCAGGTAGTGAGACCTCCATTCCCCAGCAACGAAGGCAGGCTCTGGAAGGGACAAAGCAGAGAGCCTTTCAAGGAGTGGAAGCTCCCTCGGGGTCATTCCAGTTAAAGGGGTCCACGCTGCATTAGGCTGCCTGCCTCGGCTGCCTGACCGGTCTTCCCACATTAGAGCTGTCTCGGCACGCCATGCCCCTGCTGGAAGGTGGCCAGGACAGCCCCCCAGAGCACGGTCACAGGCCACCTTGCCTGGGCCCTCCCGACCTCTCCAGCCCCTCTTCTGCTGCTGCCGGCCCTCCCGCCGTGCACCAGAATTGCTTTGGTTACCCCGCATTCCCATTCCTTCAGGGCGCCTTCCCTGACGCGCCCCAGACTGTGTCGGTGCACCTCAGGGGAGGGCCTGCACAGTCCCGTTTCGGTTCTGAAATGATGAAAGGTCATTTAGTGCTTCCTGGAGCAGGGCAAGGGCTTCGGTCACACAGGCCTGGGCTCCAGCCCCTACTGAGCAGCTACTAAACTGTGCAGCCCCAGCAGAGTCCTTCAGCCTCTCTGAACCTCATCACCTGTGTCTGCATGGCTGGTAGGAGGTTGAAACAGGTGCTAGAAATGAAGGCCGTTCGGGTCTAGAGAGTAGCCGGGTGTCGGGGGGCCAGGCTCACGCTCTGCTCCCTCTCAGCGCCAGCTCAGGCCAGACCTTCTTCTCAGACGTGGACTCCACTGACGCCGCCAGCACCTCTGGCTCGGCCTCCACCAGCCTCTCCTACGACTCCAGGTGAGGTCCCCCCCACCCCGTGCCTTCCTCAAGCTCGGGGACCTGGCCCTCTCCGCTCGTGAGTCTGGGTCTGGGACCCTCTGCTTCGGAGTCCTGGGGTTCAGACGGGGCTGCGTACGGCCATTCACGGTGCTCTGCCCCAACTGCGGGTGATGTGACATTTGTCCCTGGGGAGTTTCCGCGCTAGGATTCTTGGCCTCCGTGGGCCACGGCTTCGCATGTCTCTGCCTCTGAGCGCAGGGTGCCCTGCTTCTTGGCTGTCTAAATCTGGGGTCTGTCTTCTGGGTCCCTAAGGAAAAGAGCCATTGATTTGGAAGCCTGATGGAGGGGGAAATGGCATCATGCAGGGGGTGGGGCCTGGGAGAGGGGACAGAAAGGCCTGGGGACCTAGGCAAGGCTACCGTCTGTTTGGCAGTAGCCAGTCCTCAGCAGCGCAGGAGGCTCCTGCAACTGCGTTCTAGGACACTCGTGTCCTGGCGCCTGTCCGCCCGCAGGCCTCTCTGGGTGTCTCTCTGCCATCACCTCTGTCTTTGTATTTGGGTCCTCCTGTTTCTTTGGTTCTCACAAGCTCTTCGGGGCTTGCTTCCTGTTTCTAAGCACCTGTGGACACGCACCTCTTGTTTTGTGTGTGTCTGTCTCTCCCCCAGCTCTTTCTGTCCCTGTGTATGTGCTGCACACGCACATGTGCCTTTCTCCAGTCCAGGCTCTGGGGACAAGGTCCGCTAGTGGGTCGCTCCCATCCCCCCACCCCACTGGACTCCTAGCTGCGAGTCCAGGGACAGTCCAGGGAAGGGACAAGGCAGCGCAGGCAGGGCCTCGGCAAGTGGCCTTTAGCGCTGGGCACACACAGCACACACCGTCCCCCCCCCCCCGGGCCGTGCCCCCCCCCCCCCCCGCCTCCCCGAGCCGCCTCAGGACTGTGGTGAGGACCCAGGGAGGTGCTCCATCCCAGCGCCAGGTGCCCAGGGGGCGCTCGGGGAGAGGGGCCTGTCAGTATGACTCCATCCCATTCCCGTCGTCTTCCTCTCCCCATCCTGACGCAGACGGACAGTGGGCAGCCGCAAGAGGAAGCTGGCAGCCAAAGCGTATATGCCGCTGCGGGCAAAGCGGCGGGCAGCCGAGCTGGGTGGGCGCTGCCCCTCGGACAGCAGTGCCGAGGGGGCTTCGGGCCCCGAGCGGCCGGACGAAGGCATCGACAGCCACACCTTCGAGAGCATCAGTGAGGATGACTCGTCCTTGTCCCACCTCAAGTCATCCATCACCAACTATTTTGGCGCGGCCGGGCGGCTAGCCTGTGGGGAGAAGTACCAGGTGTTGGCCAGGAGGGTCACGCCCGAGGGCAAGGTTCAGTACCTGGTGGAGTGGGAAGGGACCACCCCTTACTGACTCGCTCCAGGAGATGCCAGGAGCCTGGAAACCAATGGAGAGACACTCCTCTCCAGGCGGGGATGGGGGAGGAAAGCAAGAGACAGCTCCCAGTGCCTGGCAAAAGGCCCTTCGCGCCCGCCTGCCAGGCTGAGGCCTGCGCCACTCTGCGTGCCCATTCTGCTCTTGGGCCTCCTCCGGCTCCTCACCCCTTTGCCTGTGTCTCTAAGGTCCCACTGGCTATGCCTCAGTGTCTCCACACACCCCCGCAAACTGTTTACCTGTAACTCTGAATTGGCGTTCCCCTGGCTCTCCGACCCTTTCTCCTGAGGCCCGAGTCTTTCTCTTTGTCTGTGTCCCTCCCTCCCACCCCTTCTGGGTGTGTGCGTGTACACACTCACGCACGCACGGCTGTCCCTCTCCTGGATGCCCTTCGCCCCTGACCCATGCGCAGCCAGTCGACCCCCGGATCGCATTGTAAGAACAGGAACCATGAAGCATTGCTGAAGGTAGAGAAGAGGACACGCCTCTCAGAGCTTTTCCCCTCCCGCCTTCCTGCCACTCCCTGCTGCCCTTGGCCAGGGGTGGTGAGGGTGGGAGACCACCTCTGTGAAAGCCTGGGAGGCAGAGAGCCTGGGACTTGGGATCTGATGCCCGAAGAGGCTGGGTCTCTGCCTCCGACGGCACCAACGCCAGAGCCCAGTGACTAAGGCTAAGCGTAAAGGCTGTGGGTGTCAGCTTCCCAGGTCCCAGGAGTCGTCCTCTCCCTGGCCACAGCCCCTCACAGTTGCCAAGGAGCTGCGCCTGGCCTTGCTGGAATGAAGTGGCCTGGAAAACCTGCAGGAGAGGAAGTGGGAGGAAAGGAAGCGCTGTCATGCTAACCTTCAGATGTCTCCTGTGCCTCCCAGCCCCCGACCCACCACACACGCGGCCAGACAATACACACTCACACAGAAGCCCCCATCACCCGTGTGCTTTCACCCTCCGGAGTACACACCACACACACCCACACCACACACCCCCACTCCCTCTGGTACCAGCCTGGTCCCTGCCCCTGGCTCTCCCTTGGCCCTCTTCAGGGCCACGTGCTGCAACCACACGCGGAAGTCCAGCCCCTCCCCCCTTCTTTCAGCCATGAACCAGCTGTGACCCCGCGGGGAGGCACAGAGGACGCCTACCCTCTTCCTTAGCCCCTGCTGTGCCCTGAGATTGACAATCACTTTTTGGGACAGGTTGGGATTTTCAAAGGGCTTGTGTTATTCAGTCCCCTCAAAGGAAAGCCTTTGTCCGTGGGGTTAAAAATAGAATTCTTAGAACTGACATTACAACTCCTACCCATCTGGAGGATAACCAAAAGTGAGACGGGGAGGGGGACCCCTCATTTTTGCTGCTTCCAGAGATATTAGAAACTGACATGATTGGAAAGTAGAAAGAAGTGCCTTCACTAGGGCAGGGGCTGGGCCAGATGGGCACCAGCCTTGCCAACCGCTGCTGCGGCCCCCAGCTTGGCTGGGTTTTGCAGGCCGCCAGCTGTGGGGCAAAGGTGGATGACCAGAGGGGTGGCGTGGGAGCAGCGGGCCTGGGGAGCTGGTTTTTCTATTGCTAGGCTCAGCCCCTCCCCATCTGTGAGCATCAGGGAGTCCCTGAGATCATCCAGATGCCCTTTGCCTCAAACTTAGCTCCTATAGTGCCTTTCACACAGGACCTCACCTCCTGCACACGGCCCACCCACTTCCCTCTGCTACCCTAGCGTGAGCCAGGCAGGGAACAGCTGGGGGTGGGCCCCGTTCTCTCCCTTCTCAGCCCCACAGCTGCTGCCACTGAAGCCCCCAACTGGGGCCAGATGGAAGGGGAGCTGAGAAGCCAGCCCCCGCCTGGCAGGGGTGTGGGACCTGGGATCCGATCTGTGGCTTCCGAGGGTACAGCAACCCCTCCCCCCCCCAGGCCTGCTTTCTAGGGTTCTGAGAAAGCACAGGTTGAGCAAGGCCTGCCACAGTGCACCTGTACCTTCTCTACTCAAGCTCCGGAGAGGCTCTGGGCCTGAAGAAGGGGAAGGGGGGAAGGGGGTGTCTTCCTCATTTGGAAAGTCAGCATAAGGCCTAGTAAGGCCACCTTGACTCCACATCCCAGCATTTCATTACCAGTTAACAGCTGCATTACTGCCAACTTACCTTATAATAACCCTATGCACCTTTGAAAAGATTTATGGTTTTGAATTTGCTGCTTTTAATAACATTTGTTATATTAAAGTTATAATTAATGTGTCTGGTTTATAATTTAAAAGCTCCCTTTGAAAAATTAACTATCTTCCCTCTCGCGAACGAACTATCAGCTGTTGGGCACCGGGAGGAATTATCTGGTTTCTGGTCTTGGTTTCCTGAAAACTGAGGAGGAATGGCAGGACCCCCTCTGGCCACCTGCCAGTCCTTCAACTGCCTCCCACATTCTCCCCCACAATACTCTCACCCTTACCACCAATAGGATGTGGAACTTCTTATCTGTGAGTACCTGACCCATCAGAGCAAAAAGCATTAGCTGACGGCCGTGGAGAAGTAAAAGATGGGAAATGGCCTTAGAAACGGACCTTGTTAAAATACGTACAGCCACTGTAAAACTACTTAATGCACACAGGCACACAATCCTAGAAATGTGCAGTCAGTTCTAGGCCTGTCTCTGCTAGTTATAACTTACAGCACTTTGGGCAGGTTCCTTTGCATTCCTCACCCTTTCAATGCCAGCAATAATCCCTGCTTTAGTCAGCCCCCAGGTGAAAGAGGAAACCATTTCACATATGTGATGGGTTAGGACCTTAAACTTGTCTGAATTTGAAAAAAAAAAAAAAATTGGCATGAAGGGATAGGAAAAAGTCAGAAATAGGGAGGTACAGGCCATGGTTCAAGGGGATTTGTAATTTCAGGGGTAGAGTGTAGCCTGTTAAACACCCTAGAGTGTAGCCTATTAATGTCTGCACTTAGAACTTCATTAACTGTGGCTCCCACTTTTTGCTACCATGCTTTCTGCTTTGGCCTTTTAACTGCCCTTAGAACAAAATCACAGTTGGAGCCAGGGTGGGAGAAGGGAGTGGGATTATTCCTTGGGCTGAAATCAATTTAATGGAATGAAAAGTGAATGGTCTGTGGTGTCAAGAGACTTGGGTTTCAGTCCAAGTTCCAAAGTGAACAGCTGTATAGACCTCCTCAGATCAGTGGTCCTTCCCAGGCTGAAGAGTGCCTGGTTCTTTGTGGTCTAGATTAGTGATTCAGATTTACAATAAATATTTACCTTTGGAGCTTAGGAACAAGAAATTAGAATTCTCAAAAATTCCCCAAATCATAAGTTATTCTTAAAATACTTAAAACATTTTTCGTATTTTCCCCATTATCATTGATATCTGAAAAAATTTTAATAGGAATTTTACTTAGTAGTATTTACAAAGAACTGTAGCCTATAGGGAATATTTAAACACTGGAAAATGCCAGGGAACATTATTGGATAGCATTCAAAGAACACTCAAATATCCTAGCAAGGTTAAGAATACTACATGAAATCACGTGTCAAAATTGCTCAATTAAAATTTATTTTGCTACCAAAGCTTATTTCTTCAAAGCTCATAGAATTTGTTTAATGTATACTATGTGTATAAACTCATCTGCAAAAATAACACACAGTTTGCAGCAGACAGGGCTAGACAGACACACTTGGGAGTCAGCAACAATTGCAAGCAAGACTGATTCCATGGTAATCATTTCTCTCCTGCACACTCCTGTCCTGGTTCCCTTCAACCCTCAACTCCGCATGTTGGTGTTTCTTGCTCTTTTTTTATCTGATGATTTCTCCAAACCTGTTGACATCTCTATGCTTTTAAGCTTCAGTATTCACAGATAATTTTAGTATTTTTTTCTCATTTCCTCAAGTGATTTTTCTGGAGACTTTGGATTCAAAAAACAGACCTTTCCTGAGAAACGCTGGGAAGGCATTCCTGCATGGAGCCGCTAGTCTAGGTCCTAGCCCAGCCCCACAGTGGCACTCTGGGGGGACAGTGTGGTCCTAGGGTAAGTAAGCTGGGAGTCACGCAGACCTGAAAAATCACTGAACTCCTCTAGATCTGTTCCCTCATCTGCAGAATAAAGATCCTGTCACCAGCCTCCAGATCTGCGGGGAGAAGTAAACAATACAATATATTTTTAAGCGTCAGACCAACTTACTGCACAGTTTTTTGGAACCAATAACCCTTCTTTTAGAATTGGCTACAGTAGGCTCTCTAGGTGTTTGGCCTACCAAAGGTATGTCCAACCTCTCTGAAGGAGGCAGTAAGAGCATCAGATCTAGAATTGGACACGTGGGTTCACAGCCTAGCTCGGCCAAGTATTTTAAGTGTCATGCTCTCTGATCTCAGGAGTCAGCTTCCAGCTGAGGAGAACAATGAGTCAGAAGGATAAAATAACGTGGAGAACCTAGGAGAGCACCAGGCAGAGAGCTGGCGTTTGTCCTCTCCTCTCCCATTTCCTGTAGTCAGCTGGGACACTGAGGCAAAGGAAGTCCCCCAAGGAACAGTTTTCTGTGCACAGTCAGCACAGAAAATGCCCCAATGAAGGTCAGAAACAGAAAAATCTCCTTTGGAATTAGTCCCACTTTAAGAAAGTTCCAAGAAAAAAGGCTGGATTTTGCCAATTCCATAGATGAGTAACTGTGGGCTACAGAGAACTCTTTATTCAAATCCTTGAAACATCAATTTGGGAATACTTGCCCAATCCTGTGCAAGAGCTCAAACAGATTCAGACATGCCCTTGACCTCGAGCAGCTCACGATCTAGAAACAGGAAGATGACTGTGATACACAAGGATGACAGGGACACCGAGGCCGGAGAGCTTCCCTCCCAGCTGAGCTGGTCTCGCAAAGGGGCAGCCAGATTTCCCAGGCATCCGTGCGGCCAGCGCTCCAGGCCGAGGGGAGGCCCGAACACGGGAAGAGCTTCACACAGCCTACTGGAGACATCTCCTTGCCAGCGTGGGCAAGGACAGGTGGAAGGTGAAGATGGAAAAAGTGAGGTGGGGCAAGGCTATGAAGGGCCTTGAAGGCCAGACCAAGAAACTGGGCTCTAGGGCGCCTGGGTGGCTCAGTTGGTTAAGCGTCTGCCTTCGGCTCAGGTCACGATCCCAGTACCCTGGGATCGAGTCCTGCATCAGGCTCGCCCTGCTCTGCGGGGAGTCTGCTTCTCCCTCTGCCTCTGCCTGCCACTCCCCCCGCTTGTGCACTCTCTCTGTCAAATAAATAAATAGAATCTTAAAAAAAAGAAAAAGAAAAAGAAACTGCGCTCTATCCCGAAAGCAACAGAGGTAGTCCTTCTGGGGTCCCCAAAGCACTTTCCCTAGGGTTTACTTTATCCAAGATTTTCACGTGTATCAGAAACATCTGTTGTAAAAAGGGACATCACCATTATCATTCTCTTTGTCCTTCTCCTGAGGCAACCCTCCAAAATCCCCACTGGCTATCAAAACAGGATCCTCTGGACCTTTGGAAGAGCCTCAGCCTTAAGTCCCTACAGGAGCTTCACAGAAGGGCCCTGGGAGGGCCTCCATCTTATATTTGGAGGAACTAAGGTTTAAGAAGCACAGCTCGTGTCAGAACTAGAGCCTGGCAGTAAAAACCCATCCCACATACCCTTCCATCTGGGAAGACCCAGGATTCCACAGAGGTCTGTGGACCCCCACGCAAACTGCCCACAAGTCTCCCCAGAGCGAGGTTAACTTGTGACAGGTTCATGGAGGGGGCCTAGCTCAAGCCTTTCTTCTCACCCCAAAGGGGCTCTGCCTTCCCTGCTCCCTTCCACCTGAGACCCAGGGAGCAGGTAGAGGAGCACCAGACACAGGGTGAGCAGGCTTGGCCTTACCATCCTTAATGCAACACACCACCCCCTTGCTGGACCTCAGTGCAGTTCAGTTTCCTTTGGTAATCTATAAAATGGGAGACCGGCTTAGACCACTGGTTTACTAGCTTTTAACCAAAAAAATTAACAAAACAAAACAAAACCCAAAATCTTACAAGTGAGCTTAATATATAAAAATGATAAAAGGTAGTTATACTGGTTGAGGTATGGGTGGGGAGCCTCATAGCCTTACCCCCACCCGGGAAGCACCCAGGGTACCATCTGTCAACTTCTGAGACCCAAGGGAACAAGTCTGGAAAACACTGGTCTGGCAGTTCCCAGGGGTCTTTCCACTTTAGGATGCTCAGTTTCAATGCTCAACTGACAAGGTTAGTACCACGGGCTCAGAACCTATGTCTCCAATGAGCAAGGCACCAGAACCTTCTGATACCTGTCACATTCAGGCTACGGAAGAGTCTAGACCTGCTTCTAAGCCAGGAGGCTGTGTCTAATACCTAATGCTCCCCCAGTCCTACCCACACTCATGAAGCCCATTCCTACTTCCTCAGGACTCAGGAATAACAAATAGCATGTTTAGTTACAAGAAATAATCCTGCTTGTCCCTAAATTTCTACCATTAGCAATTCATCCTTTTGGGTAAAGGGCTTGCCAGTTCCCCTAGAAGGCGACATTCAGCCCACACACTTCGGGTAAACAGGTCACCAGGTCCATTCCTCCTCATGAGAAGCAGAAGAGTAATGACATCCTGGGCACTCGAGGGAGGCCCAGTGACTGAAGGAGATGACAAACCTCACCCTCACTGCCACCTCCCCTTGGCCTCCCCACATAACCATCCTCGCCCTCCCACCCCCTAGCCACCTTTAAGCCTGAAGCACTCGAGACGAATTCCACCGGGTTCTTGTTTGGCCCGACCCACCCAGCCTCTTCTTCCAGCCTCAGGGGCTCAGACCTTCAGCCTCTCAAGTTCCTTGGCTCTTCCATGATGTAATGACACAGAATCCCCAGAGTGTAGCTGCTGCAGGCTAGACAGAGGCAGCCATCAGGAGACACAAAAGCCTCCCCCCGCCCCCAACTCAGTCCTCCTCCATGCCCTCCTCCAGCCACTTGAAATAGTGGACATCTCCTTGGTCCATGGGAAGACTGAAGACTTCTGGGATTTCAAAAGGATGCACCAACCTTTGGAAAGAAAGCAGAGCCCTGTAAGTAGAATCAGCCTATGCAATTAGACCCAACTGGAAAGTATCACCTGAGCTGCCCTGCGATCTGCCATAGCCCACCTTGTCCAGCGCAGTGGCCCACCACTTCCGAGCCTGTTTCCCACCTGTCAACAAGTGGGGAGTTGGGCCAGATGGCTTTAGAGTCTCACAGTCATGGGTTCAAATTCTAAGTCTGCCCCTCCTCATAGCTATGGAACTATGGACAGGTCACTTAGTTTCTCCAAAGGCCCTACAAAAGAGGGGATAAAAATAGTCCCTCCATGATTAAATGCGATGAGGCACATGAAGCGCTCACCTGGTATACTGACCAGCCTTGCGTGCCCTGTTAAATGTCACTTACTATCTTCATTACTATCCCACACTCATCACTGTGCCTTCCCCAAACAAGCTCAACCCTAACCCCCCCTCCCCTATACCTCCGGATTCTCTTCTCCATCTAGAAAGTTCTCTGTTGATCACTTAAAAGCTTATCTATCCCTCAAGTCCCTACTCAACCACTGACCTTCTCCAAGGGATCTTCCTCGACTATCCAAACCCACAGGGATCTCTCCCTTCTCTCCATTTCTTTCACCTGGCCTTCAGCACACAATACAAGTTCTCTTCACTTCTCAGACCAAAGATATATGAGGCCTTGGGCCTCAGTCCCCCATCTGTCAAATGGGGGTGATAATCCCCTGCTTCCTTTCCAATGAAAGAGGCAATGTCAAGTTCTCATGAGATAACACACTTAGAAATCACGACACACGCACAGGCGCTTAAACATCTGGGAGTTGGGGTAATTTTATCCAGTGACTTGAGATAATGAATTTTCTTATTTTAGGGACACACATCAGTGTACGTATTTGTTTGTTTTATTTTGGGGGGGGTGAGGGGCAGAGAGGGAGGGAGAGAGAAAATCTTAAGCAGGCTCTGTGCCCAGCGCAGAGCCTGACATGGAGCTCAATCCCAGGATCCTGAGATCATGACCTGAGTGGAAATCAAGAGCTGGATGCTTAACCGACCGAGCCACCAGGTACCCCTATTATTTTAAAAGAACTAAAATATTTTTTTAATTTCTCTAAATTTTTTTTAAAAAAATAAATTTAAATTTTTATAAATTTAATTTAAATTAATAATTAATTTAATTAATTATTTTTTAATTTCCCCTATTATTTTAAAAGAACTAAAATATTTTTTTAATTTAAATTAAAAAATATTTTTTAATTTAATCAATTTTTAAATTTCTTAATATTTATTAAAAATATTAATTTTTAATATTGTTTTAATTTCTAATATAATAAACTTTAATATAACCCATGCAAACAAAGCTCCTCTGGCCCCTCAATAATTTTTAAACATGTAAAGGGATCCTGAGACCAAAATTTTGAGAACCATTGTCTCAACAAACTCATTCCAGCCTCTCATTTTACAGATGAAGAATCTGAGGGGCAGGGATGTGCCCAGGGTCATGTGGGAGGTTGGTGACTAGGCGCTAGTCTCCTGATTTTCAAGCTCATTCACTTCATCCCCAGTACGTCCCTGGCTGAGAAGAGATGCCAACATTACCTGATATAGCTGGATAGCACGTGGACCTTGGAAGTCTTTGTCTTTATTAGCTGTAAAAGAAAAAAAAAAAAATCCCTGCTTTAGGGAGGACCTCAGGCCCAGCTGGGCAGCTACTGATTCATCTGGCCACTCAGGAAACAGCATTCCTCCAGGTGACCAGGCACTGATGCATTTGCAAATTAGCCTAGGGCATCTGATGTGGGGCAAGAACCTCAATCGGTTGATCTTTGCTCAATTTTCCCTGGAACCTGGGAAAAGGCCTTGGTCTCACTCTTCCCCTATCAAGGCCCCAACGCCCCCATCCTCACTCACCAACAGGATTTCAGTGGCTTCTTCGATTTCTCCATTCCAAAAGTACCTAGAGAAGAGAACAAAAGCAAATTATGATGCTCGCAAGATGAGCCCAGTGAGATGCCTGACCTGACCCAGTCAGGTGACTTACCAAGGTAGAAACTTTTAAAATCTTTCCAAGCCCACATAAAAATGTCTGGAATTGGTCAAGTCCCCAAAGGTCATCTAGTCCAACCATTCTAATGAATGCTTCTAGCAGCTGCCTAAACATTCCTGGGGGTGAGAGGTTCACCATCTCTTGAAGAAGTCCATCGATCTACCTTACAGGCTAGAAAACATGAGATGGTTTTCTTTATGGCATGCCAACATCTGCCACCCAGTCGTTTTCTCCACCTTCCATATGAAGAGCCACCTCAGGGCAGCCCTGCAGAAACTCCTATGTTTTCT
Organism: Callorhinus ursinus; assembly: GCF_003265705.2. Taxonomy (NCBI): domain Eukaryota; kingdom Metazoa; phylum Chordata; class Mammalia; order Carnivora; family Otariidae; genus Callorhinus; species Callorhinus ursinus. Next base: position 10,272,919 of record NW_027397086.1, read on the forward strand.
CTCCTCCAAACTGGGCATCTCCAGCTCTTTCGGATTTTATTTATTTATCTTAATAAGAGAGAGTCTCAAACACACTCTGCGCTAAGCATGGAACCTGATGTAGGGTAGGGCTCGATCTCACGACCCTGAGATGACGACCTGAGCCGAAACCAAGAGCCGGACACTTACCCGACTGTGCCACCCAGGCGCCCCTGCAGCTCCTTCTATGCTCATCCTATACTCCTGGCTTCTAGGCCCCTCCCATCCTTTGGACTAGTGCTACTTTTATTATTGACTCTCAAAGTGGAGTGCCCACAAATGGATAATTAAAAAAGCACAGGAGACTTCAGGGAAAAAGTGAGCCTTATAACATATGAAAACAGGTCCAAAACTTAAAAAACAAAGTCAGTAATGAAGTTCAGAAAAGAGTCCAAAAACAGTTATCAATGGAAGGGAAAGAAAGTTGGCCTGAAAATATCAACACTGACTCAGGGCAAGTCTAAGATAGCCTACTCCACTGGTGCTATGGTGAAGGGGTCAATTATAAAAAGGATGGACATATGAAGGGAATGTGAGGCTGAAATTCTGTTCTAGTTCCCAAGCACTGGTTCCCAGACTGGCTTTATGTGAATCACCTACACAATTTTTTAAAAATTCAGTGACTCAAGCCCCACTCTCAGGGAGAATGATAGAGCAGATCTAGAATGGTGCTCAGGAATCTAAAGCACAGCCAAATTTGGGAGCTATAGAGCTATAGATGATGTGAGCCCTGAGGGGATGACATCACTGGGGGAGGGGTGTGGAGGGAGCTTCCCTTACAGAGCACTTTTCTGTTTTGACCTTCACAGTAGATATTCTCTCTCCTCACCCACCGTCCCTCCCCCCACCCAACCAGGGGAAGAAGGAGATGAGAAACAGGCTAGGATGGGCGAGATTACGGCACAAGACAAATCCTGCACAGCTAGTACTGGGATGCTGACATATTTCGATGAGGGAAATGGAACAGACCAGAATTAACTCAAGTGAGGGTGTTAAAGAAATGAAAGGCAAACAACACAAAAACAGCTTGTCACATAAGCCAACCCCTCAAAGTTTTCCAGAGAATTCAAAAGCAGTGGGAATTAGCTTCTTTGATATCCCTAATAGGCTTACTCAGGGATGGAATGCCCAGTCGGACTTCTTTGCTAACAGCAAGCTAACTAATTTAAACAAAGAATGTGCAAACAAGATTCGCTTTTCCTAAACTATAGGTCTTTTTCCTCCCTTCTCTTATTTTTGCTTTTGTTGGTTGACAGAAATCCACTAGGTGACTTCCTCCGAATGCAAATTAACAATGAACTGTTCCTTAAACAAATACCCAGCAGCTGAGTGTTCTTTCCACCAGCCAGGACCTGACCCAGCACCCCCACACCGTTCTACAGGCCATAGCAAAACTCACAGTGAGGATGCCTTGGGCAGGATGTTCACAGAGGCAGCCAGCTTCTTATCCAGGCTAGCCCTAAAGCAAACAGACAGAGTCACCGTCACCAGGGTAAGTACCCAACATCTTAAGAAAAGGGACAAGGCAAAGGAGTTCTTGGGAATTACTCTGGTTTCCTGAGAACCATTTAGAGCACCCCTTCCCCCTCAAGCCAACACATTCCATAACCAGCATGCACACCACAGAACTTCTAAAGACAGCGCAGTTTATAAATCCTTCCCTGGGTGGGGAGGAAAGGAAGGAAGCAGCTATGGCAAGGCAGTTTTAAGGACAGGCCCAGTCTGTTTGGGGAAGGGAAACTGATTAACACTGGACACAAGACGTGGATTCCATTCCCGACCCTGCATGTGACTTTAACCATGTTCTTTCTTTCATTCTAAGAATAAGTATTTGAGCCCCTATCCAAGATAGGCATGTCCCCCTCACTCAAGCTGACTCTCCTGCTGTACAATAACAGGATCAGTTTAGTCAGTGGTTTCCAACCCTTCCACCGTCATTTTAGTCTATCACCATCTTCTGCTTTTATCTCTCGGGTATGTGTCGGGCTGACACTCACTGCTTCTGATCTGTAGATACCCACGTGACCACACAGAACAGCTATAAGTCCAAGTAAGAGAAAAAAAAAAATCATACCTTGTGTTTGGCAAATATAGGCTCTTTTCACCTTTTTTATGTAAAGGTTTCCACCATAGCCCTAAGAGCAGAGCCACCACTTTGCAGACCTCTAAGATTTTTTGGGCAGACCACAGCTTGGAGCTCCTGGTCTGATGTTCTGAGTCCTGTGCAGAGCCCCAGGGAACGCAGTCAGATGTGCCCGAATTAGTGTAGGTGTCACAGAAACAGGGGCACCACCAAATCATCGATGCAAAGAAGCATTCCCAAGCAACAAAACCAGAAGCCCTCAGAATCAGGCCGGCCCTGACAAACCTTTCTCAAGTCTCAGGCCGCCAAGCGGGGGGGGGCAGTCTCTGTGCTCTGAAGTGCCTGGACCCTGCCAGATAAACCTCATCTGAGCCCTGCACACCGATCCCTCCTGCCCTCAGCTGCTGCCAAGAGAACTGACCTACTTTCTCTTCTATGAGTTCCAGGTTCAACAGTGCTCTTTTTAAGGCTCCACATTAATGTGGCACTCCCTTGGAAAGTTCCAGATCTAAATAAGTCCCTGACTGTAAGGAGAAGCACATAGCACAAATCTGTTTAAGCAAACGTGGCAAGTCTTACTCACTCAATTGTCCACTGAGAAATGACATTTTATTGCTCCTGAAGGTGGCAAGGAAACACAGGGAGTGAGTTAAACCTTTAAAAAAAATAATCCCATTGTCTCAAAGGCCCAGAATATAAACTCCTCAGTGACTGATCACAGCAACCTGTCCACAGGTAAAAGACTGTAGAAATATGGAGGGCTGTGTTCTTCAAAAAGACCCTATAGCCAAAGGAAAAAACCCAAAACAAAAACAAAAACACAACCAGAGAGTGTGAGAGCAAAAGAGAGCACATCAGCTGACTGACACACAGGCTCAGCTGAGGAGAGCAGAAGACAGAGACACGTAGAGCTCTTAGGGCCTCGAGAAACTGCCAAGTTCACAGACTAGTGAATCACAGACCACAGACATGGTTCAGCTCATACAGAATTTTTAAAAATTTTGACTTTGTTACTAATATTTATTATTAGGATATTTCACACTCAAAAAATACAGATTATCTATCTTCTCACCAGAAAGTAAGTCTGGTAACATTAGAACTACAGTCCAACAAGGTCACGTTTAGCTAGAGCTGAGCAGTGGCTACTCCCTGGAGGCATGACATCCGTTCCCACTGCTCTTCTTCCTCCCAGCACACAGGGAGAGTCAGGGCTGCTATCCACCATCACCTGCCCTCATGACACTTCAGCCCACTTTGCTCAATTAGGGGCCTACCTGTAGGTATTTGTATTTGTGCCCCGATCTAATCCATTTCCCTCTAATATACAGGAGATGGAAGCCCAGGGAAGGAAGACTTGCCTAAGGTCCTACGTGGAGTTGGCAGCAAAGAGGACACTAGAATCCAGGTCTTCTGATTCAACACTCAGGATTTTCACCCCGGCCCCAACAAGAAATGTTTCTAGGTAATTTTTCTAGCTAAGAATGTGTCTTTCAATGAAGAGATCTAAGAACCTGCCAGGAACCAGAACTGAACTGACCCAGAACTGAGAGGCAGCAGACTAATCTCTAAAGAACACTAAAGAAGACAGACCACTAGCCCAGAGCTAAGGGACCTGGCCTCAGTGCTGGTTCTGTAGCTAAGCTGGGGTTCCTGCCTGCTCCTGTTCATGGGGCCCTCCCCATCATGTACCATTTACTCTCCTATAAATCCTGGCAACTAAACCTGTCTGCCTCTTTTCTATCGAAACGATTAATAAAAAATATAAAACAAATTCGGTTGAGTGAGAGCCCCACAGCCATATTCCCTAAAGGCTCCACTTCAGACCTGCAGGTCAAGTGGGTGGACTAACAAACCGTAGACAATAGGAAATACTCATTACTCAGCCCTGCCAGCACCCAGTAAGAACGCATTATGTACCAGCGACTACAAGGAAGCCCCAAAGGAGAAAAGGCCACCCTGAGACATGAGTGCGAGAAGGCAGGGGAACTGCCACAGAAGATGAGAGCAACAGTCCCCGTCTGGAGGCCACGGGAACCAGAGCAGGCAGGAACATGAAGGCAACCATCCAGGTGAGTAGCTGGGATGCCATGGCAGGAGCAGGTGGACCCCTGGAATCTCCCAGGGCCCAGGCAGCAGTGATGGAGTGCTTGTCGCCAGGCAAGAGAGCTAAATGTGCCAGCAGAGCCGTTACAAGGGCCCCCCAGCCCCCACTCACTGAAAATAGTGCTGCATAATGCCAATTCCTGGCAGCCCTTCTGCACCTCCCCACAAACATGACTAAAAAGATGAGAAAGGTCCCAGTTAATCCCAAGTAACTGAGGAAGGTCAATAACCAAGAGACAAAACTGAACAAACAGAAGAATTTACACAAGAGAATCAGTTAATAGAACATTCAAAACCAAGCTTTTTTAAAATAAGTATAATTATATATACTTGAAAGTTGCTGAGAGCAAATCTTCAAAGTTTTCACCACACACACATATAAATGGTAACTATGTGAGGTCAGGGATGTGGTAACTAACCTTACTGTGGTAATCATTTAGCAATATGTATTTATATAAAGTATCAAGTGGTATACCTTAAATTTACACAATGTTATATGTCAATAATTGGTCAATAAAACTGGAAAAAAATTTAAAATATATTAAGTGTAATTAATATCCACAGAGAGATAAGGCAAAGTTATTGCATCCATAAAATATGATCAGACAATTATGAAATAAGAGCAGTTGGTTATTAAAAAATAGAAATCTTGAAAAGGAAAACTATTAAAAAAATTATAATTTTTTAAACAAACAAAAAACAACAGGAGGGCTGAATAGCAAAAGAGCTGAGAAACAAAGAAGAGAGACGACTGCTCCAAATTCTCCCAGCATGTAGAATAAAGAAACAGAAAAATATAAAAGTTCAGTCCCAGAGAACAAATTCAACATCTACCTAACTAGGAGTTCCAGGAAACGGACACAGAAAGAATAGAGAAAGAATATTTACCAAATGAATAGTTGAACATTAAGACAGAGAGAAACTCCTAAAATCTATCAGAGACCAAAAGCATTACCTACAAAGAACGAGACTCAACAAACACCCGACTTCTCAACAGAACCTTGGATGCAAGAAGTCAGCAGAGACCTCTCCCCAAGCATACTTGGATCCATTTACTGAACTGGCCTTTCGACTAGTTAGGATCCAGGCGTTAGAGTCCTTGTCCTCCCAATACCCCACCTCACAGATGTCAACTGACACTATTCCCTGACAGGACCCAGAGTGGCTGATTCAAACAGTTCAGCACATACCCTAGGTATACCAGAAGCATCAAAGGGATTTCAATTCCTAGCTGCTAAATATTACGGTCATATTTCTGGAGTAATCATGGGTTCTTTCAGGCAAGTGCTAGTCTCCAAATATAACATTGTGTAATGGGGCAAACACAGACATTCTGGTTGGGGGAAGAAAAATGGAATAAATTCCAAGGTTAATCTGTGACCAAGAATTTGGAAGCTGTTGTGTCCCCAAAGACCAGATTCAACATTTTAAAACACTGTAACTTAGTCTATCAATTTCAAGATGGCTGAGTTTATAGAGCTAGCCAGTCCATCACCCTCCACACCCACTAACCCTCTTTAAAGTCACAGCTATAAGAAGGAGTGAAGGGGGACATTCAGATAGAACAAACAGTTAGTGAGCATCTACTATGTCCACTTTACGGGGTAAGAACTGTACATATTTCCTATCGTTTAACCCTCACAATGGTCCTGTGAGGTAAGTGGCATTACCCTGTTATAAATCAGAAAACTGATGCTTTGAGAAAGAAAGCGACTTGCCCAGGGTCACACAGTTACTGACGTGGCACAGCCAAGATTCAAACCCTGGTCTGATTGTAAGTCCAGGGCTCTTTGTACCACACCTTGGATGCTTTTAGAAATTTGCCAAATACTGGGGTGCCCGGGTGGCTCGGTCGTTAAGCGTCTGCCAGGGTCCTGGGATCAAGTCCCACATCGGGCTCCCTGCTCGGTGGGAAACCTGCTTCTCCCTCTCCCACTCCCCCTGCTTATGTTCCCTCTCTTGCTCTCTCTCTCTAATAAATAAATAAAATCTTTAAAAAAAAAAAAAAAGGAAGAAATTTGCCAAATACTGGGGCGCCCGGGTGGCTCAGTCAGTTGATCGTCCAACTCTTGATTTCGGCTCAGGTTATGATCTTGGGGATGTGGGATCAAGCCCCACCATTTGGCTCCATGCTCAGTGGGGAGTCTGCCTGGGATTCTTTCTCTCTCCCTGTCCCTCCCCCTGCTCACACACTGTCTTTCTCAGTCTCTAAAATAAACAAATCTTGAAGGAAGGAAGGAAGGAAGGAAGAAAAAAAGAAAGAAATTTGCTAAATACGTGGAATAGCCTCCTCCTCCTCACTTGCCATGGTGAGCACCTCTAGGAGTAAGCTAAGAGAATATCTCTAAGAAGAAAGAGAGCTGAGCCAAGTATTAGAAGACAAATTCTCAGCCTGCAGAGTTCCGTTGTCCTCTGACCTTAACACCTTGGGCAGCCACCTAGCTCTCTGGGCCTCATATCCCTTAAACACTCCCATGCACCACTCAACATTTTCAGGCCCAGCAGCAGGATCTGTCGGGGGATCATTCAGCCGTGCTCCTCTTATCACCTCAAGCAGATAGCTGTGTAGTGGACAGAGTGGAGCATCCCAACAGCTCCCCCAGCCTCCTGGGGCAGCACCTAAGCCCCTTCACTGTACCTGGCAATATCTCTGGCAATTTGCTCATTGGGACAGTTGACAAAGACGATGGAGTAAGTGCCGGAGACATAGCTGCCGGTGACAGCTGAATGGAGCCGCAGGCTAAGGGTCCTGAACATGGGGTATGACAGGAAAGAAGCTGTCAGGATCTACATGGTAGGGAGAAAAAAGCACAGGTCAGCAGTGACAAGGCCAATTCACGATATGCCAGCTCAAGCAAATTGTAACCAAGGCTAAGTGTCATTTTTTCATCCCCATTCCCCATCCACAAAATAATTCCTGGTATCCGTATTGAGCTTTAGCGCTTAAGTTTTTGTGCCTAAATATTTTCCTCTGTATTTTGCAGGTGATAAAGAAATGGAGGCTCAGAAATCAAGATCACATAGCTTGTAATTGGGGAAGGCAAGATTGGGAATCGTCGTCTGGATGAGCAGAAATCCATTCTTATTGTATAAAACCGCTATTAGAAGTAATGCCAACTGGAATCCACTGAACTACTATCATCCTATGGGGATTATTTATGAATGATCTACTGATGTCGTAGAGTTAATTTCACCTCCATTCATTTGTGTCTGTGCAGGCGCTGTGGGTAGTCCAGTGGAAAAGGTAGCCTAGTTCAAAGTAATATGACCTGTGCTGTTGTAACTGAGAGGTGGTAGGACCTAGAGGAAGGTTGTACCCGAGGGAGAAGAGGCTTCAAAGGTAAGGTACCGTCTAAGTTGGATCTGAAATCATAAGTAAGTTTACAAGAGGAGAGGGAGGTACTCCTAGTTAACATTAATATGTACAAACTCAAGAGGTATTAAGGGATAGATGAGATCTCCAATCTGCAGGTATGATATCAGGAGGAAATGAGACTGGCTAGCCTTATAAAGAGAAGGGTCAGTCAGAGGAGTTTGGGGTTTGTACTCATGGGATAGGGTGCTTTCGGAGGTTTTTTAGGTAGGAGAGTAATAAACGTGGCCAAGTGGGGCAGAGTAACTTTAGAGAGAGGAGTGACCAGAAGGCCGGCTACTTAAAAGGCCATTACAATGATCTAGGAAACAGACTTTAAGCTCTTGAGCAAAGAAGATGACAGTGACAATGTGAGCAAAAGACACTCAAGATACAATTGTTCTTACTATTTTAATGACAAACATTTAAAATAAGAGGAACTGGAAACAATTGGAGAATGGCTTCCATTCCAGGGCTCTCTGCTTGGGGGAGATCATGGAGCCATTAACAGGATAGAGGTGACTTGCAAGGAGGCCCGCAGTGACTCAGGCAAGGCTGAACATAAGTGTGCTTCTCCTGCCTCCCAGCCTAGGGCTCAGGCCTCACTCAAATAAGCCTCTGTCCTCCCACTCCTTCCACGTTATTGCCTGGGGCCTGGCTCCTACTTCTTGGCAGGGCCTGAGCAGCGTTTTTAATGTTTGGAGTTTCAGTTTGACTAGAGGCCTGTCTGGGCTGGGTTCCTCAATCCCTCCTACCACCTCCACCAACACCTCCAAATCAAAATACCAGTCCTCTGAACTAAACCAGTGACCACGCAAGAACAAAAGAACCAGGCTTTTCAATGAAGCTTTTATTGCATGTGTGTGTTTTTTAATGACAACTCAACTTGACTATAAGAAAAAAGTAAAAGCACTAGAGAGCAGGATTTAAATCCTAGTGCCGGTACTGCTAACTGCCTGTGGCCTTCAACAAATTACCTCCCCTCCCTTCTGTAACTGTTACTTAGAGAATGCAGATTCTGACACTTCCGCTGCCTATCTCAGAGTTGTCATGGGTTCAAACCGGATAGCGAAAAGACTTTGTAATCACTGATTCGATAAAGAAAGGCACGGTGCTTTGCTCATCACTGTACCTCCCGCACAGTTCATGGCATGCAGAAGGTTCACAATAAATACTTGGAAACTAGTGAATTAATAATACACCTGCAAGATGTGGTTATTAAGACTAAATAGTGGGGACATCTGGGTGGCTCAATCGGTTAAGTGTCCACCTTTTGGCTCAGGTCATGATCCCAGGGTCCTGGGATCAAGTCCCACATCGGGCTCTCTGCTCAGTGGGGAGCCTAGAGCCACTTGCCAACAAAAACAAGTGAAGCACACATACATACACCCTTCTCCCTCTGCCTGCTGCTCTGTCTACTTGTGTGCTCTCTGTCAAATAAATAAATAAAATCTTAAAAAAAAAAAAAAAGACTAAATAGTGAAGTAGATAGGGCTTTCGAGTCACCGGCTTTGGCTCTGACCAGAGAACTGAATATACTAAAACACTGTCAGGCTCCAATGACTCTAAAGTGGCTTCCAGGCACAGAATCTAGACAAAAGGGGTAGTGGCCCTTTTGACCAAAAAAGCCATTTCTAGGGAAGATCTGGAACATTTCAGCCAGTAGGTTATCAGTGGAAAACTGCGCTTACAGGATTAACTATAAACTCACCTAAAATGTATTGAAACTCTCATACGAATTCATAGTCAAAATGCTAAGAGGTAAGTGGGCCCTCAGGTATCTAAGATAACCCATCATTTCACAAACAAGGTAACTGAGACAGAACATACAGAAACTCTGTGATAGAACCAAGACTAATCCAAGACTCCTGCATCCCACTGTGGGTTCTTTGAACTGCAGTGAGCATGCCTAGGAATGGGTTTAGTGGGGTCATTTCAGCTTCACATACTCCAGTGGTTCTCAACTCGGAGGAATTTTGCCCCCTGGGGGATAACTGACAATGTCTGGAGACAATTCGGACTGTCATGACTGAGGAGGAGGTGCTCTTGGCATCTAGTAGGTAGGTAGAGGCCAGAGTTGCTGCTCACATCCTTCTGTTGTTCCACACAACACACAGTGAAGGACGGACAGACAGCTCTTTACACATGTCTCCCCCAGGGTCTCATTCATTTTCACACGCGCAGGACTTTACCCACCCTTGACAGGGAGATTTGAGAAATGTTTGTGGACCTAGCAACAATGTGTTGGAAGCATGAGAGGCCAGTTTGGAACCAAGGGTGGACTACAATATATTCATTCTGTGACATTCTATGAATGCAAAATTGACAGAAAATACACACATCAGAATATTCCCCAATAGCAATATTATAATGGAAAAAGATTCACTATAATTTTTAAAGTCTTTATAACATTTTCATACTTACCTTTTACTAAACACTTTTTCTAATTTTACATTCTTTTAATATGTATCCCTTTGGTTCATATTTCATTCTGCCATTTTTTTTGTCCTGGAATATTTACATAGCTTTGAAGAGGTTATGACTGACTTTACAACCTGTGTTAAGACAGAAGGGGCCTCAGCAGCCACCCAGTGATTCTAACCTTGTAATCGACCTAATTTTAAGGAACCTGTGATACTCTGAAATTGAGTGCTACATTGTGTTTAGCCATACATTTTCCTTGTACAAATCCAGAATTTTCACATGCACACACACACACACACAAATCAAGAAAATCTACAGTTCCAAAAAGGTTAAGAGCCACTGATTTGTGCCAATTTTTCAGATGAGTAATGTAATGGCCAGAGAGAAGAAATCACCCAAAAAGTGAGCAAGACTTCTGACCCTCTTCTACAGTTCTTTCCACATCCCTGCTCAACCACCACCACCACAACACATTTGAAGATATTTCAGAGATGAGAAAACCAAACGCTTCTTCAAATGCAAAACAAAAACAACAACAAAAACAAAAAACGAGATAGTGACCGCAAGAGAAAGATTAAAAGAATCTATCATGTGACCCCTAGATCAGAACTCGCCAGCAGACAGCCCATCACCTCCCCGGACAACCCCGGCAATGAAATGCAGCCCAGTCACTCCTCCTCACAAAGTGGGGAGTGAAGGGTTGCTGGTAATCTTCAGAAGTATGCTATACACTCTCCAGGACACCAGGGTCGGGGGGAGGGCTGGCGGGGGCGGTGGTCGTGTGTCTCAGGGGATTCCCCCTTCCACCTCCTACCTGCCTGCTCCCAGCTCAAAATCCCAGAAGCAGAAAAAAGAAACACACCTTCTCCCCTCAATTCCCCAGGTTGGAGGTTTAGGAGTGAGAGAGTTCACAGAGCCGTAGCATGGGACACTCACCAGGAAGCCTATGAGGACAGAGGGCCGCAGGCAGCCTGGCAGAGGGCACCGAGGGCCCAGCCTGTCCATGGCGTCGCTGGTAATTCAGTAGCACAGCCGTGGCAAAGTGCAGCCTCGGGCTGAGCTGCAACCTGATGGGCGGGCACGGAGGGCCTACACTGCCCTATCCCCTCACCACCTGCTGCCTGCCCCACCGCCCAGTCAGGCCCCAGCCAGGCTGGCGGGGAGGGCAGAGTGAAGTGGGACGGGGCAGGGAAGAGGGAGTAATTCTCACTAGGCAATTCTCTTCCCAGAAACAAAAAACCCAGACACCATATGCTGACCTACAACCCCGGAAAAAATTAAAATACTAATTTTCCCTTCCTGTTCTAACAACAACAACAAAATGATAAAATTCCCATATATATAGATAAAGAGATCTACGTTTCTTAGATACATAAAACTTCCAGAAACCACGGCACACAAACACTAATACACATACACAAAACGCTTCCACTTTATAGGGGCCCATCCTGCCAACAAAAACAAGTGAAGCACACATACATACAGGCGTGCGCACACCCACACACACACCTGCCTTCCTGTCCCCCCCAGCACCTCCTCCTCCCAGGATCTCCCATCTAATTCTCCCTGGCTTAAAATACTCTTGTTCCCACCTGCTCTCCCTATGAACTCACTCATCTTTCTAGGCCAGCTGCTCCGTGCAGCTTTTTGCAGGGTTAGTCCCACAGTCCTCTATTTCCCCTAAGGCACTTCGTACACACTTTTGTTGCAGCATTCGACATCATCAACTATGGAGAGCTGCAAACAAGTAAGAGGAGCAGCAAGCTAATGACTGACTGCTGCCCTTCGGGGATGCAGAGTCCACTGATGCCACGGTGTACAGTTTTTTAATCCAGCTTTTTATGTGAAGTATCTTAATTTTTAAATGATATGTCTGGGGCAGGGGAAAGGACTGAGTACACAAGGCCACCAGTAAACTTTCTCAAGGAAACTGTTCTATATCTGGATTGTGGTAGTGGTTACACAAGTGTTTAAAAAAATTCAACAAAATTCAACATACACTTACGTTGGTGAATTCTATATTGTATGTAAACAGTACCTTAACAAGCCGGGGAAATGCTGGAAACCAATTCAAAATTGTTGTATGCTGGGTAAACCAAACAAAACAGATCTGTTAGCCAAATCTGGCTTGCAGGCTGCAAGTTCACAGTCTTTGTGTTTAATTATCTGTTTACTGTCTGTCTCATTCCTTGGGACTCTTAAGTTCTTAAAGGCCCACACTTCTCACCAGTGTCTGACAAAGTAGTTAATAAACCAGTTGTAGCCCTGGTCTTATCATTTACATAGTTAGCTGTGAAGACTCAGGCCAATTACATAAACTCTCTGAGCTCTGGGCCGGGGCGGGGATTAACAAAGAATACTCATGTAAGAATGTTGTAGAAAATGTAAGACCATGTCAGCTTTTCAAAAGCAAGTGGTCTCAGGACTCCTGGCCGGCTCAGCGGCAGAGAATGTGACTCTTGATCTCAGGGTTGTGAGTTTGAGCCCCACACTGGGTGTAGAGATTACTTAAAAAATAAAACCTTTAAACAAACAAAAACCAAAAGCAAGTAATCTCATACTGACTACCATGGTTAACTCAGAAAATCTCCATTTGTGATTGAAGAACTTAGTATCTGTGGAAAAACTGGGTTAGAGAAAATGAAGCTGTGGTCCTAAGAAAACCTTTTTATATCCAAAGTCCAGTAAAATAAGTCAAGACTGTGATCTTTTATACCTATTACATTAATAAGAAATATAGCCACTATTAATGACCATTTACCTTAGATCCCGAGATGACTTCCTGAGATGATGTCCCCAATTTTAGCACAGGACCCCACACAGCTTATGCTCAATAACTGTTTGTTGAATGACTAAATGACATGGATGTGTGGCTGGTGATGATAAGGATGGTCATGATGAAGGGAGATGTTGGGGCAACAGGGGAAAAATGGCAAGAGATGAACTGTCATTTGGAAGGCACTGCCTCTGAATTCTCTTCTTCCTTTAACTCAGGCACATCTACTCTCTCCAGATTCAATTCCAAGGTTAGATTCCAAAAGTCCAATTCTGCATTTATGGCTTTGGCAGATTCTTCAGATAGAGTGAGAGTCTCAGTGCCACTGCTTGAGGGTCCAGGATCTTCTTCTGGAGGCTTCTTGTCCTCTTTCCTTCTCTCTACCTGCTTCTCCTCATGGGATTCAGATTCAGACTCCCCTTCAGACTCCGATTCTGCATCCATCTTCTTCATCCACACTACTTCCTCTTTGCTTGTGTCTTTTTCTTTCTTCAGCTCCTTTGCTTTATTTTGAAGGTTCTTTTGCACCTCTTTATAGGTATATAACAATTTATTGAAGTCTTTTTTAAAGGCCAAACTTCGGTCCAGGAAAGGATCCATATCAATTGCAGCATCAATGAGGTCTGAGGCCTGGCGTAAGACAGCATTCAATTTCCTTAAATTCATCTTTACCTCTGGTTCCGGGGACTTGTCTTCTTCCGTATTTACTGATACAGACTCTCTCTCAGTTATGGCCAAAGCCTGAAACTTGAGCAGCTCATTAATTTCACCCTCTTCGATGTCAAGGAATTTAAAGTCCATCCGTTTTGCAGACTCTACGATTTTTGCAACTTCTTCATTAGCTCTTGGGAAACATGCATAATCATTCACAACATCTTCCCAAAGTTTCCACCAGGCTTTATTAAGGGCAGCTGGTTTTATATCATCCATTGCCTCTTTTATCACTACCAAAGCATCAGCAATGTTGTATTGCTGCCATGTTTCTTTCAAAGTAAGGCAAGGGTTTTTTTCAATACAGTCAGCAAAGTGGTCAAACATATGCTTGGTGTAATACCTCCTGAATGCTTCAATTACACCCTGGTCCAAGGGCTGAAGATAGCTAGCGCCTTCCAGAGGGAGGAACACAATATCAACATTAGGATGAGCAAAGAATAATGAGTCTGGGTGATTGGGACCTCTGTCCAGAATTAGCAACACTCTGAACTCAAGATTTTTTTCTATTAAATAACTCCGGGCCTGATGGATAAAACAATTATGAAACCAATCCAAAAAGAGGGCAGCGGTTAATGATACTTTAGGGTGTGATCGCCAGAACACGGGAAGGCGGTTTTTATCTTTTTCCAAAAGACAAGTGGGGTTGGGGTCTTTATAAAGCAGCAAGGGTTTTATCATTTTGTCACCGGCGGCGTTGGCACAAAAAATGAGGGCTATCCTGTCTTTAGCTTCCTCTAAGCGTTCGGGGTTTTTGTCTTTTTCCCTAAAAGTACGTGAAGGCATGCACTTCCAAAACAGGCTCACCTCCTCGGCGTTGAAGACCTGCTGGGGCACGTAGCCTCTGGCTCTGATGAGTCTCTGGACTTGTTTGGAATACTTGGGTGCCGACTGGGCATTCAGGGGTTCTTCCTCCCCCATCAGCCTCGAATTTCGCAGACTGTAGCGGTTCCTAAACTTCTCAAACCATCCCTTGCTCGCATGGAACTTATCCGGGTTGCCGTTCCCAGTGGTTTCGACCAGCTGCTTGTAAATGCGCTTGGCCTGGCTGCAGATGGCTTTCAGCGTCAGAGGCCGCCCCCCTATGGTCTGGTCCTCCACCCAGAAGGTTAACTCGGTCTCCATCTTCTCGATGTTTACATCACGGGGAACGCACAGCACCTTGGAGCACACCGGCGAAACACTCTCCATGCTGGCCCTGATGGCCTTCTCGTTTTTCTTAATGGTGCGCACGGTTGACTCGTGGACGCCAAACAGGCGCCCCACGTCGGTGTTACTCACGCCTTCTTCCAGCTTCTCGAGAATTTTCATCTTGTCCTCCAGAGGCATGACCCTCCGCCTCCTCTTGACGCGTGTCTGGCCCGGAAGCAGGATGCCCATAGCCTCCGCGCCGCCTGGGGTGGCCTCGGCCGCTGCCCAAGCCGCGGCGGCCTCCACCACCGCCGCCCTCGCCGCAGCCGACAGCCTGGCTTTGGGCCCGGGCGGCCGCCCGCGAGGCCGTTTAACCTTCTGTGGGTCCTCATTGTCACCACTCCGCTTGCCGGGCATCTGACGCGCCTTCGCTCTCTGAGGGAAATACGCAAGCCGACCGGAAAGTCGGCCTCCGCGACCCCCCGAGCGGCGCCCGCGATGACGCCCGGCCGCGACCCCGCAAACACCGGCGACAGTTGGCCCAGCCCCTTGACGGCCCCCGTCTCGCGAGGCTTGGCGGCCCCCGAGCGCGCGCGCGGCCCGCCGGCCCCCACATTGCTATTGGTGCGGCCGGGGCAGCTCGCAGTCCCGGCCGAAACCCCGGGCAGGGAGGCCTCGCCCCGCAGATCTCGCGAGGCTCGGAGCGGGTCGCCCGGAGCCAGGAGCCGGGATCCCGCGGAGCCGCCAGCCGGGGCGGGAGGAGCGCGATGGCGGCCCAGGCGCTGGCGCTGCTGAGAGAAGTGTCGCGACTGGAAGCGCCGCTGGAGGAGCTGCGCGCGCTTCACTCGGTGCTGCAGACTGTGCCGCTCAGCGAGCTCCGCGAGTTAGCGGCCGAACTGCGCCTCGGCCCGCTCTTCTCCCTGCTCAACGAGAACCATCGGTGAGACGACCCCAAGCATGGAGACGAGGGTGGCTGGGAGGAGGGGAAGGGTTCTCCCCAGTCGCAGGGAGGGTGAAGAAGTCGCTGACACTTTAGCGGGAGGGACCCTGGGTCGCGGGGCCAGACGCGGCGCTCGGTCCAGCCTCCGAGTTGTGTGATCCTGGCCGTCGTCCGGCCTCACTGCCTTCATCCTTGAAACAGGAATTGGAGAGGGAAGGCGAGGCTGCCCACCTAGAAGGAGGCTCCGCAGTCATGTGTACGGGTTCGTGCCTTTCTTTCCTCTTGAGAAGGGGTCCTATCCTGGTAATTTGACAAGGTCCACCCACATTTTAAAATTCACGTATCTTTTGATCCGTAGGCATGGAACAGGCAGGTATGCGCGCACTCAAAATGTCCTGTATAGAGAGAAGGCTGCATGACAGAAGGTGACAGCAAAAAACTAGAAACAACCTAAATATCCGCTAAAAGGGGTTGGAAATAAATTATGATACATTACTGTGTAGCCCTGTGCAGCTAGCAGAAGAATTGAGGTAGATCCGTATATGTGGACATGGAAAAATCTCTAATATATGTTGTTGAATGAAAAAGGGAAATTGTAGTTTATGATTCCATTATGTGTAATGTTTTTAAGGATTCAATCGCCGTCCCCCCTCCCCACTACACAGACTAGTAGAACACTGAGAATATCTGAAAGGTACAGCAGAAACTGTTAATACAGAAGTGGGACTTAGGATGGCAACTTTTTTCATTTTATGCACATCTGTACTGTTTGATTAAAAAGCACTTTGTATAAGTACTGCGCGCTAACCGATTGCGCCACTGGAGCTCCTAATTGTACACGTTTGTGATCCAGAAATGTAAAAGTGATCCTTCTACTTGAAACGGTAAAAAAAAAAAAAATCACTGGATCGACACTGGGTGATTTCAGGGGGCTTTCTTGGCTCTATCCTTCTGAGATTCCTCCCTTTTTTATACATGTTCTGCTTCATTAAACCCATTAGTTAACATTATCCGGTTCTGCCTATGAAATATCTCTTTTCTGTCCTCTTTAATTCAGGCCCTCATTTTCTCCCTCTTGCTGGGTAACTTGCTATTAGTCTGACTCACTACTTTTAAGCTTCTTTGTCCAGCACGCTCTTCCCACAGAGCAACCAGTTAACTTCTTGGGTCATTTGTCTCAGATCTTTGCCATGGTTTCCCATTGTCTACACTATGAAATCATGACTTCTTTTTCTGGCATTTGGGCCCTTACAGTATATTTCCATCCTACTTTTCCAGCCTCATCTTTTCCCTCCACTCCTCCACAAATACTTCATCTGCTCCAGCTACCACGTGGCACATTTACTTTCCCTTGAGCATGACTTGGCACTTTCGTAACTTTGTTCATGCCGGCCCTTCTAACTGAAATGCCCTCCCTCTCTCCAAATTCTTTCCATTCTTGAAAGCCCAGGTAAAGTGCTGTCACCTCCAGAAAGTCTCACTTGGCCACTCCAGTTTCAAGGGACTGATCCTCAGATCTCCTAAGAGACATTATCATTATTTCTGTTAATGATACTTGACACTGTTGCATTATATTATAGTTCTTTATGTGTTTGCTTCTGGTTTGAAAATCCTTTGAACGCAGGGGACATATTTTGTTCATCTCTGCATCCCTCTTAGGGTGTAGCACATAGTACAATATATGCCAAATAGAAGATTAGACTCATAAATTTTAAAGAGGCCACCTAGTCCAACCACTTTATATCAGGGATGAAGAAAATTTCAAAAGTCATAACCTAAATTAACACCAGAGATACAGTAGGAACTGAAATGAATGGGAGTTTGAAGAATAAGGTGCATCGGGGATGTGTTTTGCCTAATGAAGGAGCAGTGCTCTAGGAAACAGTTTTAATGGAAATTTAAAAACAGGGTAATTCAGAACTGGGTACATAAGAGATACCAGTTGCAATTTGTGAGAATAATAATTCTGCAGATAGTAGACTGGCAGTCTCTAGATATTTCTATTATCCCGGCAAAACCAGGTTGCTATATATTGGTTCAGAATCTGATCTAATAGATGAAAATCTAGAATCTTGACAGCAGTTTTTGTGATAGAAAGTGAGTCCTAAGATTATTGCTTTACAATATGGAGATTGATTGTAAATTATTAACTCTTTGGCTTTTTTACTATAAAGAGCCACATGTGATCTGAAATTTATGCACTATACAGTTTAACCTATGGCTGCTTTTTAAAAAAAAATAGCCTTATTGAAATGTGGTTTGCATAAAATAAACTGCACATAATAAAATAAACAATTTGAGGGGCGCCTGGGTGGCTCAGTTGGTTGAGCGTCTGCCTTCAGCTCAGGTCATGATCTCAGGACCTGGGATTGAGCCCTGCATCTGGCTCCTTGCTCAGCAGGGAGCCTGCTTCTCACTCTGCCACTCCTCCTGCTTGTGCTCTCTTGCTCTCTCTCTGTGTCAAGTAAATAAATAAAATCTTTAAAAAAAACTACACAATTTGACAGGTATTGACATATTGACATATGTATACACCCATGGAACCATCACCACAGTCAAGATAGCAAAGATATCTCTTACCCCCAGAAGTTTCCTTGTGCTTCTTTGTAATCCCTTTCCACCTCAGCCAGGCAACCACTGATCACTACAGATAAGTTTGCCTTTTTTTTTAAAAGAGTTTTATATAAATGGAATCCCACAATATGTACTCTAGTTTCTTTCACTCATCATAATTATTTTAAATTTTTCCATGTGGTGTAGATGAATACTTCATTCCTTTTTGTTGCTAAGTAGTAGTCCCTTGTATAGATGTACCACATTTGTTTTCGGTTTACCTGCTGGTGAACATTTGAGCTGTCTTCAGTTTGACTCTATTACAAATAATACTGCTATGAACATTTGTGTACAAGTCTTTACATAGACATATTCTTTTCTCTTTGAGTTAATACCTAGGAGTGAAATGGCTAGATCATATGACGGGTGTGTATTTAACTTTTTAAGAAACCGTCTAACTGTTTTCCAAAGTAATTGTACCATTTTACATTCCCACCAACAGTGTATGAGAGATTATAGGCCTAAATATAAAACCTAAAACTATAAAACTTCTAGAAGAAAACCTGGGAGAGAATTTTTATGACCTTGGGTTGAACAAAGATTTCTTTGGTGTGACACCAAAAGCGTGATCCATAGAAGGAAAATTGATAAATTGGACTTCATCAAAATTAAATACTCTGCTCTTCAAAGGCCACAGTTAAGAGAATAAAAAGGCAAGTCACAAATGGAGAAAAATCTTTGCAAAGAGTATATCTGATAAAGGACTTGTATTCAGAATATATAAAGAGCTTTCAAAATTCAGAAACAAGAGAAGTATCCAATTTAAAAATGGGCAAAATATTTGAACAAGAAGACACAAGGTTGGCAAATAAGCACATGAAAAGATACTCAACATTATTAGTCATTAGGGAAATGCAAATTGAAATTACAATAACAAAGCAATTCAAGTATCTACCAGCAGATGAATAGATAAAGTGTGGTATATACATCCAATGGAGTATTATTCAGCCTTAAAAAGAAAGGAACTTCTGGGCGCCTGGGTGGCTCAGTCGTTGGGCGTCTGCCTTCGGCTCGGGTCATGATCTCAGGGTCCTGGGATCGAGTCCCACATCGGGCTCCTTGCTCCGCAGGAGGCCTGCTTCTCCCTCTCCCACTCCCCCTGCTTGTGTTCCTGCTCTCGCTGTCTCTCTCTCTCTCTCTCTCTGTCAAATAAATAAATAAATAAATAAATAAATAAATAAAAAAGAAAGGAACTTCTAACACATGCTACAACATGGAGGAAACTTGGAGACAACATTCTAAGTGAACTAAGCCAGTCACAAAGGACAATATTGTATGATTCCAATTAGATGAGGCACCAAGGGTAGTCACATTTAGAGAGAGAGAAAGTAGAATGGTGGTTGCTAGGGGTTCAGGGGAGGGGAGAATAGGAAGTTACTGTTTAACAGATACAGAGTTTGGGGCGCCTGGGTGGCTCAGTTGGGTGTCTGCCTTCAGCTCAGGTCATGATCCTGGTGTCCTAGGATCCAGCCCCGTGCTGGGCTCCTTGCTCAGCGGGGAGTCTGCTTCTCCCTCTGCCCCTACCCCCTGCCCATGCTCTCTCATACTCTCTCTCTCTAGCAAATAAATAAATGAATCTTTAAAAAATAGATAACAGAGTTTTCCATTTGAGAAGATGAAAAAGTTCTAGAGATGGTTGATGGTGATGGCTGCACAGCAATGTGAATGAACTTTAATGCAAAGAACTGTACATTTAAAAAATGGTTAAAATGGTAAATTCCATGGTGTATCCAGTCACAATTTTTTTAAAAAGGAAAAGAAATCCATATCCATTCACAGTCCTTCCTCCGCCTTCCTCCTATCTGTCCCTCCCCTAGCCCCTGACAACCAGGAATTTGCTTTCTGTCTCTATAGATTTGTCTGTTCTGGACATTCATATAAATGGAATCATCATCAAAAGGAAGCTTTTTATGTCTGGCTTCTTTCACTTAGCATATTTCCACATTTCATCCATGTTGTATAATATTCCATTGGGTGGATAAAACTGGTTTGTGTTTATCCATTCATTAATTGATGGACATTTGGGTTGTTTCTATTGCTATGAACATCCACATACAAATTCTGTGTGGACATATGGTTTCAGTTATCTTGGGTATAATAAACATTCTTAATCATTCTCTTAGGTGCAGTTATACAAAGTGGAATCCCTAAGTTAAAAAAGTTACGTTCATTTTTAAGGCTTTTGCTATGTATTGCTTAATCAACTTTTAGAAAAGTTGTATCAGTTTAATTGTATGCTCCTATTAACAGTATATGAGTGCCTGGGCTGTTTACTTGTACTGCCCAAAAGAGAAAAGGAAATTATTCTTAAAACATCTTCTGTATCCACAACAACTGTATCCAGTTCTGATTAATTTACCTCTTTAATTGCTCCTGAATCTTTTCCCTCTTCTCCATCCCTCCTTACTACTCCCCCGTTTCACTCCCTCATCACCGGCCTTCTAACTGAAAAATGCTTTCTCTAACTGATGCAGAGTGACTTCCTCAAGTCAGATCTCATCATGTTACTTTCTGCTTAAAACCACTTCATGGCTTGCCATTGCCTTCTGGAAAAAGTCTGAATTCTGTAGCATGACAAAAAAGACCCATCAGAATCTGGCTTCTGTGCATCTTTCCTTTTTTATTGCTCCCCATTCATACCCCCCTTTTACCTTCTCCCCAGTTCTCTCCCATTCTTACCCCAGTGAAATGGAGCTCCTTGTACTTCCTTGAATGTATAACACTGCCTCATTCCTCTGTTCCCCTTCATGTGTCCTACCTGGAACACCTTTGTCCTCCTAGATAATCCCCACTTTTTCTTAAAATTTAGCTGAGCTATTACCCCCTCTGGGAGGGCTTCCTGATCCCTGTGTTCTTTTTTGAGCTCCCATAGCTTCATAATCCTAACCTCTAACATTTATCCACCTGATTATAGTTGCCTTTCTGTCCTTCCATATTTTCCTTTAGACCGAGCTCATTGAGGCTAGAGAATTAGCCTTCTTTGTAGCCCCAGCACAGGCATGGCACATAATGGGTACTTAGTAAAATGTTTAGTAAATTAGTAGAAGTTAGTATTTTTTTTAAGATTTTATTTATTTTTTGAGAGAGAGGGAGAGAGATAGCAAGAGAGAGAGAGCACGAGCAGCGGGGAGAGGGAGAAGCAGGCTCCCCCCAGCAGGGAGCCCGCCATGGGGACGGGGCTTGATCCCAGGACCCAGGGATCATGACCTGAGCCAAAAGCAGATATTTAACCAACGGAGCCGCCCATGCGCCCCCAAAGTTAGTATTTTAAAGGGAATTCTGTGTGGAGAAGATCCTCATTGAGCCAGGCTTCAGATATTAATAGGTTGTTACTACGTACCTGGCAGGACACAAACTAATGAGATCTATGATGTCTCCTTTAGGGAACAGATCACTTTGTGTGTATCAATTCTGGAGAGATTGCTCCAAGCTGTGGAGCCAGTTCACATGGCCCGGAACCTTGGGGCTGACCTTCAGAGGGGACTGACTCACCCTGATGAT
Organism: Callorhinus ursinus; assembly: GCF_003265705.2. Taxonomy (NCBI): domain Eukaryota; kingdom Metazoa; phylum Chordata; class Mammalia; order Carnivora; family Otariidae; genus Callorhinus; species Callorhinus ursinus. The sequence goes on from NW_027397086.1 coordinate 10,294,571, forward strand.
TCCGTAAAAATTCTCACTCTATCCCAGGTATGAAATTTTACTAGCACATAATAAGGGAACTGACATTTAGTGACCACCTGCTCTGGACCAGGCTCTGTGTTGGGTGCCAAAGATAGAGAGATAAAGAAAACAGAATCTCTCTCTGTGCCTAGGAAGTATCTAGTCTATTCTAGTGTGCATAGCTAACTATAACCAGGAGGATCCAAGCTAAAGTAAGGAGTTCTAATAAGTATTGTCTGAAATATTCATTCATCAAATACTGACTGAATTCCTTTTACATGCCAGGCATTATACCATATACTGTTAGAGCTACCAAGATAAATAAAGCCTATTTCTTTCCTTCAAGGAGCTCCTTGTCTAGAGAAAGTAATTGCCATATTAGTTCTTATTATAGTGGCATGAAAAAAGTACTATTGTAAAGGTCACTAAACCAAGAAATTGAGACAGTAACTCTTATAACCCTAGTAACCAAAATACTCTACTATTTGGGTGAAGAGCTGCTGCTGAGGATTATTTTGTTAAGCTGTTTGTTAAGCAGTTAGTTACTTAGTAGGCATTCAAGTACTGTTTTTCCTTCTCTCCTCTGGAAGTATTAATTCAACAGAAAAGGAGAAAGTATTGATTGATTCTCTGACCATTTATGTGCTAGACACCATAGTAGGTACTTTTCCTGTTTAGTCTCCTTCAATCATCATAACTATCCTGCAGTTAAGTATAGTATTCTCATTTAACAGATAAGAAATTAGGTTCAAAGAAGTTAGTTAATTTGCCCAAGGTCAGTGTAGCTAAAAATTGATAGAACTAGAATTTGTATTGTCTTCTCTCACTGAAGTGTCAATTCTTTACTGTTAATTTTTTTCTTTCTTTTCAATAATGTGACTATACCATGAGTGTTTCAGCTTTAATGAATTTGGGTCATTTGGAATTTTTAATGGCTTGTCTTATAGCTGTAATCAGTAACTCCTAAGATAAATGCACACTAAGGGAGTTTCTGATTGCTTTTTTATTTCAGGTCGGAAGAATTGTTGAAAATTCTGATGCTGTTACTGAGATTCTAAATAATGCTGAATTACTAAAACAGATTGTTTATTGTATTGGTGGAGACAATCTGTCTGTAGCTAAAGCGGTGAGTCACCTAGAACCATCAGCTTAAATACACAGAGTATCCTAAAAAACAAAAGAAGGCCTTCTGGATTGAGAGGTGCAAGTTTAGGATGGATGATTTGTATAGTTGAATTGGTAACCTCATATAGATGATATCAGATAAATAAATGCTGTCAAATAAATACCAGTAAACCCTTCCTGTTTTCTAGAATACACATATGTAAATTATCCATCATGGAGCTTATATTAGGTTGCTTGATAAGAAACAAAATTTACATCATGTGTTTTCTAGTGGCAATACTATGTATCTTTTTCAGTTTTAAATAATGATACCTAAAACACAGTGAATGCTCATTGTGCAAGATGCATTCCACATACTGATTTCACATCAATCTCATGAAGTAAATATTAATATTTTGCATTTTTATGATTTAAGAGGTATTTCCTTTCCTTATAAGGCCATTAAGTCCCTGTCAAGAATATCACTAACCCAAGCTGGACTGGAGGCTTTATTTGAAAGCAATCTGCTGGATGATTTGAAAAGGGTAATGAAAACAAATGACATTGTTCGATACAGAGTGTATGAGGTAAGACTAAAAGCATGCCTTTTTTTTTTTTTTTGAGAGAGAGAGAAAGTGCAGGAGTGCAGGGGGAAGGGCAGAGGGAGAGGAAAAGAAGATCTTAAGCAGTCTCCATGCTCAGCATGGAGCCCAACGCAGGGCTCGATCTCATGACCCTGAGATCATGACTTGAGCCGAAATCAAGAGTCGGACACTCAACCAACTGAGCCAGCCAGGTGCCCCTAAAAGCACACTTTCTTTTTTTTTTTTTTTTTGAAAGATTTTATTTATTTATTTGACAGAGAGAGACACAGCGAGAGAGGGAACACAAGCAGGGGGAGTGGGAGAGGGAGAAGCAGGCTTCCCGCAGAGCAGGGAGCAGGATGTGAGGCTCGATCCCAGGACCCTGGGATCACGACCTGAGCCGAAGGCAGACACTTAATGACTGAGCCACCCAGGCACCCCGCACACTTTCTGATGCCTACAATTCAGAATGCAATGGAGCTTACACTGGAAGGCAAGATGGCTTGTTTACCATGTATTCATTGAGTGTGTTAGGCCCTGTGTTAGGCCCTATATTAGATGCTGGGGATGTGGGGGTGAACTCCCAGCCTAGTATGTGGGACAGTCATATAAAAAATATTTACAGTGCACTACATAAAGTACTATAATAAAGGAGATAATGTTAAAACTAGACTTTGAAATAATTATAGTAGTAAGATGAAGAAATGACTCTCATTTGCACCCACTTTGTACTTACCATTGTGCTAAATCTCCACATATATTGTCTTCAGTTTTTATGGTAAACCCTATACATGATCATCATTAACCTCACTATTGATAGAGTAGCTGACCCAGGCCATACAGTTAATAGGCTGCATATACAAAATGGAACCGTTGACAGTCTAATTCCCTGTTCACAACACTTTCTTACTTTGCATGTCTTAATACCATGCTATCCTGGTTTCCCTTCCACCTCTCTAGCTATTTCTTCTCAGTGTCCTGGCTCATTATCTTCTATTGAACTTTTAATTGTTGGAGTTCATGAAGGTGAATTCCCAAACCCTGTTCGCACTGTATATTCATTTCTAGGCAATTTTATTCATCTTATGATTTCAGTTCCCGTCTATATGGGATGACTCCATACACCTCCAACCCAGACCTCTCTTCTGAGCTCAGACCCTCATGTCCAACAGCTTACTCACTGTTCCCCCTTTAGACCTATGTATTCTAGGCCCCTCACACTCATGCTCAAACCAAATTCCTAAGCTTCCTTACCCAGCCCATGCTCCAGTCAAAAATAGCAACACACTGGCCCTGTATCATAGTCAGCATGGTTGCGTATTAGACCTTGAGCTCATTCTCTGTGAGGCCTTGTTCTCCCTGCCACATATCCATTAGGTCCATATGGTGTCAGTTTTACTTAAACCATGCATTTCTCTTCCTTGATATAGCCACCACTACCCTAGTCTAAGCTACCAGTATCTCTCACCTGGACTGTTCTATTTGCATCCAGACTGGTCTCTGCTCATCCATTTTTGATACCACTAGTCTATTTTTGGATGCGGTCAGGATGATCTTTTAAATATTCAAATCTGGTTCTGTCATTCCTGTGCTTAAAATCCTTCAATGTCCTATATCTCCGTAAGCCCTCAGGACAGCTTTGTGGAGTGACTAAGTGAATGACTGATAGAATGTATGAATGAATGAATGATTTTTAACCATTTTTTTGCTGATTTAGACTTTTGTACCCTGATTGATGATTTCTTAAAAAAAAAAATGGCACAAGTACAATCAGATAGAATGGAGTATTTCCGTGCCAAAGTAATTCTTACATGTTCAATGAAGTTTTTCTACTTATGGAGACAAATAATGGATTTTTTTAAAAATTCAGTTATATTAAGTGCCTAGTCCTGTGTTTAATTTAAACTGAGATCTAACACATGAAAAAATGCTCAACATCACTAGCCATCAGGGAAATACAAATCAAAACTACAATGAGATACAACCTTACACCAGTTAGAATGGCAAAAATTAACAAGACGGGAAACAAGTGTTGGCAAGGATGTTGAGAAAGGGGAACCCTCTTACACTGTTGGTGGGAATGCAAGCTGGTACAGCCACTCTGGAAAGCAGTATGGAGATTCCTCAAGATGTTAAAAATAGAGCTTCCCTACAACCCAGCAAATGTACTACTAGGTATTTACCCCAAAGATACAGATGTAGTGAAAAGAAGGGGCACCTGCACCCAGTGTTCATAGCAGCAATGTCCACAATAGCCAAACTGTGGAGGGAGCCGAGATGCCCTTCAACAAATGAATGGATAAAGAAGATGTGGTTCATACATACAATGGAATATTACTCAGCCATCAGAAAGGATAAATACCCACCATTTGCATCGACATGGATGGAACTGGAGGGGTGCTAAGTGAAGTAAGTCAAGCAGAGAAAGACAATTGTATGGTTTCACTCATATGTGGACCATAAGCAAATAGCACTGAGGACCATAGGGGAAGGGAGGGAAATCTGAAGGGGGAGAAATCAGAGAGGGAGATGAACCATGAGAGACTATGGACCCCGAGAAACAAACTGAGGGTTTCGGAAGGGAGGGGGGTGGGGGAATGGGGTAACAGGGTGATGGGTACTAAGGAGGGCACGTGTTATGATGAGCACGGGGTGTTATATGCAACTAATGAATCATTGAACACTACATCAAAAACTAATGATGTACTATACAGCAGCTAACTGAACATAATTAAAAAAATTAATTAAAAAAAAGAAGTAGTATTAAAAGCCTTGGGCCAGGGAACTTTAAAGAGTATTCTTCCTTATGTTAGAAGAGGTTTCATTTCATCTTGTCATTGAAAGAATTGAGAAAGGACGAGAGAACCTGTTTGGTTATAAAAATCTAAATAACTATTAAAAAAATGAGATTTAACAGATTTGGGGCTGTTTTGACCTTTTTGCTTTTTCTGTTTTTTTCTTTCAGTTAATTGTGGAGATTTCTTCTGTGTCACCAGAATCTTTAACCTACTGTACCACCAGTGGATTGGTAACCCAGCTCCTCAGAGAGTTGACTGGGGAGGATGTGCTGGTCAGGTATGTTGGCTGAGAGAGCTCTTAAAACGTCTTTTTTTGGAGGTCCAGGAAACAGCTTTGGGACTTAGTAACCAGGATGCTGAGATCATGACCTGAGCTGGAATCAAGTCAGCTGCTTAACTGACTGAGCCACCCAGTCGCCCTGATACCAAGAATTTTTTTTTTAAGTGGTTATTTTATTTATTTGTACTTAAACCTATAAACCAATCAGCCAAACTGGTACTATTATCATGATACATTAAAATACAAAACATCTTTCTACAAATACTAGAATAATGAACAAATTAACAGTTCTAGTAAAACATCACAAGGGACAGAGGAAATCAATGAAGCACATTATAGCTTAACCCTTCACCGTTAACAGTTGAGGTTATTAACAAGAAAAGCCTCACAATCTCAGAAAATACAAATTATCCTTCATCACACGTCTTTGTATCTTCACTTCCTATTCTTGAGGTGAGATTCTAGAGCCTAAAGATATCCACATTAGGATTGTATCTAGTTATCTATAGCCAGAAACACCTTTTATCATGTTGTCCATAGCAGCCAATGCTACTGAAGCCTCTTTGACTCCAATGGTACCTCCTCAGTGGACACAATAAGAATAATGGGAAAGAGAATATTGAGGCAGAGATATATAGGACCCTAAAAGACAAAGCCTAGGAGAAGTAATACAGCCACCGCCCAAATTGAGATCGAATAATATACTCATCGTCACACATCTTCAGGCTGTACGTTCACAGAGTAATTTGGGAACAAAGCCATTATTTGCTGGGTACTAAAATACTTAGCAGATTGTTGTATTACACTATGGCTTTCCCCAGAAGTTTCTAAGATGAACTCCAAATCGCTGATGGAATTTTGCTGGAATTGGATCTGCGCTGCAGGGATTCCTGGAGCTGATTGTTGGGGGCTTGGGGGCACCAGGTCTGACTGGTCCAGGAATGGTTGCTCCAAGACTGGCCGTTCCAGGAGTTGCTCCAAGACTGGCTGTTCCCAGATCTGGTTGCTCCAATTCGGGTTATTCCAGGTCTGGTTGCTCCATATTGGAAGGTTTCCAGAAGTGTTCCTCAGGTATCTCTGGTGGTAGGAATAGAAGCCTGGGTATTCTGTGGTTGCTGTGCTGTTCTGAGTCACACTCTTGCTCTCCTTTGGCCAATGGTTTTTCTGCCACCTCTTACATTTCCTCCTCTGGTTCTGGAACCAGGTCTTCACCTGCTTATAGCTAAAGTTCAGAATGTTGAAAAGTTCTTGCATCTGCTGGAGACTGAGGTATTTCTGTCTCTGAAATCAATCGTTGAGGACATAGAGTTGGGTCTGAGAGAACACGGTCCTGATCTTCTGTTTCTTGCCCTGGGCCATATCTTCCTTCCTCACTGTTCTCTCCTCTCCAGAAGTGGGTGGTAGTTTTACCCTGGGACTGGTGGAGGAGTCGGGGCTGTCCTGAACAAGCAGATCATGGAGGAAGGAAGAAGAGAGATGGTCTCTGCGTGGGGTGTCTCAGCAGATGACATTTGCAGGGACGCATAATTTTCTTCAGGCCCATAAATCTCAGGCATTGGAGAAGAGTTCCTAGAACTGGGTGCTTTGGGGCCAGGCAGGCATTGGGGCAGAGCTGGATCTGCGCTCATGTTGGTGAGTTGAAGGTAGATGGGAAAAAAAAAAAAAAGAGCGAGATTGTAAGAAAGGCCCAGGCTTATGGATCTAGATGGAAGAGCTGAGAGGAGTAAGAAGACCTCCAGATGTTAAGAGTCTGAGAAAGACAGGATGAAGGCGTCACCACTGCAATAGTAAAAGCCAACCAGCCCAGTGGAGCCAAAGGTCCCTGATGCCAAGAATTTTTATCAATTTTTAAAATATGTGGAAATGACATTATAGTTGTGTGAGGAAATATTCATGTTTTTTAGAGATGCATACTGAAGTATGCAGGGATAAATGGCTAGACTAGAATTTGCTTTAAAATAATTCAGCAAAAATGGAGGAAAAAAGATGAAAAGCAAAATCTTGTCAAAAATCTTATGTAAGGCAAAATCATGATGGCTATGCAATTAGGATTATGGGTACATGGGGACATATGCACTGATCTCTTATACTCTTGTATATGTGTGACATTTCAAAATAAAAATTAAAAAAAATTCTTTAGGAAGCAGCCCTGTCATGGTGGAAATAGTAATGGGCCTCAAGTCAGAAGGTCAGAATTTAAGTCTAAACTCTACCTTGTAATAACAATGTGATTCTGAACAAATCACTGCAATTTTCTCATCCTTGTGTCCTCATCTGAAAAGTAGAGCCGGGGTTACTGAACTTTCAGATTAAAAGAATTAAGTAAGATAGCCTATGAAAGCAGTTTATAAACTATGTTAACCACATGCAAAATCTTGGCATTTCAGAGCCACCTGTATAGAAATGGTGACATCACTGGCATATACTCATCATGGAAGACAGTACCTTGCTCAAGAAGGAGTAATTGATCAGATTTCTAATATAATTGTTGGGGCAGATTCAGACCCTTTCTCTAGCTTCTATTTGCCAGGTAAGAAATACTGATTTCTGTGAAAATGATGGTATATGTTTTTTCTGCGTTCTTTCTGATGGGAGAGGCCAGGGATTATTTTCTTTCTTTTTTTTTTTTTTTTTTAAGATTTTATTTATTTATTTGACAGAGAGAGACAACAGCGAGAGCAGGAACACAAGCAGGGGGAGTGGGAGAGGGAGAAGCGGGCTTCCGCCCAAGGAGGGAGCCCGATGCAGGGCTCGATCCCAGGACCCTGGGATCATGACCTGAGCCGAAGGCAGACGCTTAATGACTGAGCCACCCAAGTGTCCCAGGGATTATTTTCTTTAGAGCAGATTCTCTTTAGATGATACCCACAGCCCCTTAATGAGGTGGACTGTATTGCCATGGGAGCCACGCCTTATTGATTCTGATTTTCTGGAAATACCATTGCTGTTTAGAGCATTAGGATAGTTTCCTTGAAACCTTAGTCAAAGCAACATAAGTAAAAATACTACTAATGACATTTACAGTATATTTCACAGATTCAACAAATCTCTCTTGGAATCTTTAATACAGGATCTACTCCAGCCATGCTGTTCTAGGACATGGCTAATTACTTTTTCTTGAGCACTTGCTGAAATTGGAAATGTATTCCTTCCTTAGGTAGCCTAGCTTACTTCATCGATGAACATCTCTGTGTAAAAATTTCTTGGGGCACCTGGCTGGCTCAGTCTGTATTGAACATGTGACTCTTGATCTCAGGATCATGAGTTCAAGCCCCACATTAGGCATGGAGCTTACTTTAAAAAAAAAAAAAAAAAAAAAATTTCTTCCTTACAATCACTCCAGACTTGCTTTCCTATAATTTGTATCCAGTGGTCCTTGTTCTTTACTCTTCCTCTTGCATATGACAGTGCTTCAGTATTTGAATCCACCTCCATTGATACCCTGGGGTTTCTGTTCTCAGGACCACACATCACAGGTCCTTCGGTATCTCCTTATGGGCTGTCTGAATGCCAGGCAACTGAGTGTAGTACTATAACCATTCTCCCCTTCCTGGCCGGTAGTTTATTACCGTCCCTATGAAAACATAGGGCCCACAATTTATGTGGCCTTCCTCCTCTATTAATGTATGTTTTTGTAAATATATTTAGGATTTGTGAAGTTTTTTGGAAACCTGGCTATCATGGATAGTCCTCAACAAATCTGTGAGCGTTATCCTGTCTTTGTGGAAAAAGTCTTTGAAATGACAGAAAGTCAGGACCCCACCATGATTGGTGTAGCAGTGGACACAATTGGAATCCTGGGATCCAATGTTGAAGGAAAACAAGTTTTACAAAAAACAGGTTGGTATGACTTATTTTGGCTTTCTTTAGGGATATCTTCATTTTTGACAAGGATTCAATATGTAAGCTCATTTGTTGGTGCATTAACTACATTATAGAAACTACTCTTACAGACGGCTGTCTTTCTACTGTGACCTTGGACTCATCCCTAGAAAGTCTCATAATTATTACTGAATTTTTGTTTATTTATGTTTTTACTTGGCTAGACCAAGGACTGTGTCCCCTCTACACCTTCCTTAATAGTATTCATGGTCCAGAGACCATGGACTAGAGTCAGAAAGACCTGGATTCATGTCCCAGTTCCAACACTGACTTAGCTTTTTGAACTTCATATCCTTACTTCATTACTGTAGGCCCTGTTTCCCTCATATATTCATAAAAAGGATAAACAACTGTTTCTTGGGATAGTGAATATTTAATGAAAACACACATTTGTTTTATATTTGTAATGTCCTGGAAGAAAACAAAAATTTGTTACAAATTTATGTTAAGAATGATGCTTTTACAGCACATCCATGAGTATCTTAAAGCACTCTGAATTCTATACAAAAACTAATATGGGCACTATTAAAACCTTTATGAAGTATATCTTGAATTGAAAATTAGTATGCTATTGTGTATCACAACTGGTATCCTACTTATATATACTTTTCTAAGTGCTTTTACCTATGACATGTAATCCTTTTATGGTCCAGCAAAGAACATACTATGGCATTCTCATTTTATAGATAAGGTAGCTGAAACTCAGAGAAGTTAAGAGAATTTTTAAGATCACACAGATGGTGGGGCATCTTGTACTCAGATCCAGGTCCTTTGATTCCAAATCCTCTGCAGTTTGTCTTATATATGTGCTGTATTACATACGAATGTGTGTTTTAGGCCTGTCACTTGGTCTCCAACTACATGTTTCATTTTTGTGTTGGTTTAGGTTGGTAGAGGTCATAGTATATAAAAGCATAATTTTAAAAAAATCTCATTGTTCACTTCATACCCATTAGGATGGCTATTATGACAAAAAAAGACAACAAAAACAGAAAATAACAAATGTTGACAAGGATGTAGGGAAATTGAGACCCTGGCACATATTTAGTGGGAATGTAAAATGGTACAGCTGCTGTGGAAAACATTATGGTGGTTGGTTCCTCAAAAAATTGTACATAGAGGGGCGACTGGGTGGCTCAGTTGGTTGAGTGACTGACTGACTCTTGATTTCAGCTCGGATCATGATCTCAAGATCCTGAGATTGAGTCCCACGTTGGGCTCCACACTCAGCATGGAGTCTGCTTGAGATTCTTTTGCCCTCCGCCTCCGCTGCTCTTTCCCCTGGCTTGTATGTGCACTCTCTGTCTAAAATAAATAAATAAAATCTTTTTAAAAAAATTATACAGAGAATTACTATATGATCCAGCAAATACACTTCTAGATACACACCCGAGGGAATTGAAAGAAGGGACTCAAAAGGTATTTGTACACCTATATTCATAACAGCATTATTCGTAATAGCCAAGAAGATAGAAACAATCCAAAATGTTCATTGATGGACAAATGGATAAACAAAATGTGGTGTATACAATACCATGAAATATCCAATCTTAAAAAGGAATGAGGGGCGCCTGGATGGCTCAGTTGGTTAAGTGTCCGGCTCTTGATCTCAGCTCAGGTCTTGATCTCAGGGTCATAAGTTCAAGCTCCACATTGGGCTCCACACTGGGCATGGTCCAGTCAGAACAAAAAAAGGAATGAAATTCTCATACATGCTATAACATGTAGGGACCTTGAAGACATTATGCTAAGTGCAATAAGCCAGACTCAAAAGGACAAGTATTATATGATTCCACTTATGTGAGGTACTTAGTCAAATACATAGAGACAGAAAGTAAAATACTGGTTATCAGGGGATGAGGGTGGGGAAAATGGGGAGTTACTGTTTAATGAATACAGAGCTTTGGTTTGAGATGATGAAGACGTTCTGGAGATGGATAGTGATGATGGTTGCACAACAAAATGGATGTACTAAGCTCTATACTTAAAAATGGTTAAAATGTTAAATTTTATATTAATTTTACCACAATAAAAAATATTTTGTTATCCTTCAAAGGAACTCGCTTTGAACGCTTGCTCACGAAAATAGGATATCAAGCAAAGAATGCCTCGACAGAGCTCAAAATTAGGTGTTTGGATTCTATTTCATCTATTTTTTATATACTGGTAAGTAAATTGGAAAATTAATGAAGGACAGTGGGATATGTTTGGGAGAATAAATCTGTATAAGTCAACATAATACTGGTTAACTTAATATAAATGTTACTCAACTTTTAGTAAAAGAAGATAACCCTTACTAGTGACATTTTTTAAGTTAAAGTGGAGTCATCCAGGTTAGAACTGGAGAGAGAGGACCCTAGCACTTCCCTAATCAACCCCATCAGGAAAACAGAAAACAACTGGGGAAGTCTGAGCTGGGTTTGGGAAAGTGTGCTCCAGACTTAGCAGAGATCATAGCAAACTAAAGACAGCATGCCATCAGACCCAGGATTCCTGACTTCCAAAGGCTTGAGATTTTTCCTTTCTGCCCTGTAGCCTGAGCAGCAGACTGATGACCTCCTGCGGATGACAGAATCCTGGTTTTCTTCTTTATCTCGGGATCCTCTGGAGCTCTTCCGTGGTATCAGTAATCAACCCTTCCCTGAACTGCACTGCGCTGCCTTAAAAGTGTTCACGGTAGGAATCTTCTTTGTTTTCTCAGGTCCTTCTGGGAGGGAGCTAGTTCAGCATGTGACTACGTAGAATGAGCACGTACCTCTGCCATGCCCTGGGAAATACCAGTGCGTAGTGCACTTCTGCCCTGTGCTATTAGTGTATACTAATGAGGGAGACAGATGTGTAAACAGATTGTTTCAGTTAAAGGCATTAGGTATTGTGGCAGAGGTTTGGACAGGATTCTGTGGGATCACAGAATTAATTCCAGATTACTTATCTGCCATCAAGCAAGTCCTCTATTGACCCAGCCCGAGACTTCTTCCTGAGCCCTATTTCCTGCCATTCCCCTTCTGGCACTCAGTGCTCTAGTAATACCAAACTGCTTGCTTCACATCTCTGGACCTTTATGTGCCCTCTACATTCAACACTGTTCCCCAACTTTGCTTGTTAACCTCTTACTCATTCTTAAAGGACTAGCTCAGGTGTGTCTTCAGCAAGCTTTGCCTAAATCCACAAGGTTGAGTTAAGCTGTGTCAGCTCTCGTAAAAGCTGCTTATTCATTATTTTAAAATTTGGGAAACATTGCGAAGTAGAAATTTTTGAAATCACTTAAAGTCAGACCTGTTTTGTGTATTTCCTTTTAGTGTTAGCGTTAGTATTTATTTACCTTTTTTTTGGTGAAATTTTTTTTTTTTAAGATTTTATTTATTTGAGAGTGAGAGAGTGCACAAGCAGGGGGAGGGGCAGAGGGAGAGGGAGAAGCACACTCCCCCCTGAGCAAGGAGTCCGATGCGGGGCTCAATCCCAGGACCCTGAGATCATGACCTGACCCAAAGGCAGACGCTTAACCAACTGAGCCACCCAGGCGCCCTTTAGTGAAAATTTCAGACATCAGTAATACTTTCCATTCTCTGCCAACCCCCCCCTTCCTCCCTCTCTGGATGTAATCACTGTCATGAATTCGGGGTTTATAAGCCTATGCATGATTTTATACTTTTACTATATATGTGTGTATCTTTAAACAAATTAACAGTATTTTGTATATACTTAAACTTTGTGAATGGTATCATGCTGTTCATATCATTCTTTTCTCTTCAGTATTATGTTTCTAAGGTTTGTGTATGTTAAAAGTGGCAATTAGAGAGTCTTTATTTCAGGGGTGCCTGGGTGGCTCAGTCAGTTAAGCATCTGACTCTTGATTTCAGCTCAGGTCATGATCTTAGGGTCCTGAGTTTGAGCCCCGATTGAGCTCTGTAGTCAGTGTGGAGTCTGCTTGAGATTCTCTCTCTCCCTCTGCCCCACCCCCACTTGCACTCTCTAAATAAATAAATAAATAAATAAGATCTTAAAAAAAAAAAGGGTCATTATTTCATTGTATAGCCACAGTTGAATCACTCTCCTATCAATGAAGATTTCAGTAGTTCTCTATTACAAATGGTACTGCAATGAACATTCTCAAAAATACTATCTTGTGTACATGTATGAGAGTTTCTTCAGGGTAGTCTTTTCTTCTCTAGTTTTTATTTTTCCACTGTTGTGATTATGCCATGTATATAATTTGGATCTACTTTTTTAATATAGATTTGCCTATTTATAAAAATTATTTTTTTTTAGGATTTTATTTATTTATTTGAGAGAGAGAGAATGAGAGGGAGGGAGAGAGAGCACATGAGAGGGGGAAGGGTCAGAGGGAGAAGCAGACTCCCTGCTGAGCAGGGAGCCCGATGCGGGACTCGATCCCGGGACTCCAGGATCATGACCTGAGCCGAAGGCAGTCGCTTAACCACCTGAGCCACCCAGGCGCCCCTATAAACATTATTCTTAATGTTTATTTAATTTTTTCTTCCTATATACCATTATTTACTTACCTATCCCCCCCACTATTAGACATTTATGTTATAACTTTCACACTATGATAAACATCTTTGTAAACAAAGCTTTTTAATATTCCGATTCTTTTTTTTTTAGATTTTATTTATTTATTTGCAAGAGAGAGGGAAAGAGAGAGCAAGTGGGGGGAGTAGTAGAGGGAGAGGGACAAGCAGACTCCACTCTGAGCACAGAAACCAGCACTGGGCTCGATTTCATGACCCTGAGGTCATGACCTGAGCCAAAATCAAGAGTCAGATGCTTAACTGACTGAGCCATCCAGGCACCCCTAGATTATTTTCTTAGGTTAGATTTTCAGGAGGGAATTTATTTAGGCAAAAGTATCATTTTTTTAAAGATTTATTTTTATTTATTTTAGAGACAGTGTGAGTGGGGGAGGGGCAGAGGGAGAGAGAGAATCTCAAGTAGACTCCCTGCTGAGTGTGTAGCCTGCCATAGGGCTCAGTCCCAGGTCCCTGAGATCATGACCTGAGCTGAAATCAAGAGTCAGACGCTTAATTGACTAAGCTACCCAGGTGGCCCAAAAAGTAACATTTTTAACGTTCATGTTGCCCAATTTTTTCTAAGGATTGTGCTATCCGAGTAACACATTTAACTTCTTAAGGCTCAGAGGAGTTATAATCTTTCTGCTTTCCATTTCAGGCCATCGCAAATCAACCCTGGGCTCAGAAACTTATGTTTAATAGTCCAGGGTTTGTGGAATATGTGATGGACCGGTCTGTGGAGCATGATAAAGCTTCAAAGGATGCTAAATATGAACTGGTGAAAGCACTTGCCAATTCCAAGACAATTGCAGAAATCTTTGGGAACCCAAATTATTTGAGGCTCAGAACTTACCTGAGTGAAGGTCCATACTATGTGAAACCTATTTCCACAACAGCTGTGGAAGGAGCTGAATGATTTCTTCTAGAGTCGAGACCACTTTTGACCAAAACTTAGGCTAAGGCATTTGACTTCACCTGTATTTTACAAAAGAGAAGCTTCCCTTCCCCCAGCATTATCATGGATTGTCTAATGTAATTATATCACTACATCTGTGGTGTTTCTACATGGAAACACAGTGTGGAACCAGGAAAGCAGGCAAACTTAGTCTTAATTGCACCAGTGTTTTTCAGATTCCTTTGACTGCCTTAATCTTTCCAAGAAGATGGTGTTTTTGTTCCCCCAGTAATTTTCATGGACTTACTGTCTTATTTAAAATTCTGCTTCAAACAGATTGGAAACAAATTGTTTCTGAATTCTCTTTACCACCTATTTTTTTTTTTTCCGTTTTGGTCCTTTTCGCCTTTCTGATTCCACTTTCAAAGTCTTGGGTATAAATATTCTTTGAAAAACAATATGGAATCTTGAAATTATGTTCTCCATACTAAGAATAAATACTTTTAATAAGGTGTCTTTGGGTTTTTTGTTACCATTATATTCCTTTGGAAAATGGACAATAAATCTTTTAAAAATGTTTCTAGTGTTCTTTGCTTTTTTTGTTGTTTATCATTGAATTTTACTCTGTGGTGGTTTGGAAGGAGTGCTAACATGCTAGAGCAGAAAGATTCCCCAAACTCTTGTTTTACTTACTGGTGGATCATCATTGTTGAGGGTTTCGCTTTTAATCTTTCAGAGCCATCGAATCAGAATTGAATTGACCAGAGAGAGACACTGACTCCTAATAACCAGAGTTGGATGGCAGGACACTATATATAAACCAGGATGCCATCGCATTGATTTAACAAAGGATGCAGTTTCTTTTCATTGACCAAAAAAAAAAAAAATGTTCCCACCTGTTTCCAGTGCCCTGCTTTGTAACTGGAAAAGCACTCTGCATGCCAATCACCAATCAGAGGTTTTGGCATGAGAGTGTTATCAGAGTGTGATTCAGAATCCAGAGGTAGATCTCTTTTAAGCCATGGTGATGTTGATAAACCTTTCCCACTCTGTAACAGAATGGTTCTCAAGTGCCTGAATTCTCTTGTCCCAGATTAATCATCTCGTTTCTAACATCTCTGATAATGTTCTGTGGGTGTTTTTGTTTGTTTGTTTCCATACTGATCATTTCTCTACAGCTAATACCACTAATAAGTTATAGGCAAGTCTTTCCTGGCCTGAGAAACATTCTATCTCTAAGATGACTTTTTAAATCTCATTCATAATGTTGATTTTATTCATTTAACATTCGAGTTCAGAGAGTTGCCCTCTCTCCTATGTGTGGCCTACATATTCTGATTTTGCACCCGTGACTTTTTTCTGAGATTAAATAAAATTTGCAAATTATCTTATTTTGCATTTAATCAGTAAACACTATTGACTGCTCATTGTGTGCTTGGCATTGGGAAAAGTGTTAGACATTCTCCTAAGTGCTAAGTTCATCTCGTTTACATTTTTACATCTGTATTTCACTGATGAAGAAACCCAGGCTCAGAGAAATTAAGTAGCTTATCTCAAAATCACACAGGTAGCAAGCAACTAATAGTGGAGGAAAAGAGAAACAAATTTCTATTAGAACTAGAAATAGAACATTAGTGTATAGTAAGTACAATAATAGAGAAAAACAGGAAACACCTACCCTAGACTTGAAGGAAGGCTTCCCAGAGAAGGAAACACCTGAAACTTGAAGAACCAGTAGGAGAGAGTCAAGTGAAAAATAACGGAAAGTAGCAGGGAAAGCAGAGGTTCAGATATGAAAACAAGAAACATTCGGGGAACTACAAGGCATTATGACCAAACCCTGGAAATCAAGAGGGGAAAATTATGAAATTCTTTATCATTATTACTAATAGTAGCTACTATTTCTGCCGGATTGCACACTCCAAAGCTAGAATGTTAACCTGGCTTCCTGGTGGCTAGTCAGATCTGTTACTTGATTATATTTTGAAGATAATAGCAAACAAATGTTTGTGAAGCATTGTTCTAAAAGCTTTGCAGGGGCACGTGGGTGGCTCCAGCGGTTAAGCATCCAACTCTTGATTTTGGCTCAGCTCGTGATCTCAGGGTTGTGAGATTGAGCCCCTGGTCAGGCTCTTTGCTCAGCGGGGAATCTGCTTGTCCCTCTCCATCTGCTTCTCCCCTACCCCAATAAATAAATAAATAGCTTTTCATCTATTAACTTATGTTGCTATCCTTCCTCTCCCAGGAATAAAATACTGTTATTACCCTGTTTACACATGAGGCCAAGGTACAGCAAAATTAAGGAACTTGCACAAGATCACACAGCAAGTGGAGCCGAGATTTGAACCTAAACTGTTTAACTCAAAACATAAATGCTGCCTCTTCCTCTTATTGGACATTTACTGTGGGCCAAATCCAATGCAAAATGCTTGACATATCTCATTTAGTCCATAAGTCCTACAAGGTTGATTTTGTACATAAACTGAGGCTCAGTATATTTTAGTAATATATCAAAAAATAGCTAATAAGTGTCATGGTGGAGATTTTCAAAGTGTATTACTTTGGGAACACCTAAAATCCCGAGAACCCCAGGATGGGAGCTACTGATCTAGTGCCTAGTCTTTATACAAGAGAAATCAGAAAGTGTGTTGTAAGTTGAATTGTGTCCCCAAAAAAAGATAATGTTGGATTCCTAACCCCTGATTCCTAATGTGACCTTATTTTGAAATAGTTTTTGCTGATGTAATCCAAGTAGGATGGGGTCATTTGGGTACCAGTCCAGTGACTGGTATCCTTAGAACAGGGAAATTTGGACACAGCACAGAGGGAAAATTATGTGAAGTCACAGACACACAGGAGAAGGCCATGTATGAAGATGGAGGTAGAGATTAAAGTGATCTGCCTGCAAGCCAAAGAATGCTAAGGATGGTTGTCCACCACCAGAAGCTAGAAAAGACAAGGAAGGATTCTCCCTTCTATAGGCTTCAGGGAGAGCAGGGTCCTGCCAAACCTTACTTTCAGACATTTAGTCTTCAGAACTTTGGGCAAATACATTTCTGTTCTTTTAATTCACCCAAATTGTGGTACTTTCTTACAGCATTCCTAGGAAACTAATAGAGAGTATACATATAACACAAAATGTGAATTTGTTGCATCCTATTTGTAAAGCAGTGTCTAACTAGGACTTGATGAAAATAGCTTTACAAAGAGTTAGAGATCCAAGTCTTTGGTATGGTTTAAGTTAACATATACTAGGTGGTTAATACTTTTAAATTAAGTGAAATTCTACCACCCGATTACTGAAATGTTTCCTGCTTACATCCAAGATGAAAATTTTGTTCAACACATTCCTTAGTGTTTTCCTTCAATTCTGAGTGTTCTCAAAAATCAGTCACCATTGCTATTGCTGAGTCATGACAGTTTCACAGAATATGATGTTTACAAATTCACTAACTGTAAAGAGAAACAAGACTTCTGGTTATAATTAAATGTAATGTTCTCTCATTTCTGGATAAAAGGTTGTATGTTGTTCTTTTTTTGAGATTTATTTATTTATTTTAGAGAGAGAGAGCAGCTTGGAGGGGCAGAGGGAGAGGGAGAAAGAGTTTTAAGCAGACTACACGTTGAGCGCAGAGCCCCACGTGGGGCTTGATCTCACGACCATGAGATCATGACCTGAACCAAAAACAAGAATCAGATGTTTAACTGACTGTGCCACTCAGGCACCCCAAAAGGTTTTATTTTGTAAAGAGTCATGCTCTATCAACTTAAATATCATAAAATGAAATCTCAATATGATATAGTACATCACAGCACTAATAACATTTTGCAACTTGCTAAGAGAAACTACATAAACACAAGGAAGGAGGGATGCCTTCTATAACAAGGTATGAGTTAATTTAAAAATAAGACATTTATAAGAAAAAGCAAAAAAAAAAAAAATAAACCAAAACCCCTCCTAATCACCAAAATACATGCCATTGTTTTTCATGGTACTCATGTGAAAACGTTTAAAGCTGTCAAGGTATGTCAAAAGTTTGCAGGAAATGAGGCCATAGTAAGTCTCAAACAGGGTACATTCTTTCCCAATGCTAATTTCCTTCCACGCCAGGGGCATTTCAGCATCTGTAGTTTCTGAGGACGTAAAAATGAACTTATAGCAACATCTGTTGTATCTGATGTGCTTTTTCCCAGAAAACCTTGAACTGTGGATGGGTATAAGGCCAATGGCCTTAGCACAAATCCCTACAAACACATCAGCAGGAACCATAATGGGTACTTCTTTGAAAACCACATACATCATCCGAGCCACATCTTGGGACATAATGAAGGCCTCACGGCTGCAGTAATCTGGGTAATACTTTTCTGGGTACTCGCTAAAAGGAACAAATTCTTGATTATTGGGGTCTCTGTTGGGTGTATCCTGATGGATAACTCTTCCTAAATAGATATCCTCAAAGTGTTCTTTCAGATTGAGAAGATAGTCTACCACGCTTGGTAGATTGACAAACATCTCTTCATCAACCTTGAGAATGAATAGGGCATTAGGGCAGAAAGTCACAGCCCATTGCATCATTGTGATGATCTTCAGGGTTTGGTTCTCAGAACTGTCCAAGAAGATTCCTTCAATTATATCATTATTCTTATGGGACTCTTTGTCTATCTCTCGCTGGGTAGTTACCAAAACAGGCATTCCCAAAGCAAACAGTGTGAGAATGTGGTGCCCTTGGACACTGGTCACGTTACCCCAGGTTTTCCTGATGAGGTCCCGCCTTGTTCCATTTCCTGGGCTACTGAAGATAAGAGAGAGTAAAAATATATTCTTCCCTTTACACACCTCCGACTGGCTCAGGATATAATACTTGGAAATATTACTTCTTAGGGGTTCCACGTTCAATTTTCTTGCCTTATCCTTTATTTCAAGAACTTTCATATCTACATAAGGCAAAGTGTGCAGAAAGTATTCTTCCATAAAATCAGCCCCAAAAAGCAAGGCATGAAATAGGATAACATTAAATAGAATGAAACACCACTGGTGAGTCCGGAGTCTGCAGAATGTCACCTAAATAAGAAGAAAACACATGATCATTCAAATTTCATCTCTATTCTTGTTTTTGCCCCCACCGAATGCTATAAGTACTTCTTACAGCACTTAGAAGTACACTGTTTTAGGGGTTTCTAATTTATTTTTTTATATGTCTCTCCCACTATATCATGGCCCCTTGGACAGGTGGTTTCCTGCCTCTCTCTTCTCCAGTGCTGCAGAGTTTAGTGTTCAGTATGAAGTAGGAACTGAATAAAATGTTAGTTGGTTGTTTTCTTCCTCTTTTGGATGAAAGCCTACTTACTATATGCAAGGCACTGTGTTAGACACTGGAGAAGCAACGAGGAATCAGACGTAGACACATGGATACAAAGCAGCAAGTGGCATTATTGTGCTAAAAACCTATAGGAAAGTATATGATGTTCTTTCTGGAACTGAAGCACTTGGATCAGTTTCCTCTCTAATTATAAAGGTCAAGGGCTAATTTTCCATGAAATAGTTGCTTTTGTTGGCCAGTGAACAATGCTATTATCAAACATTTACATCCTTCTAGTATGACTTTCCAATTTAATCTAATACTGAATTCTGACACTGTCTTGTTTTGGCAATGTCCCCTAATCCATCTGACACATCTATCAATATGGACAAATTCCCTCTAGCTGCATAGCACCCCTTCGGAGATCTAGGATGGACCTGTGCCAAGTTTACTCCACATCATCAAAGAGATGGAAACTTTCCATCTGGAAGGTAAATACAGTATTGTAACATAACAGAGAAAGGGAACATTAAAGGAATTAAATTTCTACTGGAGCTTCGATTGACAAAGCTTCTCATAACAGTAACCTCTTATTGAGCACTTGCAGTGTGCCAGGCACTGTGCTAAGCCCTTTACATGCCTTAATTCATTTAGCCCTGGTAATATCCTTTTCAGGTTATCTTCAAAATTAAGGTAAGCATCCAAGTTTCATAACTTGCCAAAGATCACTCAATGGGTAAGTACAAAGGGTAGGGCCATGATTTAAATTCAAGTCTGTGAAATTCCAAAGCTCACTCTTAACGACCGAGAATCCTGACTCTCATCTTTTCCTTCTCTGTGCCCACTGAATTGGAAAAGAACAACAAAACAAAATGAATCCCTGCAATTATAATCTGAACTCCTTTCCATTTTCTCAATGCTGATGATTTGCACAGAGAAGATTTTAATAGATATCAAATGCTTCAAAGATTTAAGAAGCTTACCTGCATGTTATCTGTAAGCAGTTTCAGGGCTTTGGAAATTATTGAGTCCAGATGCCAAATGATGCCCAAATGTAGCTCAGCATCATTCCAGTCTAACAGCAATTGAAGTAAAGTACTTTGTGCCTGAGACTTTAAGGATAAAGTTTCTTCCTAATCAACCTGAGCTTTTGTCCCAGAATACCTGCTGGCTCCATAGGAAAGCAAGTGCAGATTATGTTACAGCTAGAGTGAATCCAGAACAAAGAACAGAGAACACAAACCTATTCAAATGCTCCCAACCGTGTGTACCTCTTGAAACTGACCCCTTGCCTTTATGCTGAATTCCTGGTGAAGTAAGTGTGGGAGTTGAAAGAGCAGTTCACCTACATCACCCCTCCACATATCATCACACAAGGAGAAATGTCAAACAGTCAGTTTTGGAGTGCTCTCAAGAAACTAAACAATTGGAATAGTTCCTGCTCCCTGGTATATGCACATGCAAGACATATACTAAACATCAAGGAATATTGTCATCTCTAATGGGTGCATTTTTTTCTCCCAAAAGAAACATCATATGGTGAGGTTTGGTTTATGTTTGCCATTTTCCTAGGGCATGAATGTGTAGGAATTATTCCAAACACTGTTTCTACCAGCAAGTTGAAGAAAAACAACACTCAGCATATTTTCATGTTCTTGTCATATAAGCAGTTGTATTGAGCATTCTGTTTTCAGGCAGGGCTATATTTCATCTTTGTCTTTTCACATGTTGATCTTCCTGCCTGCTACTCACAGCATTTTTTTGGTAATTGTTTAGCTAGGAAAATCTCATTACATTCAAAGTTGGCTATGTTTTCTCAACCACTGTCATGTAATCTTGGAAATTTTTACGAAGTGGGAAAATCTAACCTAAAAAAATGCAAGTGAAAGGAAATTTTTTTTTATTTTTTTTAAAGATTTTATTTATTCATCTGAGACACAGAGATACAGAGAGAGAGAGAGAGCATGAGCAGGGAGAGAGGCAGAGGGAGAGGGAGAAGCAGGCTCCCTGCTGAGCCAGGGGCCCGATGTGGGGCTCGATTCCAGGACCCTGGGATCATGACCTGAGCCAAAGGCAGATGCTTAACCATCTGAGCCACCCAGGCGCCCTGAAAGGAAATTTTTTATACATTCTAAGTTTAACAATTAAATAGGTCTTGTATTTAATTAAATACAAATCCTATTTTGCAATTTTCATTTCTCCACTATAAATTTTGTTCCCAGATCTCCTCTTGGCTTCAACTTAGACAGTTTGGTTTCTTTGTCCATGGGAAGGTCAAACACCATTATCTCCAGGCAGCTCTATCTGGGATTTTCAGTTTGATTCATCAAACTCCTACCTCATTGGGGTTGAGACACATAGGGGTGCTTGGTTTTCTTAATTATCTTGGCATTGCCTTCCCTTTCATAGAGGTTATCCTATCTGTATACCCCTGTCTTCCTAAATTTTCTTATAGTGTTGTCATCAGTCACCCTTTGGCTACAGAGGCTTCCTTTTGCTCTCCCGAGACCTGACTTTCAAGACATCATACTTGACTTCTACCTCAAGTAGTCAAATTTTTATTTCCCATGTTTCAAGTACTTTAGATGAACGCAGGATGCTTGGACCCTTGGTCATTCTCCACCACTAACTGGATATGTGACTGTCTTATGGTCTATATAATGTGCTATCTCTTGGACCAGTGTGTTCAACAGGGTAGCCATTAGCCACATGTGGCTATTTAAATTAATTAAAATTGTATTTCCTCAGTCATATTAGGCATTTTCAAGTGTTCAATAGTCGCAAGAGGCTAGTGGCTGCCCTATTAGACGATGCAAATAGAGAATATCATTGCTGAAAATCCTATCGGATGGTGCTGGTATAAGATACGAGTGTGTGTATGCGGTTTATGAGCCTCTACAGAGAGACAAGGAGAATTTGTGCTCTGAAGGGGGCCTGGGTTGAAATCCTATGATAGCCAGTTACTAAGACTTTAGGCAAGATGCCTTTTGACCTTGGTTTCCCTAGCTCTAAAAACAGAGCTAATAATAGTAACTACCGTATAGGGCTGTTGTGGGAATTGAGCGCGGTGACATAAAGTGATCAGGATAGTGCCTGGCACATAGGATGCACAGTTTTAGTTCTTTGACACTTAAAGATTTATGCTTCATCTTTCAGTCCTCGGAAGGATCACAGGAGGAGGGTACTATAACTACTATGCAGA
Organism: Callorhinus ursinus; assembly: GCF_003265705.2. Classification (NCBI taxonomy): domain Eukaryota; kingdom Metazoa; phylum Chordata; class Mammalia; order Carnivora; family Otariidae; genus Callorhinus; species Callorhinus ursinus. Next base: position 10,317,145 of record NW_027397086.1, read on the forward strand.
AGAGGGAAATAAATCCAGAGAGGTTAAATAAGTAGGGCATAGGCACAGCCAGAGTGTAAGAGCTGGGATTCGAATCTAGACCACCTGACTGTTCTTTCGTTCACCCATCCCCTCACTTGCTTAATTTTTCTCCTTAGCCCTTTGCTAAGACTTGCACCATACCTTGTTTAGTTATTTATCTGTCTCCTTCCCCCGCTAGGACGTAAATCCCAGGCGGTCGGGTATTTTTGTGCTTTTGGCTCATTAACCCTATCTCCCAGAACAGTGTTTGGGAAATAATAGGTGGCTCAATGGGTTGTTTGACTTTGGACACGTCTCTGAAATTTTCCTCCCTCTCCTCCGTAAGGAGAGGATAAGAAAAAGTGCCACACAGTGCAAGGTCAGATCGGATGAGAGGCATTTGATAACAGCACGGAAATAAGTTTAGAACGAGGCTCTAAGTTGTAGTGCGCATGCTCCCGCTGCCTCCGCGCTCTTCCCCACCCTCCCGCTTCCCTCCGGTGGCCGGGGCCGGAAGTGCACCCGCGCCCGCTGGGCGCCGCGGGCGGAGGGACGCGCGGAGATGACGCAGGCAGCACCGGAAGCCGCTCCCCTGTGAGGTTGCAGACCCCGAGCGGCGGCCGGTGGTCCAGGTTTGTATGTGAGGCGGGGCCGGGCCGAGGAGGGGGCTCTCAGGCGCCCGCGCCTCTGCTGACCAGCCGCGCCTCGGGTCGTTTGTCTTTCTTTCCCTGCAGGCGCCATGGCTGCGGAGCGGACCCGGCCGCTGCGAGGCTCTGGCGGCCCGAGCGCGCCTAGTCGGTGTGAGCCCGGCGCGAGGTCCCGGGCCCCGGGGCGCTCGCTCAGGTCAGTGCTGCGCGGAACACGACTCTGAAAGCAGGGGACCTGGGAGCGACGAACGGGTTGAAGGGATCTGGAGTTAATTTTAGAGATGGGAAAATTGAGTCTCGGAGTTACTGCCTCTTAGTTCCTCAGTTTCCTTAGCTGTGAAATGAGTTAACGATGTCCCAGGGCTGCCATGACTTTGAAAGATGATGAAGTGTGGCGAGGTGGTTTATGAAGTACAAAGCGCTGTATTAATGTGAGGGACTGCGCCATAGTTGTGGGTATGCGATGGAAACAGGTGTGTATGTGGGGTGCCGCTTGCAATACAGATAACAATATTAATGCTAAATAATAATGGTAACTGGCGTTTCTTGGAGGCTTACAGTGTGTCGGGTACTGTGCTAAACGCTTTGCGTGCATTATCCGACTTAATCCTCACAAAAACCCTTGTAGGAAATGCTGTGCGTGGTTGCATTTTTCAAGTGAAGAGATTGGACTTGAGATGGGTGAAGTGATTTCCCCAGGGTCACTCAGCAACAAGTGGAGTTGCAGAGCCTGTATTTAACACTATTTGTATTCTTTCCGAGCTGTTTTTATTTTATCTTAAAACTAAAGGCGGTTTTAAAGTAAATAGTATATTCACCTGGTTTTAAATTCAAGAAAGGGCTCCTTGCACCTATTCCTTAGCTCTCTAGTTTTCTCTGGAGACAACCAGTATTACCAGCTTCTTGAATATTCAGAAGATGCCAGGCATGTGTATGTTTATAAATACACATTTTCTCAAAACCTCTGTACCCTAACTGCTGATAATGTTTGAGAAGGAAGCAGGGAAGGTGAAGCCTCCTCTCCAGCAACAAATGTCTTGCTTTCATTCTTAACTAGGCCAGGTCCTGGTGGAGAAGAGGAAAACACGTATGCGATGTTTTATCCAGAAGGCTGTCTCTAATAAAACCTAGGGGTATAGGTTTTGTTTTGTTTTGGGAGGGTGGGGGCTGGGAAAGATGTTAAGCTGATGCTTCCAGTGGGACTCTGGGAAAGTCACTCTACTTCTTAGGCCATAAATTTCCTCATTTATTAGTTAAGGGCGGGAGTACTGATACTTTCCACGAAGTTCTGATAATCAAATGAAGTAATGTCTATGAGTAGTACTTGAGTCTTTTAAACCAATACAAATATGAGAGTTGCCTAAGGGAACATTGGGAGTTAATGGCAGAACTAGAGACCAAACCCAGACCTCCCATCTTCCAATTTAGGAGTCTTCATCACACCACCCATTTCGGAGCCTTGTGATTGTTAATATTGAGGGCAGAAGGGCAGGTTTAATGTTTAATCTGAATTGGGGGGAAAAGGGCAAGACAGAATGAAGTGTGGATAGAGACAAAAATGCACGTAGTGGGAAATTCTAGCCTCCAGTCAATAACTGCCCTTAATTATAAAGTTAAATCCCAGTAAGCTTGAGCCCTTGAGTTTTTCCTCCATATACTTTAAGCCATTTTAAGGGAAACTTTATGATAAGGATCATAGGGTAGTAAGGGATGTTAGTGGTCTTATCTGTTCCAGCCTTATGGCTACTATAAGCTTTCCTGGCAGGTATTTGTTGTGATAAAACTAACAAAAATACCATGTGAGTTACTTTAGACTGTGTTAAGGATGTCCTTGCCCTATTTCTGATTTTCATAACTCTCACAGTGAGTAATAGCTTCCATTTTACAGATGACCGAACTGAAGTTTAGAAGTTGGTCAGAGTTGCCCATGATCCCACAGGAAGTAGCTGAATCAGTAAAAGATTTAACTGACTCCAGAGCATTTTCATTTACCTCATTCTGCCTCTGTTTCTAACTGTCCTTGACTTTCCCAGCAGTGGGAATCTCATACTGTTCTGGAGACAGCCCTTAAATTATTGGAAAGCTCCTGTTGAATTGAAATCCTGCTTCCTGAAGTTGTTCCATTTGGACCTTGTGCTGCCAGTACATGATATTCCTAGAGGCTCTCTAAAAGGGTTCGTTTTAGATCTGTGACCTTAAGAAAGTTCCCTCCAAGTCAGTTGATTTTTTTAGAAAAGTAAAAACTGGTGTTTTTTTTAATAGTGTCGAGTTGGGGAAAAAATTGTTAGAGATTAAGAGAATAACCTCTCAGAATCTCAGAAATGGCTGAGTTTTTTAATGGTGCTCATTGGAAAGTTTGTCCCATAATCTTGTGTGGTGTCATGAGTACATTAATTTGGCATTCTGTAGGATGTCTCTTAGTTGTTGTCAATGGTGGGAACCTGATAACATTCTCATGGGTATTATAAATTTGCCTTATAGTCATTTAAATAATAATTCAGCTGCTTATAAGAGGAAATAAACCTTTCTGTGATGGATGTGTGGATACTTGGGTGTGTGTAGGTGTGAGAGAGGAAGTCTTCCACACTTTTTCACTGTAAAAAGTGATTCCTGGGTAGATGTTTTGGTGTATGTTTTTAATTGGCCAGTATTAATTAATTAGCTGTTGTGACATTTTGTGAATGTCCACAGAAAAGGGTTGTTTTGCCTTGCTGTGAGTGGTTTTTTTATAGTAAAAAATTTCCAGAAATGTTAAAAATGTTGTTTGGATGCAGAAGGAGGAGGCTTGTTAGCTTGCTTTGTTGATAAAACTTTTGGTGAACTATTTTTTGGTTGCCAAGTAAATCCTTAAACTAATAAATCCTACCTAGCCCAAACTCAGAGGATTCCAAAGTATTATTTTAAAGTTCATTCACTGTTCCCAAAACCAAACTATGAGATAGGAGATGATATGATTAGAAGGTTTGGTTGCTTTTACTCTTTTGTGTCCAATAACATTCTTGCCAAATTTGGTATTGGGAAATTAATGGAAATGATTTTTACTGACCTACATGAACAAAGTTGGAAGATGAGATCTGGCTTTTGATGTAGACCTGACCTAGAAGACGTATATGGGAAGGAATTTATTTTCCTCTTCCACATTAATTTGGATATAAAGAAAATTAGTATGACAGTCTGGTGGGAGAATAAGTGATCAGATTAGAAGGAAAGATGGTTTTCTTTTTAAATTATGGAAATGTTTAAACATAACGATAATAAAGAGAATAAAAACCCTCCATCACCAGCACTAACATCTGTCAACATATAGCCAACCTTGGGAAAGATGTTTTTACTGATTTGTTTCATTTTTTGTTTTCTTTTCATTAGTTTAGTCCCTTTTGTTAAAAGTGGGTTGATGCTTTGACACAGTATGTAATGCTGTATACTTGTAAGGTTTTTTTTTTGTTCCAGTTAGTCCTGGAGCAATTTGTCATTCTCCTAAAGGAGAAGGTGCTATAATCAGGTAGTTATAGTGCCTCCAGATTTTATGACCAGCTTATGATGCTCCTGGTTGTAGCTGTTGTCAGGGAGAGACAGCTTGATGTGGTCGGAAGAGTACTGATGGTGAGAGCACTGACCTTCAGGCTGTTCTGATGTGATTTTAATGGCTCTGTTGACTACAGGCAAATCACTACCTTATATGACTTTTAATTTTCTCTTCTGCAAAGTGGACATGATGCTACCTGGTTTTTTGGTGTTTTGGAAGCATCAGGATTACTCATTTGACTTATTTGTGCAGGCTTCCTTGACCCTCATTGCTCTGTGTGGCACATGGTTAGGAGTTGTCACCAGCTCATACGAGGCTTATAAAAACTGTGTGAGGCCACGTAAGGCCTATTCATGTTCTAACAGGCAGTGCCATAAAGGAAGTAGAAGAACCAGAATACCTGAGCCACATAACTTATTACATCTGCTTATTTTTCTTCCCTAAACTCTTTTTGCCTGAACATCTATTGAAAAGCCAGTAGTCAGTTTTGTGATTTTGGTAACAGGTCAGGCTGTGCCTAGCATAACTAATATATCCAGTTACTGCTCAGGAGACTTGCCTTCTGGTTGTCACATGCCGGTGCTTATTTTTGTGATTTTAGTACCCAAATAGAGTGTATTAAGGAAATAGTGTTATAATGGTTTTGATGAGGGTGGGGTGGGGAGAAGTATATTATGTAGAATAAACTATTTTATAATGAATGAATACTTTGTAAATCTTTTACTGTGAAGATGCATGTAGCATTTGCTAGACTTCAAAAGGAGCAAGTCACATATACCTACATGAGTCTCACTGACTTGTGTTTCAGAGATCATGATATATTAAAAGTATGTTTTCTCAAATGTATTTTCCTCTGTGTGCATGGAAGATTTTCAAATGCAGTATATTAACTGTAAAGTTGTAGTAACTCAGCATAAAGTTGTAATGCCAAGTTTTTTACACTAATTTTCATTTGTTAGCAGTCTTGCTTGAACAGTCTTTTTGAGCAGAACTAATACAATATTTTGATGTGCCACAGGTAAATTTTTCCATAACCTTATGGAGAGAAAGGACTTTGAGACATGGCTTGATAACATTTCTGTTACATTTCTTTCTCTGACGGACTTGCAGAAAAATGAAACTCTGGATCACCTGATTAGTCTGAGTGGGGCAGTCCAGCTCAGGCATCTCTCCAATAACCTGGAGACTCTCCTCAAGCGGGACTTCCTCAAACTCCTTCCCCTGGAGCTCAGTTTTTATTTGTTAAAATGGCTCGATCCTCAGACTTTACTCACATGCTGCCTCGTCTCTAAACAGTGGAATAAGGTGATAAGTGCCTGTACAGAGGTGTGGCAGACTGCATGTAAAAATTTGGGCTGGCAGATAGATGATTCTGTTCAGGACGCTTTGCACTGGAAGAAGGTTTATTTGAAGGCTATTTTGAGAATGAAGCAGCTGGAGGACCATGAAGCCTTTGAGACCTCATCATTAATTGGACACAGTGCCAGAGTGTATGCACTTTACTATAAAGATGGACTTCTCTGTACAGGTAAGAGATCCTGGAACGGTTTTGTTGTTGTTTTGCATTTCATAGGGTATAATCTTAGAAACAGAACAAACGACTCCTTAGGCTTGAGGATGGCAAGTATTAATTATATGAGTTATCTATGGTGGCATTCCCCCTTCCCCCATCCCTGACTGGTTTTACCTCCCTTTATCCTCTTTCGTTCCAGGAAACAAATCATTTTTATAAAATTGTATGAGAAGAAAGCTTCAGACATTCTTTTAAATGTGATGTGAATCAGGAAGCTGTAACTATTTTTTTCAGTGCTTTTTCCTTCCATGTACGGTTCTCCATGTTGGTTAACATTTTTTTTTCTGTCGGCAATGTTTTTTGAGAAAAATCAGTGAAAAAGTTGGTGTCTAGACCTAGTGAGTAGTTAGATCATCTTGGAAGAATTACTTAACCTCTCTGTGTTTGTTTCCTTGTCTCTATAATATGGGAAGGGAGGTATTTCTCTTGTGCTGTAAATTCCTGTAGTTCTAAGAAGAATTAGAAGAGTTTGGGCATGGAAACAAAGTTAGATATTTTAACCCTAAGCAATTAAGTAACTATATAACAAATAAAATAATCATTAAAATTTGTAATTATGTATATCTTCTAATTATAATGAGCATGTGTTTCTATGCATAATTATAATCAGTGCACATGTTTTAGGCAATACATTTTGATAGGCATTGTAAGTAATTCTTAGGCAATGTCTAGAATGGTTCCAGGCAGTTCTTATCAATGATCCCAATGCCTATTCACTTTCATTGTATATAATATTTAGGGATACTTGGTATTCTTTCTTCATTCAAGATAATTCCTTTCTTCTTCTTTTTTTTAAATATTTATTTATGAGAGAGAGAGAGAGGGAGCAGAAGCGGGAGGGGTATAGGAAGAGGGAGAGAAAATCTCAAGCCGACTCCACACTGAGCATGGAGCCCGACACACAGAGCTTGATCTCACAGCCCTGAGATCACAACCAAAACCGAAAACCAAGAGTCAGATGCTTAACCAACTGTGCCATCCAGGCACCACCGCCCCCCCCTGCCAAGATAACTTCTAAATAGTTGCCTTTTTTTAATTGCATATACTGTTCCTTTGTGTAACTATGTCATCATTATTTGGCCAGTTCAGTATTAATGCATATTCAGATTGTTTCTGTTTTTATGAATATTTTTGTTTGCATTTTTTTCCCTTGAATTATTTACTTGGGGCAGAAGCCTCAAAGTAGAATCACAGATCCAGAAATATGAATGGTTTTAAAGCTCCTTTTACTGTCCTTCCCAGATTGGTGCCATGGCCACAGCAAAGTTTTAAATAACCTGCTTAAATAAACAAACAAACAAATAAATAAATAAATAAAAAATCAAACCAGCCTGCTTCTCTCTGAGCGTTCCACCAGAATCAATTTTAATATTTTTGAGATGTATGATTTCTCAAGGATATACATTTTCTCATGTGGTGATATAGTCTCTGAAATGCTAGATACTTTGCCAGTTTTATAAAATAAACATTAAGGCATTTCGTGGTTTCATTTGTTGTCATCCTGAAGTTACTCCATGCTCATGTTATTCCCTGTCCTATAAGCCAGATTATTGGAAAAGCATCATCCGTTCTTTTATATTTTGATGTACTTTCCCATTTGGGGTGATGGCTTTTCTTTGTCCTTTTTGCCTTATGATCAATGGCAGGTAGTTTTTAAAGATTAAGATACAGTATTACCTTTGAGATTTGTGCTTATTTGTACTTAGGTAAATACTGGCAGTTGACTCATTTTCAGAACCACATCGAGCTTTTAAAAAAAAAATTCTTATCAAACTTTACTTTTGAAATGCAGTAAAACTTCAGTTACTTGAAGCAGAAGTGAATGGGACACATTCACTGAAATTCTTTAACTACCTGGAAAGTTAATATCTACAATATCTACAGGTGCCCAACCCTGCATTTTAAAGTTATTTTCTAGGTTGGTCTATATTTTGTATTTTTTATTCTGATTAAATTAATCAGGTTTGCATATTGAAAATTATGCCCTATTGAAAATAATCTAATAGCATCCCTGGGACTGTAACCAGTGAGGGAAGTATTTGTTATACCAAATACATGTGTTTGTTTCATGCTATTACTGAAGAGCTTGTGTTTTCTCTGTGGTTGAATTGGGAAATTCTGAATTTGGCAGTAAGTTTACAGTGACATCTTTAGATTAGCCCCTTGAACAAGCAATAAAATAGTATTGCCAAAAAGATTGATGGCTTATGCTAAAAATTAACATAGTATAGTTAATGAGATAGTTATCCTTCTGCTTAGTTCTGAAATGCTAAGAAAAGAACCTGTTGTGCTTTGTGCCATCCAGTAGATATTTATAAAATGAGCTCCATGTGAAAGACAATGTGAGGGCATACATGGATGAATTAGGACAATTCTTTGCTCAGAGAAAGTACACACTGGGATTAGAAGGTAACCTGATTAAGTAAAAGTCTCCGTGTAGACTGTGCTAATCAGAGAGCACTTGCCCTTCTAGAGACGGTGTAGTGAATTATTGTCATGTGGGATCTAAGCTTAGAGTGATCGGATCTGATAGTAAGAGAAGTCCCAAATCTAGATTTCTGTGCAATATTCTGATTTTTTTTTTTTTTTAGTGTATGGATTTTTAAGTATTATTCACATTTTTAAAATACTATGGTTGGGTCATATTGAGTCTGCAAGCTGCCATATTATGACCTTGGCTTATAGTTGGTTGAATAAGAAAAATAATAGCTATAAAAGAGGTGTGATCAAGTGATATAGTTGAATTATATGAGGAAAACAAATCATATAGTTGTTCAGAGGAAGGATCGATTTCCTGCATTTGCAAAAATTGAGCCGTATTTATGTTGAACCTTAGAGAATGGGTGGATATTAGAGAGATGAGAATAAGCACTTTCCAGTAGGAAGATCAGCATTAGCAAAGGTGTGGAAAGGAAAGCATGGAGCATATAGGAGGAAAATAAAGAAAATTCATTTTAGCTGAACTCAGGATGTAAGTAGGGACTCTATGAGATTCTTAGAATATAAGCTGAAGAATTGGCTTGAGGTGTATTAGAAAAACCTTATATATTGGGAACTTGAGTTTCGATGATTTTCTGTGAGTAGTAAGAAAAAAATATGAAAGATTTCTGAGCTGAAAAAGGGCCAGTATCAGAGCTGTCTTCCAAGTAGACCAGTGTTTCTTATTTCTGTCAGACCCAGGTCGTCGTCTTATAACATATCTTACAGTAATTCTATTACCTTGAAGTAAAATTCATAGAAATAACTTACCTGCACATACACATATTTCAGAAAATTAATGTAATACCTAAACTTTGATCCAGAGCAGAAATAAAAAGACAGTAATTTAAAGTAGTACACAAATAAATAAATAAAATCTTTAAAAAAAATTAGTACACATTAAACGTGTTGTGTTCAAGCACAGCTGTGCTAGAAGACAGAAGTGTAATCAAATGTTGGCACCTATGTATGTACTGTTGTCATGAACATGACAGCTCTAAATGCAGAATGTTGTATTTGTACCATCAGTGATGTGACCTCAAGTGGTGAAAAACTCTTAGCAAAGTCCTCAACAAAGCAAAGTACATTTTTCCTCAGTCTACCTGGTACAGTCAGAAAATTAGAATAAACTCCATGCTTTGTAAAACAGGTCCAAGGCTCAGAAAACTAAGAATAAGCTTTTCACTTAGGAATATCAGGCAGAGGGGCGCCTGGGTGGCTCAGTCGTTAAGTGTCTGCCTTCGGCTCAGGTCATGATCCCAGGGTCGTGGGATCGAGCCCCGCAACAGGCTCTCTGCTCAGCGGGAAGCCTGCTTCTCCCTCTCCCACTCCCCCTGCTTGTGCTCCTTCTCTCGCTGTCTCTCTGTCAAATAAATAAAATCTTTAAAAACAAACAAAAAAAGGACTATCGGGCAGAATCTTCACAAGGTCATGCAAAGTACGAGACAATTTTTTTTGTGTACTGTCCCGAACATTCCAGGATGTCTAGCATTTCCAACCTTTGACCAATAGAGGCTAGTAATGCCCCTCCCCCCCGGCCCCAAAATGATTGTGACAATTGAAATCACCCCTACACATTCCTAATGTTACCTTAGGAGATGATACTACTTCTTATGAGACCCTCTGACATAGACAAATGTAGAGTTTCTAAATTAAAGTATTAGGGTGTTGCAATTTAGGTAAGAGTAGATAGATGTAGATTTAGGACAGTAAGGGTAGAGATTTTTTAAAGGAGCAGTTAAATGGAAGAGCAGCGATTGAAATGGAATTGACAGGATTTGGCGATGGATTGAGTATGTGGCGAGGAAAGGGTTGATTTAAAAAATGACTGGGATTTCTAGCTATATATACACCTGGGAAGTTGGTGGTACTAGTAACAAGAATAGGAAATGAAGGAATAAATTCGAGAGGGTAGAGGGAGTTCACTTTGGGATGAACTTAATGCAGTTGGATGTGAGTGGAGATTCCCACAAGTATCTGGAAATGCAACATCAGAGCTTCAGGATGTAGCTCAGAGCTGGAGCGAAAGGTTGAGGGGTTAGCCACATCACAGCTCTGGCTAGAACGGGAATTTAAAAAGGAGATGGAGAGGAAGAAGAATAGATGGAATAGGAAGGAAGGGTAGATGAAAGAATAGGATGGATCCTTGAAGAGTGTACTTGGGAGGAGGAAGAGGTACAGAAGCAGAATGGTGATGAAGAGTTTCAAGAAGGGCATTGGAAATTGCCTGTGTCTCGAAGAGGCAGTGGCAGATGTTTGTTCATTTGGTCATCAGAGTCAAATGCCCCCAAGAGGCAGCTGAGAGCCGAGATCTGATTCTACCAGTTAGATATTTAAACTTCACTTGATCCGATAGTTTACTCCATTTGAGTTACAGCTCCGTTTTCTGCTTACCTTTTTGTTACGTACCCATTCCTGTGATTTTTTATATCAAAGTATTATTTTCATCATCTTTCCTGAATTGAGAGGGTTTGTTTTTTCTTTCATATAATGAAAAATAGTCTGCATTTATTTAGTCCCTTTTCATCTCTGGGTTGCATCATTGATGACCTGCTGCTAGTCAGCGCAGTGAATGGAAGTCCACAGGGAAGGTTGAAATAAAACTAAACAGGAGGGGAGAATAATGGCTCCTGAAGGCTTAACAGTGAAGAGTAGACTTGCAACACTGTAAAATGGAACTGAAATCAAGCTGATTGTTCTCTGATGTTTTTTTAGGGTGTAAAACTGAATGGCCTAATGTTTTCATATACAAACGAATTTAAGTAATTAGGATAATCTCCCTTTTTTTTGGTTTTTATCAAATTGTGGTAAAATATACACAAAATTGAGGAGCCAATCATGCCATTTCCTAAGACATATTTATGGAACACCTAGGCTTATCATTTTAACCATTTTTAAGTGTTGTATAGTTGAGATTATCTAGACATAACTGTCCAGTATAGTAGCCACAGGCCACATAAGGCTTTTGAGCTCTTGAGATGTGACTAGTCCAAACTGAGATGTGAAATGGGAAATACTCAATGGATTTCAAAGACTTAGAATATAAAATATTTCGTTAATAATTTTTATATTGGTTACATCAAGTTGAAATTATATTTTGATACAGTGGGCTAATGAAATTACATATTTTTTTACTTTTTAAAATAGTAGAAAATTTTAAATTACATTTCTAAATTACTTCTGTGGTTTGTATTATGTTTCTGTTGGACAGCACTGTTTCCAAAGATTTTATTTTTAAGTAATCTCTACACCCAGCATGGGGCTTGAATCCACAACCCCAAGATCAAGAGTCACATGCTTTTATCGACTGGGCCAGCCCAGGGCCCCTACCCAGATGATTCTGATGTCTCACATGACCATTGAGGAGCACCAACCAAGTCCTATCCCTTATTTTATAAAGAAGAAACTGAGTCTCTAAATAGTCAGAGTGACAACAAATATAATCTTCATTTCAGTATGTTCTCCTAGCATTTGTCCAGGTTGAAATTCATGCTCTACCCCTTTCATAAGTGGTATTTTTCCATTGTGTGAAACAGTGGCTTTTCACCAGCCCTTAAAGGTAGAATTGTGGCTGGCTTTATTTAGTCATTTTGTCTATTCCAAAACTGGTCATTCGGTGCTTTCCTGCATACGATGTCCTTGTCATAATGACTGTATTTTTTGCATTCTCAAAACGTCTTTGTTCTTATTACTACTTTTTTGTTATAAAGGTAAGTTGTGAGGCTGATTTAATCATTATAGTTTTAAACGTAGTTAAAGCTACGCCTGAATTATCATCATAATCAGTATAATCTCAGATGCAGAGATGAAACCTACTTTTTTCTGCAGAATCTTAAGAGGCTTTATAAGCTCATTGTTGAGTTGTCATGAATGTCTGGGAATAATTTATCCATGGTTTTCTTAGAGGTTCCTTTACACATTTCAGGATGGCTCCAGGAATTAGCAGTTAGCCTTTGCAGAAGTTAGCCCGTGATTTGAGGCTTATCTTTTATTTATCTTAGAGTAGAATATATTCCAGCAGACAGTTTTACTATTCAGCATTCTTTGTTTGCTCAGGGTTGTTGGGTCATGAGTAGGCATGCAAATGTATACGTGCAGTCATAGGTAATACCCATCATTTCAAACTCAAATCAGAAAGCTCATGAGAGTCAAAGATTTATGAAATTTTATAAGTGGAAGCACCAAGGGATGCTTTAGTCTAGTACTCCTCTATAGCCTTGGAAGTTAAGGGAAAAGGACTAAACCAGAAAGCTTGCATTCAGTCCCCGTGCTGTTCACATCACTTTGGTGACCCTAAGTGAGTTGTTACCCTCCCCATGCTTTGCTTTTCTCAGCTATGGAGTGGAAATGCTAGAAGAGGGGAAGATGAGCTTCCACTTGAAGAATACCATGGTTTGGGGATTGACTTTCCTTCTTTAGTGTTTGGTTTCTTACTAACCTCCCTGTTTTTCTCTTGAAGGGTCAGATGACTTGTCTGCAAAACTGTGGGATGTGAGCACAGGACAGTGTGTTTATGGCATCCAGACCCACACTTGTGCAGCAGTGAAATTTGATGAGCAGAAGCTTGTGACAGGCTCCTTTGACAACACTGTGGCCTGCTGGGAATGGAGTTCCGGAGCCAGGACCCAGCACTTCCGGGGGCACACAGGGGCGGGTGGGTTGCCCTTTTTCAGGGGTTTCTACAGTTACTTTAACCTCATTCCTTAAAACCAGGAGCCAAGAATGTGACCCTATTTTGTTTTCTTTTTGTTTTTAACTTAACCTGCCTTTCCCTCCTTTTTTTTCTTAGTCATAGCAATTAATCCTTTTATTTAAGCTACTCCTATTTGGAATTTTTTCCTGAATTTTGCTTTTCCTTCGCGCATTTTAAAACTCTTCTATGTACCCTTGTGCTGGGAGGGGGTGGTTCTCCTTTTTTGTTTCATTTATACCCTGTTGAACAGTCAGTTCATTTTGCTTTAGTCAGATTCCATACCTCCAAATCGAGCAAGTCCTACACTTGTAAATTCAGTGTACTCTATTTGTAGAATCAGGGTTCAAAATCCTTTGTGGAGTGACAGTAGTTCTCAGATTATATGATTCACACATACTATGTTGAATTGGAGCTTGGTTGACAATTGATTAAAATAAACCGGTGCCTAGAGAGAAGATAAAGGAAACAGATACGTGAATATTTCCTAATAATTTTATAGTGGCCTAGTATGCAGAAACTGGTCATTTGAATATAGCTTTGAGACCTGAGCTGCTAAACTCTCCTGCATTATATTTTGGAGCTTTGTGCAGAAATCATGTTGAGCTGTTTCCCAGCCTCTTGTGCATCAGCTCCCTTCTTCCTTTCCTCCATTTACCTACTGCCTCAGCCTTGGAGAGTCACGTCTGTGATCTTAAGCATCACGTTTTATGAGCAGTCTTCTTGGACTCCCCTTCTGCTGTAGGTTTCCTGATAACCCTGTATTTTGTCCTAACACTCATCATACAAATAAGTATGGTAATCTGATTCCTCACCAGGCTATACACGCCAGGAGGACAGGGACCCTGCCTGTCTTGTTCACCCTGAGGTCCTGAGTTCCTTGTATTGTGTCTGGTGCTCAGTAATACTTCGAAGTGAACCTAGCTATTTTGCTGAAAACAATTTTTTCCCCATTTTGTTTGTCATCTTACACATTTTTCCTCAGTCTGTTACCACTTGCTTTTTAGAAATTAATATTGGAAGAATTATGATGTAGTATGGTATATATTAAATTGAGTGTACTGTTCCGTATGTCAGGATGTACATTGACTTCTAGGTGATTTTATACCTGATCAACTTCAAGAGCTCTGCTCAAAAAATTTCCTCCTTGCTGTTACCTGGACATTGCTATGGCTTTTCCTAACTCCATGCCTTTGCTGTTCCCTCTACCTGCAATATTCTTTCTTTTCTTGACAAACTCTACTCATCCTTCAGGGCCCATCTCCAATATCGCCTCTTCCCTGAAGTCCTCCCTGATACCCCTGGGCAGAGTTAGTCATTCTCCTTGGTGTTTCCCTAGCAAGAGGTAAACATTTAATTTTTTTGGACTCCTCCTTCACCCTTCACTTAGACTGAGTTCCTTAAGGAAAAGCCCAGTGTCTTCATCTCTGGGTCCCCAGTGTTCCTTTAGAGTTTGGCAGGCATTTAAAAACAAATGTTTGAGTACTTGCTATAGTCAAGCACTGTTTTGGTATTGGGGGTATACCCGTGAAGAAATTCAGATAGTTGGAGAGAATGGCTTAAGTCTGACCTTTGAGATACTTGTGTGTGTTTTGTTTTTCTCATTACACTGGCTTTTCTTGATTATGGGTATTGTTTTCTTGATTATGGGTATTATTCTTGACATTTTGTCTCATTGTGATGAATAGTGCAAATCTGAGTAGGGCCACCTATGTATGTTGTATTTTCCCTGCATGAGCTGGATTAGTTTTGTGGAGTATCAGGCAGGCAGGCCTGAGTGGGAATGCCATTATCTCCAGCACTGGTTTTACCTCTCACTTCAAAGCTAGCACACATATAAGGGATTGTGTTATTCCAGGGACGTTTCATCCTTAGAATAATAAGCTATAACAATAACAAGAATTTTGGAAATGGATATATTTTTTATCATAAAATTCTTAGTTGAGTAGCACCATTCTTATAGTATCTCTGGTTGAGAAATTATACAGTTGGTTAGCTAGGGAGAATGAACGTGATTGAACTCTATTATAAAAGACCCTCCCAGGGGCATGTTTTAACTTTGTGTATGTTATATATACTAGTGTTTAGCGTTGACTACAATGATGAACTGGATATCTTGGTGAGTGGCTCTGCAGACTTCACTGTGAAAGTATGGGCTTTATCTGCTGGGACGTGCCTGAACACACTCACCGGGCACACGGAATGGGTCACCAAGGTAGGAAGACTTACAGAAGAAATCTCTTTGACATCAGGCTTTGTAGGGGTGAGGGAGCTGGGGGTGGGGTGGAGAATGCTAGGTACTTTCTTGTAAGTGGTAGGTGAGCTGTAAGATGGAGCAGATGTACCCACAATGCACGATGGCCTGCAACAGTGACCAGCCAAGTAAAAGACACTCGGTAAATAGTTTAACAAATGAATGACTTATGGACGTGGAAAAATGCCCACGGTGTATTCGGTGGGTAGAGGGAGCAAATAAAACAGGTCATAGACAAAAAACTACATTGTAGAGTCTGATACCAATTTCTGAACAAATGTGTTACGCACCAAAATGTTATAGGTTATTATTACTTATGGAATTGTAGGTGCTTTTTTCCCTTTAGGATAAGCATATTTCTTTTTTAATCAGGAAAGCAATTTTCACCTTGAAAAAATAATAATTGCAAGAAATGGAATAAAGAAAAACGTGTGGGATCTTTAAAAGAATATTGTGGTGTTTTCTCATTTTCAAAAAAAGGTGGCTCTGAGGATCAAATGCAATATTAATCATGGGAATGTCATGCAAAAACACTTTTCCTGAGCTTCCCATTCCTTTCTGTGCAGGACAGAGGATACAGGAGTGAGCAAAACAGACCCAGGCTTGACACAAACGTTAGCCCAGTAGGAGAAATAGTTATTAAACAGTAATTTTGCAAATAAATATACAATTGCAAATGGTGTTAAGTGCTTTGAAGACAAAGTGCAGTGCTCTGAAAAAGTCTAGAAGGTATCTAGTTTAATTCATTCAGAGAGAGCTTGAGAGAAGGGACAAAACATGAAGAAGAAATTGGAGGTAGCTGGATAAAGAGTAGTGGAGTGTTTCAGAGTGCGCAGTATGTGCCCAGGCCCAGGGGTGGGAAAGATCCTAGAACATTTGATGGCCTGAAGGCCAGTGGAGCTGTGTTGTGGTTGGGGGCAGTATGGGAGAGGTGGCCATCACGTAGGCCTGCCTTGACCATGTTAAGGATTTGGTTGTCATATGTGTAGTAGGAAACAGTTGAGTGTTCTGAGCAAGGAGCTGTGTGATTTGTGTTTTAAGAAAATAACTGCTAAGTAAAATATGGATTGGAGTTGGGCACAAACAGACCCAGGGAGGCCAAGTAGGCTTTTGTAATAATTTAAGCAAAAGATACCTGTGGCTCGGACCCAGGTGGCAGTGAAGACAGAGAAGAGCATGCATGAAAGATAACATCTTTAGGGGAAAGTCAGCTGAACTTACCGACTCATGGGGAACAAAGAAGGAGGAATAAGAGCCTCCCAGTGGGTTTTAGGTCAGGTGGGTGAATGTGTTTTTCTGAAATAGGGGGAGCTAAAAGGACAGTTAGTGAGAAGGTAAATAACACCACTAAACTGTACACTTAAAATAGTTGAGAATAGTACATTTTATGTTAATGTATCTTTTACCACAGTTCTGTATTGGGCTCATTGAATATTTAAATGGAAAAGTTACATAAGACAATTTGGTGTTATGTTAAAAACATTGGACTTGGGGCCAGGACACTGGACTGTGATGTCTTAAGACAAGTCACTCCTCCCTTCAGGGCCTGCGTTTCATCTGTTAAATGTTCTTGTGAATTCTGAATGAGATGATGGGACAGGACCCAGCAGGGCATCTGTGTGTAGTATGTCTGTCAGTTTCAGTTGACTCTGCAACCCAGACTTCTGAAGAAGTGAGCTTGGCCTCCCTCTCACTTGGTGCTGACTTATTACAAAAATAACTAGCCCCTAAATGTTTACAGACTATCCCAAGTGCTAATGGAATGTTAGCTTTTATTATATCATCATCATCCTCATTTAATTGTTTTATTTCATTTTCATTGCAGTTATGAAATATAATAAGTGCCTCATCCCCTATTTTAAAGATGAGGAAGTTGAGAAACAAAGATGCTAGCTGGTCTTGCCCAAGGTTGCAGAGTCAGTATATGGCAGATTCTGGTCCCAAGTCCAGTGCTTTTTCTGTTATAATGCACGTGCTCAGGAAAACAGATCATTAGTTTCTGCTTCTAGGTCTCTGGGCTGTTTTCTTTCCTGTTCCTCACATTTTCTATAAAGTCACATTTTACAGTTTTTAAAATCATTCCTAGTGTTTGCTTTCAGACTAAAGTGGAAATTAAATGCTGCCAACATTAGACAATTTTAGATCCTACTGACAATTTAGAGAATCTGGTTGTACTAACTAGAGGCTAACGTGGTCATAGCATTACAGCTTAGCTCTTCTAGCATACCATCTCATTTCAGGCTCTTCTTCATATTTTAATTTTAAAAAAAGCAATATAGAAATAGTTTTAAAAGGATCATTCTGAAACATGGATGTTTATATTTCTAGGTGGTTTTGCAAAAGTGTAAAGTCAAGTCTCTTTTGCACAGCCCTGGAGACTTCATACTCTTAAGTGCGGACAAATATGAGATCAAGGTGAGGTTTTCTCCATTAATTTGTCTCATCAAAGAAAAACTGGCAAATACAAGAAAATTAAAATGGTGTAGCACAGGGGGAATATTTCAAGGGAAGCAGGAATGTCTTAGTATAAGCCCTCTTAAACTCCTTGAAAAGAGAATTATTATTTCTATGTATGAAGCAGTTTCTTTTCTAAGATTTTATTTATTTGTCAGAGAGAGAGAGACTGAGGACAAGCGGGAGTGGGGGTGGGGAGCAGCATTTAAAGGGAGAAGCAGGCTCCCGCTGAGCAAGGAGCTTGATGCGGGACTCAATCCCAGGACCCTGGGATCATGACCTGAGCCGAAGGCAGACGCTTAACCGGCTGAGCCACCGAGGTGTCCCGTATGTACGAGGCAGTTTCTACCCCTGATTTGGAAATGAAAAAAAAATCCACAGAAATTTCTCTTCACATTCTGTTTTCTTAAGACCCATATCTCATATCCTTTTAATTCTCAGACCTAAACTATGAAAACATAAAAATTTACTTGTATGATAAAAACACAATTTGCAAAAAGTTTACAGAGCACTCCTATATATGTTCTTATTGCATTCTTTAAACTATTCCGTGTGGGTAGGTATCTTCATTGTGGGAACTGAGGTTCAGAGAGGTTAAGTATTTTATCCAAGATCACACAGTACATACATGTAGCATCAGAGCTTGAACCCATACCTGTCAACTATAAAACCTGTGGTCTTTCCAATTTACTTCACTTTATATCTGGCTTTGGTAAACACAATCACATTGTTTAAGGACAAGCTTTTCTGTGGTGATGTGATTTGTCATCCCTAATTTTCTTTTATCTGTAGATTTGGCCAATTGGAAGAGAAATCAACTGCAAGTGCTTAAAGACATTGTCTGTCTCTGAAGATAGGAGTATCTGCCTGCAGCCAAGACTTCATTTCGATGGCAAATACATTGTCTGTAGTTCGGCACTGGGTCTCTACCAGTGGGACTTCGCAAGTTATGATATTCTCAGGTAATGTTTCTTTGAGCCTTCACCTATGGCAGTCTGTTCCTGTTTAGTTTTTTGTTGTGGTTTAATAGTAAAGACCAGACTAAGTATTTGGATAAACCAGTCAGTAGCTTGAATCTGGGAAATGTTATAAACAGAGTTATATGCTGAAAATCACACACATAAAAAATATTTTAGAGGCAATTATTACAGAGTTTTATGCTAGAGCCTAGAAGATCTAGGTTCTGATCTCTTCCCCTTACTGTGTCACTTCCCTTTTCAGAATTGAACATGCTGGGCAACCTCTTGGGTTCTCTCCCTCTTCGGGAGCTTTATATTAGTCCTCAATAAACTTTGCCCACCAAAAAAAAAAGAATTGAATGTGCTTTTCCGGAAAATGAGGGGCTTGGATGAAGAGATCTTTCAGGTCCCTAATTCTGATATATTTTTTTTAATATATTTTTTTAAGGTTTTAGACAGATAATGTGTATTTAGTAAAATAATGATATATTTATTAAGTTTCTTATTTTAATTCCAGTATAGTTACCACTGTAGTATTATTAGTGTCAGATGTACAATATAGTGATTCATCACTTCTGTACGTCACTCAGTGCCCCTCATGACAAGCGCACTCCTTAATCCCCATCACCTATTTCACCCAACCCCCCCCCACCTTCCCTCTAGTAACCATCAGTTTGTTCTCTATATTTAAAAGTCTGTTTCTTGGTTTGTCTCTCTTTCTCTTTTCCCCCCCTTTCTGTTTGTTTTGTTTCTTAAATTCCACATACGAGTGAAATCATATGATATCTCAGACTTATTTCACTTAGCATTATACTTTCTAGCTCCATCCATGTTGTTACAAATGGCAAGATTTCATTTTTTATGGCTGTTTAATATTCCATTCTGTGTGTGTGTGTGTGTGTGTGTGTGTGTGTGTGTGTGTGTGTGTGTGTCACATGTTTATTCATCTGTTGATGGACACTTGGGCTGCTTCCGTATCTTGGCTATTGTAATACTGCTGCACTAAACATCAGGGTGAATGTATCCCTCTGAATTAGTGTTTTGTATTCTTTAGGTAAATACCCAGTAGTGCAATTACTGGATTGTAAGGTAGTTCTCTTTTTTAACTTTTTGAGGAACCTCCATACTGTTTTCCACAATGGCTGCACCAGTTTGCATTCCTACTGACAGTGCAAGAGGATTCCTTTTTCTCCACATCCTCACCAACACTTGTTATTTCTTATGTTTTTGATTTTAGCCATTCTGACAGGTGCGAGGTGATACCTCATCATGGTTTTTTGTTTTTGTTTTTGTTTTGATTTTATTTGAGAGAGAGAGAGTGTGAGTGAGCATGAGCAGATAGAGGGGCAGAGGAAGGAGCAGACTCCCCGCTGAGCAGGGAGCCCAATGCAGGACTGGATCTCAGGACCCTGGGATCATGAACTGAGCCAAAGGCAGATGTTTAACCCACTGACCCACCCAGGCGCTCCTCATCGTGGTTTTGATTTGCATTTCCCTGACGATGAGTGATGTTGTATATCTTTTCATGTGTCCCTTGGCCATCTGTATGTCTAGTTCTGGTATTTTAAGTTCTAGTTCCTGGTCAGTGGAATTCTGCATTGAGGGATCAAGTGGCCTTCTGTTGACTAGTAGAAAGACAAAGGTATTTATAGAAAAATAAAACTTACAGGGTTTTTCTCCTGGTCCGTGGCCAAATAATTTTGTGATTCATTGCATACCTTAGACCCTTCTTGGAGATTGATGGTATCTGTAAGCATGTTGGAGGCTAATGGAAGCCAGTGCTATATGGTGGCTAAGAGAACTTACTTTGGTGGGGCACCTATGTGGTTCAGTTGGTTAAGCGTCCGAACTCTTGATTTTGGCTCAAGTCATGATCTCAGGGTTGTGAGATCGAGTCCCATGTCAGCCTCCACTCAGTGCATGGGGCCTGTTTGGGGAGTCTCTCTCTCCCTTTCCATCTGCCCCTCCACACACCCCCACCCCGGGCACGCATGCTCTCTTTCTCTCTCTAAAAAAAAAAGAGAGAAATTATTTTGGTGATAATCCTTGATTTAAAACCCGGCGCAACCTCCTGTAAATTGGAGGATTTTATGTAAGTTTCTTAACCTTTCTGTGCCTCAGTTTCCTGATCTGGAAAGTGAAGATCAAATGAAGTACCTGGAATGGGGACCAAGCACAGGACCTGGCCCATCTTTATTACTAATAACTCTGAGAAGCCCTGCATAAAGAAGCCTGCTTAAATTCATTTAACCTACTGTACCTCTCACTTGCACTTTTTTTTGAGGAACACCTCTTTTACCACCTCACAGAATTAGTGTTCTGTGGCATGGTTCAGGAAATGCTAACTTGGAGTAGTACAGAAAATTGAACGTTCTTGTCATTGTTTTTATGCATGACTGTTTGAGGTCAGCTGTATGGTATCTGTCATACTAGCCAGCAGGACTTTGGCGGGTCCTGTTTCTCTGGTCATACAGTTATAACCCCTTTTATGTCTTCCTGGAATCAGACCTACATTTCTAACCAATTAAGATTCCAAACTGTCAGAATCATTTCTAGAAATGATTGATAATTATGCTTTGAGAAAAAAAAGACTGGAATAGATCCCAGAAAACATTAGTCTAAGCATTTTGTTTTATAGATGGGGAAAATGAAGCCAAGAGCAGGTATGGGCCTTGCCCAGCATCCCACAGCTCACCCTAGTCCTACATCCAACCATCTGTCTGTCCATCCGTCTGTCTGTCCATCCATCCATCCTGGCATCATCCAGCAGGCATATGCTTAAGGTACCAGCAAGCCAGAGAGAAGGAACTTTTGAAAGAACTTGATACTTTGCAAAAATCCAAGTAGTCACCTTGGGAAAATCAGACCTTTTATAGTTTAGTATTGTGTTTGTTTTTAAAGATTTTATCTATTTGAGAGAGAGAGCATGAGCTGGGTGAGGGGCAGAGGGAGAAGCAGACTCCCCGCTTGAGCAGGGAGCCTGATGCGGAGTTCGATCCCAGGACTCCAGGATCATGACCTGAGTCGAAGGCAGACACTTAACCATCTGAGCCAACCAGGCGTCCTTTATTGTTCAATTAAGGCTTGGACGGGAGGGATGCAGAAGTAAGGTGGAATAGAGGTATCATCATCTTTTTAATGCTTTGAGTTTCTAAAGGTTTTAATTTGATCCTGCATCTACTTTCTCACGTATTTATTTTTCTTACTCTGAGTGGAGTGTAGAGAGCCCAGAGAGCCAGATGAAAGTTGTGTTAATTTTGGGCGCCTGGGTGGCTCAGTTGGTTAAGCGACTACCTTCGGCTCAGGTCATGATCCTGGAGTCCCGGGATCGAGTCCCGCATCGGGCTCCCCGCACAGCAAGGAGTCTGCTTCTCCCTCTGACCCTCTTCTCTCTCGCGCTCTCTATCTCTCATTCTCTCTCTCTCAAATAAATAAATAAAATCTTTAAAACAAATCATTAAAAAAAGAAAGTTGTGTTAATTTTAGGGATTCGGGTACACTAGCTTTGAGCAATAAATCTGCAGAATTGTTTGCTGCCAGGAAGTGTTAGATTCAGATTTCTTGGAAAGGGGGCCGTTTTATCTTTTGCCTCCTCCCCACTTCCAGCAACACAAATAAACCAGCCTCTTTTGAAATCTTCGTGCAACTTTGGCCTCAGTTGCTGAGATCAGATAGGGCTACTTAGGCTTTGAAGCTAACTGAAAAGAAGCAAAGTGCAAATGGTAGCATGTTGCTCAATAAATCTAAGATATGACGCAATCTCTGGAGCTGAGTTGTCTTAGTACAGCAAGCAGGTTTATTTAGGTTCAAGGGCACAGACTGCATAGCAGGGATGTCTGTTTATAGTGTTAAAGTAATCAAAGTTAAAGGGGCAACGAGCCTGTCAAGACCTGTATTCTCCTCTGCAACATATTTTTGCTTCAGTCTTTGGAGTTGGCTCATCTTCACCAGGCTTAAGTCCTATCCCCAGCCACCCAGTTATGTAAGTTCTGATTATTTCCTGCTTTGCGTTGGTGACATGGGACTTACTAGACTTTCTTGCTGTTTTCCCAGTTCCCTTTGGATTTGCTTTGTAGGAGTTTTTATGTGTCCATGTTCATTGCACCACTGCTGCATTCATAGCAGGTAGTTAGTGAGCATTACCTGTGTTTAGGCATTGGGATCTACACTGGGAGCCTGTAGAGATACTCACCACACTGGTGGAAATTACTAACCAGCAGAAGGGAAGATTGACATTAAATAGCTAATTACCTAGAGATGTTTTCATGGTTGGGCTAAGGGCCACACTGTGTGGAGTACTTCGAGACCCCACCTAGTTGAGGAGTAAGGGAAAGCTCTTTGAAGAAGAGGTTTGGGCTAAGCTCCGAAGGATGACTATCTGCATTAACTAAGTGCCAGCAGTGGGTGTGCAGTAAGGAGCATTGGAGGCCAAGAAACCAGTCTGTTCAAAGGCCCTGAGACTAAAGGAGCCTGGTGCTGGAGATGTGAGTGCAGTAGAGAGTCCTCGAAGGGTTTAAAGTTAAATGAGGTGGTAATAGGATTGGCTTTTAAGGTGAGATTAGCTGATTGAAAGGGGCCAAGAGTAGATGTAGGGAGACCAGTCGGAACTGTCGGCAGCAGTGCAGGCAAAAGAGACATCTTGGATCAGAGTCGTGGTGATTTAGATAATAGTGAATGAAGTAAGAGAAAATTTAAGAGATAAAATCGATAGATGGTGGTGATTGAATTTGTGGCTTGAATAAGGAGGAGAGTTGGAGGATTGCCATGTTTCCTAGCTTGAGCAACTGGGTGAAAGAGCAAGCCAGAGTAAGGAGGAGAAACAGGTTTGGCCAGCAAGTTCGGTTTGGGACGGCTTGAGTGTGAGGAACAGGTCTTTTTCATGACTAAATCCCCTCCCTTCCTAATGTCAGATGAAATCTGCTTCGCTGTAACTCTTTGCCTTGGACCTAGTTCTCTCTTCTAGAGCTCGTCATATCTAGCCTCACACATCCTTCACTTTGTATTTATAGGTGATGATCAGCTGTAGTTTCCCTGTCCCTGCGAGTTCTTTTTCTACCCCTCTCAGCTGATCTCCTTCACCTGTTCCTTATTTGTCCTGGTTACCAGGCCCTGCCTGTTCTGGTTGACCTCTTGCACAGTAGTGTCCTTGTTGAAACTCGGGTTAACCAACCGCTCACGGGGCCCGGACCTATTGTCCCAGAGCAGAATTTGCATATCATTCTCTTGTAGCTCTTCCTAGTGCCTCCAAAGAGGACATCAGCTTTTCTTGTCAGTCTCTTGCCTCACTAAGTGTGCAGACAACAGACTATGTGTTTTTGTTTTTGTTTTTCATTTACGCTGCTGTTTGGCTGGATCTCTCCCAGTTTTCTGTGCCTTTGTCATCAGCATTTGGGGAAAGTGAAGGCTGTCTGTCCTCCCACTCCCCAAGTTTTCTGTAACAACTTCTGACACATTTATTATTAATGTTTGTGGATTATTTAGGAACGCTTCAATCTTTCAGCCTCTACTGTTTTTAGAGTTTGCTACCTGCTGAATAGACTAGTATGTGAGTCACTTGGTTTCCAGGCTTAAGAGGCTCCCCTAGGCCAGTATTCTAGATTTGATGAATCCATCTTTTTACCTGGTAGTAAGAGTGATCGCATCCCAGTTCTTACTGGTAACCGACCAGTTGTGAATCCTTAGACAAAGTATGTACGCCAGCTGGACTTCAGTTTTCACATCTTGGAAATGAGATGTTAAGTGAGATAATCTGTAAGATCCTTTTCAGCCTTGGTGGGCATTTTGTGCTTTCAGCAACGTTCATCACATGCCTCCTTTCTCCCTGCCTGCCTGGTGCTGTCATGTCATTGTGAAGGGTTCTTCCCCCTCCCCTTTCTTAAGGAAGCTTCGTTTTTTGTCTGTTCCATTTTATGGAAAACTTTCATTTAACTCTCTAGATTTTCTTGAATTTGCATTGTTTTTCTCTGTCTCCAGAAAAGATTACAGTGGCAGAAACAGAAGTAAAGTTGCCTTCTGGTTCATATTTCCTAACTCTCATCTCTGTAGGGTCATCAAGACTCCTGAGATAGCTAACTTGGCCTTGCTTGGCTTCGGAGATATCTTTGCCCTGCTGTTTGACAACCGCTACTTGTACATCATGGACTTGCGGACAGAGAGCCTGATTAGCCGCTGGCCTCTGCCAGAGTACCGGAAATCAAAGAGAGGCTCGAGCTTCCTGGCGGGCGAAGCCTCCTGGCTCAATGGACTGGATGGGCACAATGACACGGGCTTGGTCTTTGCCACCAGCATGCCTGACCACAGTATTCACCTGGTGTTGTGGAAGGAGCACGGCTAAGCCACGGGCTGACCACCGCTGACTGACTTTGGATGCCGGGGCTGCGGGTTTTCAGTGCAACCTGTCCGGCAGCCGAATGCATGAACCAAAGTTCTCACCTGACGGTATCATCGCGCAGTGCACAATCATTTATCTGTGTTTGCCAGGGGGCCAGGGCTCGGGGCGGGGGAGGGCTTGTTTTCTTGACACACAGCACAGCATGCTAATGGGGTACACCATTGACTTCATTTGTACTTAGTTACGTTGGTCAGTATAAGAGGATGCATTTGGGGTTCATCTTTCTTGAATATTGGTTTTCAGTAAAGAAGGTTAAATGGTTCATTAATCTGCTAATTGGTTGCCTATAAAAACACATTCAGTCTATTAAAGCTTCTTAACCATTGCCTTTTTTTCTTTTGAAGTTGAAGCAAAGGTGCTATGATGTTGTTCCAGCAACTTCTCTCACGTGGGGCTTAGCTTTTATAACCGCCAGTGTTATAAAGACCACTGAGTCCTGTGACATTGATGAACTCTCCACCAAATACCAGTTCTAAAGAAAGTTTGTCTTCCAGGGCAAATCAAGTTCTATAAATTGATTGTTCACAACACATTCTAAATTCTTAGTACTTGGCAGAGTCAAGGTTGGCCATGTCTGAGGTGTAAGGGAGTTCTGGAGTTTTTGTTTCCATGTGGAGCAAGCTGGTCCTCGGTCCCCCACCGCTTGGGTGAGTGCACAGAGGCGATGGGATACAGTAGAAAGAGCACTGAGCTGGAAGGTTGAAGACCAGCTCTGTTACCTAGCATCCCTGCAGTATATCCCTCAGTATATCAGTTCCCTGGCCCCCATTTTCCCTGTCTGTGTAGCCAGGTGTTAAGCTAAGTGATTTCTAAGGTTTGGTCCTGTGTCTTCTGAGGTGTGGGCAAAAGTTGGTATTTCAGTTTTGTCTGATCCATTATTTCTTTTAGGTTGAAGATACTTAAATCAGTGGTACAAAGTTATTATCTATAAGGAAACCAGATAAATGAAAAGGCTGGATAAAGGAGGAATGTAGAAAATATAACAGATTCCAACTAGAAAATGTTAGCAACTGGATGAAATGCTAAGGGGAATCGTGGTTCTTTAGACAGAATGGGTAGTCTTAGAAAGAAAGACACCTGAACCTGACTTTTCTTGCTCCTTTGCCTCTAACCTGATGTGTGGCTTCAGGCAGATTAACTTTCTATCCCTGGATCCTCATTTTCATCTTTAAAATGAAGGAATTGCCCTAGATTAGGGTTCACAAACTCAAATGCCTGGGGCAGCCATTCACATGACATAAATGATTGGAACTTGCTGAGCAAGGTTGTGCTGAATCATGGAAAGCTCATCTAATGGGGCAGTTACTCAGCTCTAAGTGTTAGTAGAAGTGAGCCCAGTGGTGGCAGCTCTTAGAATTTTTTCAGGAGGAAGTGGAAATCCAGATTTTTATTTGAAATCTCCTGATTTTTAAAATGTTGACAGCTAATCGAGGATAGTTTAAAATAGAGTGAGCTAAACAAACTGTGTCTATGAGTTGCCAGTTTGTATCCTCCACCCTCTCATTCTTGTAAAGTTAGGTAACTCTGGGATCAGCAGTGGGAATGTTTTAACATAATTGTCACAGACATTAGGGAGAGAGTAGAGAGAGCCAGCCCCAGGATAATTCACCTGTTTCCCATTGTGTTACAGGAAAGTGAGGGGGGCATATTTCATCCACGCACCAACAGGAAGTAGTTTGAAGATGAACACACAAACTGGAACCTCAGTTGTAGCCTCTGCCTGGGAGTGTGAGTGACTCATTCTTGCTGGTGCCAATATAAAGCATATCCACTTCACAGGTGGACAAAGGGCTTGCTGGCAGAAATGGGAAGGAAGCCAATCATGGTGGAGACCCAGCTCTCCCAGAATCCTCGGTAGCACGGAGCCAATGCCGTGAAGTTAATACTCTAGAGAATCGGTGGTCGGTTTCAAGGATAGGTGTAGTTCATAGCCCTCTTGGGACTTTAAGGAGATTAGGCAAAAGAATAATACCTTCTCCATCCCCAAAGTCCATCTCACACTGAGTTGTGTGCATGAGCTCTGCTCGGTCTTCCAGAAATGGACTGGGAATTGCAGCTGGGGTCCATTTTGCAGGAGCCTCAGGGGACGTGGGGCAGTGAGGAGGGCGAATGCCTTTTTCCTTTTCCTCTGACCTGAACACATCTCTGAGATCACTGATCGGATGACCATCCCTACTCCCACCTCACTTCCAGATACATCCAGCAGTTTCACAGGGCAAGTAATTACAGTTATTTTGGGAATTTTTTTTTTTTTTTTTTTTTTTTTTTAATGACAAGCCTGGAACTTGTATGGCACGTCCCATTTCAGTTTTCATTGGATGCCGGAGTTACCCTCCTGGTGGTAGCTTAGTGCAGCTCATGTTGACAGCTGTACCTGAGGGAGGGGCTGGAGTCCTAGCTTTGATTCCTCCTCAGTGGAGGCCTTTGTTAGACCTAGCATTTTATTTAATAGCTTTATAGATGCCAGGTTTATTCAGACAAGTGCCAGCTTTTATGAAAATGAAAAGCTAATGCATCCTTTAAAAAGTGAAGTGGAAGGTCAGTGAGAGAAGTGGGTAGGGGCTAGCCGAAGCTGGCATGGTGTAGTCCCCTGGCTTCGCGTTTAGGGGGCTACCTTCCACGCGTGTTGACTGCTTCTTCCTTAGCTCAGAGGGGAGGAAATTGCCTTTTCCTCTTTTTTTGTGAGCATTCTCATTTCTGAAAAATTCATAAGTCATGAGCAGAGAGACCCCATCCTTTTTTTACGAGCGTTGGATTTCTTGAGTGAAGTTGTGTGGTAGAAGCGAAGGTCTCCTCTCCTCTCGGGTTCATAAAGGACAGGGAAACAACTTCAGGCTCCGGGGTGAGGATGAGGGTCCAGGAGAGTTGAGTGAGTGGGACATTTTCACATTCCAAAGGGAGGTGATTTCCTCCAGGCCAATATTTGAAGTAATAAGTCAGATTTGTCAAAATTGGCCCTAAGCTGACCTTTAGACCTATCAGAGAAATAGGAAGAAAGACTTCTTTTCAGGGGTGGGGCTAGACATTGAAAAGTTCCACAGGAAAGTACACAGTTTTGGATAGCTTTTCATAAGTGGAAGGTAGGGGAATATTGCTATTAAATTTTAAGGATTGCACTTCATTTTTCATAGTTAAAAAAGACCGTTCTGGCCACCGCAGACACTTGTAAAGTATGAATGAGGATTATGTAATCATTCTTAGTGTTCTGAGGAGAGTGATTACTGCTCTGCATTTAGAAAACATCTTAGGGAGAAAAATATTTTTGGAAACAGTATTATTTTAGACACGAAGTTGTTTGTTAGGTTAGGCATTTTGACCTAATGAAAGTAGCTAAGGATGGTGGAGCTGGGCTTTACAACATTGCTTTGGCCAAACCCAGCCAGCTCCTTGAAGCTGTGGCTGTGTGCCCTGGCTTCTTGGGAACCTAGAGGGGAATCTTCCACTATCACTCTACCAGTCTCTGGGCCTCCTCCGCTGGGCCTCTTACGGGCCGAGGTGGCCTGCAAGTGCCTTTCTCAGTAGGGAAGTGTACAGAATCAGATCACTGCTCTAGAGTGCAGTCTGGGGCAGGGCACACAGTCACCTTTGCCTTTAGGGACACAGAGTTTGTTGGGATAGGGGAGAAGCTTCTTTAGGTCCCCTTGACACAGGCTTCCTACCTGGTTATGCTGGGGCTTGCTAAGATATTTTTAAGACCACCAAGACCCTTTTGTGAATTATGCAGTCCCCAGCTAGAGTGTCTGATGGAAAGAGCAGGTTAGTATTTTTGATAGAAATGCCCACTAGCCATCTTTGGCAGTGTTTGATCAGAGGGTCCCTTGTGACTGCTCTAGGAAAGTGAAAGTTTTTTCCAGAATAAATCCTCCAGTGGAGTCCTGGATAGTCTTTGCACCACTCCCTAGTCAGGCTGAATGATCATGCTCAGTGCAGATGGATGTTTGCCTTCAAGTTGTTTCAGTGTGTTTCCAGTCTTCCCTACAACAGGGAACTTTAGTTGCTTCAAGTTAGTATCACAATCCTGAGGAGTGTAACCCCACTGGATTATTGCAATTTAAACCCAGCTACTTCTGCTCTTCGTGAATGTGCTCAAATTAAAATGTTTTTGCATATTTAAGCCTGGAAAATCATTAATTCAGATGACGAAGCTCACAATTATTCTGTGTCCCTCTATTCACATTGTGAACCAGACGTATTTCACTAATTTAGACTTAGGGCTCTTGATGAGAACGTTCAGGTTGAAAAAGGCTGGTCTCACCAATCCAACATCTGTGGCAATGTGGTAAAAAATGTATCAACTCCTGTTTCACAAATTTGATGTATGTTGTGATCTAGGGAAAAGAGGTGAAGTTTCTGTCTGAAGTGTCTGTGGGGTGCGGGGAGAAGGAATTGCCAAGGCAGATAGTGGAGCAAATGTGGGACAAGATGTCTCTATAAAATGAGAAGTTATTTTCATGCATCACGGAAGCATTCTTCTACCATGGGTGATTGTGCTAACTATAAATCATTGATATCTATACATTAAGGCAGGTTCTCTCAATTAGGCAACGTTTGGTTAGTCAAGTCCAAGTTATTGTTTGTACTTGAAAGTAATAAAGCTGCATTTCCTTAAAAATACATCCTGTAGTTAAGACTATTTTCTCACTTTCTTTCCTCAGTGAATTCAGATGGGACTTTTCGAGAGTGAGTGCGTTTTAGAATGTGTTTTTAGAAATGGAACTGCCTCTCGTGTGAGCTGAAGCAGCTCTGTGCCTTTACTGTTTCTGCATGTTCTAGACTAGAAGCCCGACCTTACAGCAATTTCTGAATGAGATCCAAGAGGAAAACAATACATTGAAAAGTCAAATGCAAGGAAAGAATTTTGGCGACCTCCATGAGTAGATGCAAATTGGGCGGGGGGGCGGGTTGGGAGGGGAGTGCCATTAATGCAGGTTCCAGATCTTGGGATTATCTTCCTGCCTCCTCTACTCAGCCAATCCCCTAGTTGGTTCATTCTTAATTTAAATTTGTAGGACTCCTTGTCATTCACCAAACGTGGTTCTGTACCGTTGATCCCCAACAGTACCATCATAGGCAGATTGTCACTTCCGTTACACAGAGGAGCAGATTGAAGCTTGGAAAATGGCTAATTGCTTGGAGGAGTAGTGAGTGGTGGGGAGGAGGTTGGGGCCCAGAGTGTTAGCCTCCACAGACCCAGGTCCTAGATTTTTCCCCCTTGTTTCCCTTCCCGCTCTCTGCCTACTTCAAGTCTCTTCCATCCAAACCTGTACGGCTCCCCTCCCCCTTCTCCTTCCCTCCCCCTTTGCCACTTGTGTGTGCCTTTCAAGCCCTTGGCACCTGCCTCCAGGGCATATCGCCAACCACTCCTTTGAGCACGTGGCTCCTCTGTTCAGACAACCACAGTGACTCCCTATTAACAACAGGGGTGTCTAGATTTATTAACCTATCCATAATTGAGTTCTAACTCACCTCTTCAAACAGTTCTTGCTCTTTCTTTTCCTGACTTTGCACTTTGGGTCTTCTCCCATCCTCATGGAAAAGCCCCCAAGTTCCTTTCTCCCACTCCTACAGCCAGCCTTTAGGATCCCATTGACCTCCCACTATCTTTAAAGCCTCAGCTGACCAACATCTCCCACTCATCCTGACTCAACATTTTTGCTTAGGGTTGTGAGATGTGCAACCTGTTGGCAGTTCATCACATTGTACCTTTTGCAGTTGGCAAACCATTAACGTTCACCCTTGCTCCATCAACTTTTCAAAATTCAGGTGAATACCTTATCTCCCCAGCAACACTGTTTAAGGTTGAATTACTGCATGATGCTCAGTAAGTTCTTGGGAAGATATTTTAATAAGTTCCACGGATCATCTTAGGGGCTACATTAACTGGAAGAAAAATAACTTTTGAGAGTATCAGAGCACTGAAGCAAAATGAAAGACCAATGACACACAGCTCTTCCTCTTAGATTCCCCTGTTCTGCCATATCCTATAAACGCCTAAATTGTCCTGAGAACATTTGCAAAGGCACAATGTTTGATGATCATTCCGTGATTAGACATGGGTAGTCCTTGCCAGTGTGATGTTCCTGTCCTTTGCATTTGAACTACATGTTCTGCTCTCATTGTGGTAAAGATCATCTAACAATAAGACACATTTATGGAGAAAATTCTCCAGAGCTCCTGTATCATAACAATTTTTAATATTTTCTTCTAATCCTTATGCACCTAAGTATAGATTTATATGATGACAAATCATTGTTTTATTGCGCTGTTAAAAATGTGCTTTAAGTCTTTTCATTTACCATAATGCTTTGTAATATTCTTTTATTATTATAATTTGCTAACCTGTTCCTCTCTGGGTGGATAATTAGGTAGCTTCCAGTTTTGCTTTTAGACAATGCTACAGAGGACTTCTTTGTGCATATTTTCTTAGAACAAGTTCCTAGTAGAAGACTCATCAGTAAAAGCAAAGGAGAATTCTTTCTTAACATTTTTTGTCACAGACAGGGAAGAGTGCATAAAGCACACAGTTATTGAACAGTTACAAAGCAAACACCTGTCTAAGGACTGTCAAAAGTCAAGAGGGATAATTTCTGGCTCCCCAGAAATCTCCTCTGTGTCCAGGAAGGAACATTTCTTGGCTTTTGCATCATATTTATCCTATGGCTTTCCAAAGGGGTTAAAGGGATTTATGTTGTCACCTTGCTGGATTAAATACAATGTTTCACCACAACATTATCAGTTTTGAGTGTTTTTTAAATTAACTATAAGAGATATGTTTATTATTACATATTCATCAACATGCATATCCGTTTTCTAGTGCTGCTTATTCGATACACATCACTGCAAAGCCATTGTAAATTTCCGAGGAGGTATTTGGTTAAAAAAATAAATAATAAATTATACTGTTCACATGAATCAACTCTTGTTGTGGGACAAAGAATTTAACAGTATTTACCTGGTAATTCCTATGTTAACTGGAAAATACAGATGTATTGCCATAATTTTCTCTTACATTGATGTAACCTACATAGTTTGCAGAATTTTATAAAGTCTTTCATTATTGTAGCAATTAGTTTAATGGAAAGATTGAGTGGTTACTTTGAATATGTTTGCCAATTTAGTAGGTATAAAGAGGGCATCTCAAGGTTCTTTAATTGACATTTCTTGTCTTTATGTGAAGACAGAAAACAGATTTTTTTAATGTATATTTGTATTTCTTTTGAATTCTGTCTGCATCTCACCCGTTTACTTTTATTACATTTTCAGTACTTGGGAGACTTGAGATGAATTAAGGTCACAAATAAAATTTCACTAATATAGGCATCACTAATTTAGAAATAATAATTAAACCCAAGGCATGTGTTGAAAGCAAACCTATCAACAATCACTATTAACATCCCAGTAATTAATGTGATAGCTCACAAATATACATTGTGTCTCTTTTTTTTTTTAAGATTATTTATTTATTTGACAGAGAAGAGAGTACAAGCAGGGGAAGCTGCAGGGTGAGGGAGAAGCAGGCTTCCCAGGACCCTGAGGTCATGACTGGAGCGGGGAAGGCAGACACTTAACCGACTGAGCCACCCAGGCACCCCTGCATCATCTCTTAAAGTAGGTCTAGGAAGACCCAGATCTGCAGAAGAGAACTAATCAACAGTCCTGGACATATAGTAGAACTGTATTTTTAATTTAATATTTTCCTAATGCAGATGTATCACAGGTGATCAGTAGTATTTAAAGGAAAATATGGACAATCAAGGGCCAAGTTTTTCTTCCAAAATTAACCGTGATATGTTTGAAATTTAAAATGGGGGATTAATCCAGGAGACAACCAAGTGCAGATACCAAGAACATAGTCACACTAGTGTTTTATTTTTACTCACGCAGAGTCAGGGGGGAGGTTGTCCAGTGTGCTTTTATATCTCAAGCCTTGGTGGGTTCAGAGAGGAGAGTTTTCATCAGAGTTTCAGGAGAGCAGACATTCCTGAGTTTGGTAGTTCGTCAGATTTAGCCATGTAAGGTGACTCTTGAACTAGTTGATCATTCAAGCTTTAAGGGCGCAAAGCTCGAACTCTGTTTGAGAGAGGATCAGAAAAACAAACACTCATGAAGGCTGCATGTCAGGAAGAAAAAATGGAGAGGTAGAAGTAATAAACAGAGCATTATTTTCTTCATTTCTCCTCCCTCCCACCCCCCTACAAGACTATGTCTGGAGAACAGGAAATCTCTTATTCCTTCCTGTGCTCATAAAACTGGTGCAAAGGAAACAACGTGGGGATGCATGGATGTGTGGGTGAATGTGCTTTGGGTTGATCTACAACGACTTCCTCTAATTCAATGTTCTCAAGGTTTCTTTCCGTCCAGCATATCAGAATTACCTGGGACTTGTTAGAAATGCAAATAGTTGGGCCCCATCCCAAGGCTAATGACTCAAACTCCCAACTGGAGCCTGGCAGGTGGTGGTGATGACCATGAAGGTTGAGAACCACCATTAGCTAACCTGTTCTGCCACCTACTGGAATATTTGGGAATAGCATCTGGCAATGAGTCGAGTACATTAATTCTATTAACTTTTTTGCCCTTACAACCACTCTGAATGTGTTCTAAAACTGGAGTTGCCTTCTACTTGTTTCCAGTTATTATAGGGCAGGTTATGTCAAGATATCAACAGGCGGTCTGTGTGAACTTGTCTTTATTGTTTTAGAAATGCCTTTAATTTTGCCCTGAAATTGCTTTTATCATACACTGGAATAATACACAACTATTAAATAGTGCTAGGAAGAATAATACACGGGGAAATGCAAAAATATACCTGAAAAACAGGGTTAAAATGGCCTACAACATTATTCAAACTAAATGGTTTAAATAGGCAGAACAACAAAATGAAATACACCAAAAGGGTAATAGTGGTTCTTTCTTGGGGATGAGATTGTAGGTAAATATTTTCTATATGCTTCTTTTTCTTTTTTTGTATTTTCTAAGTTTTCTATGCTGAATATGAATTATTTTTAAGAATAATTTTTAAAAAAATATTCTAGTTATTCATTTGAGACAGAGATACAGAGAGAGAGAGAGCATGAGCAGGGGGAGAGGCAGAATCAGGCTCCCTGCTGAGCCAGGAGTCCGATGCGGGGCTCGATCCCGGCACCCTGGGACCATGACCTAAGCCGAAGGCAGACGTTTAACCATGTAAGCCACCCAGGCGCCCCAAGAATAATTTTTAAAATGTTTTAGGTTATGTAATACAGCTGCAAGCATCATTTAGCTCAAATTCCTTCTCTCCGGAAATATTTATGAAGTCCCCATACCAGGCATTGTGCTAGGGCCCGGGGATGCAGCGATGAAATGTGTATGGTCCCTGCTTCCCGGAGCTCATGGTTCTCTGGGGTGTCATACACACAAAACCCAAGAGGTATAATGAAGGAAGCACAAATAAGGGAGAAGCTCTACTTAAGGGTGATAACCACGGTTTCCTGGAAGAAGTAACTCTCCACAGAGTTCCCAAGCTAAGAGGATTCTAGATCCAGATACCCAGTAAGTTACCAGCCTTTGTAAGCCAGCTCTAGGATATGCATGGTTGACTGGATTGTATTACTCCTGGGGGTCTCTGTAGTCAATACAGGAACACATAAGACAGTACTAGAATTTGAAGACAAAATCATTAAACAACTGAAATTCAACACAAAAAGAGCAGGTTGTTGGTGGAGGTCCAGTTTTTCAGTCTCTCCAAATCTGTCCATAAAAACACCCCCTCAGTAGAAAAACCAAAAACCCAGACAATACTTAAAAGTAGGTCTCACGGTAACACCATGATCCCCAAAGTATAAGCAGGTGGGGCAAACAAGAAACTGCCATGAGAACAGCATTTGCGCAGGACGAAAAGGAAGGAACAGGTTAGTATACGACAGACGTGAGAACAGGAGAACCCAAGATAGGCAACAGGTGATCACCGAAGAGGGGCAGCCCATCTAAAAACGTTGGCTGAAGCTGGGAGAACTTTTGTTCTCTCCCAACAGTGGGTTCATGTGAGGGCCAGAGCAGGGCAGCCCTTACAAGCTCATGAGACTGCCTGCTTTCTTCTAGAACAGGACCCCACACTGGGGAAAACACCTGTAACTAAAAGCAGAATTGAGCAGGACAGAAACAAAAGAGAGAGAGACTATTCCTCTTGAGAGTCTTTGTAGGCAATGTAGGA
Organism: Callorhinus ursinus; assembly: GCF_003265705.2. Classification (NCBI taxonomy): domain Eukaryota; kingdom Metazoa; phylum Chordata; class Mammalia; order Carnivora; family Otariidae; genus Callorhinus; species Callorhinus ursinus. The sequence continues at coordinate 10,352,309 of NW_027397086.1, forward strand.
ACATGTAAGACACTACAAGAATTTGAAGACAAGCAAAGAAAGAGATGGCCCAGACCCAAGAAAGGGTAAGGACAGAGCCAGGAAGTCCCAGAAAGCAAGCTGCTTTATTTTTAAACTCCACACACAAAAGCAACAGAAGAGAGGCCTCTATGAAGGTTGAAAATCTTCCCTGAATATAGCCTTAATTCAAAAAACCAGGAAGGATCATTTCACAATCAGATAAACAATAGAAAAGTCTTAAGGCCAAATTCCATCCAAAGTTATGAACAGAAAAGGGATCAAGAGGAAGCAAAATAACATCCCTGTAGACAATGGAAGCACACCAGGGAGACTTGGTTAGAAAGAGACCAAAACCATAACATATTTAAAAATGAAAATACATTAAGCACATGAAATAAGACATGAGGGAATTGCATAAATCCAAAATGGGATGAAGAATTCAGAAAAGAATGAGAAATTTTTTTAAAGATTTTTTTAAATTTATTTGAGAGAGAAAGAATGAGAGACAGCATGAGAGGTAGGAGGGTCAGAGGGAGAAGCAGACTCCCTGCTGAGCAGGGAGCCCGATGCGGGACTCCATCCCGGGACTCCAGGATCATGACCTGAGCCGAAGGCAGCCACCTAACCAACTGAGCCACCCAGGCGCCCCAAGAATGAGAAATTATTTAAGAAACGAAGACTGGGGGGCGCCTGGGTGGCTCAGATGGTTAGGCGTCTGTCTTCGGCTCAGGTCATGATCCCGGAGTCCTGGGATCGAGCCCCACGTCTGGCTCCTGGCTCGGCGGGGAGCCTGCTTCTCCCACTTCCTGTGCCTCTCCCCTGCTCGTGCTCTCTCTCTCTCTGTGTCTCTGTATCTGTGTCTCAAATGAATAAATAAAATCTTTAAAAAGAAAAAAAGAAAGAAAAGAAATGAAGACTGGGGGCGCCTGGGTGGCTCAGTTGGTTAAGTGTCTGCCTTTGGCTCAGGTCATGATCCCAGGGTCCTGGGACTGAGCCCCGGGTTTGGCTCCCTGCTCAGCGGGGAGTCTGCTTCTCCCTCTCCCTCTGACTCTCCCCCCTGCTCCGTGCTCTCTTTCTCTCTCTCAAACAAATAAATGAAAAATCTTAAAAAAAAAGAAAAGAAAAAGAAATGAAGACTGGACCACAAGCAGCATAAGGACAAAACACAACAGGTAACAAACACCTTAAGAGAAATAGAGGGTGATAAAGAAAAAGAAGATTCGATTGAACGTGACGCATCTTCAAGGCACCCGAAGGAGATCAAACACACAGGTTAACAGGGGTCCCTGAAGAAGAACACCAAAGCAAGAATACAGAAGAAATGCTAAAAACTGTAGTTCAAGAAAAACATTCCATTTAAATAAAAAGGTCGAAACTGTATTGAGCGTATACTGTGTACCTGAGAATATAGAACCCAGAGGGACCACCAAAATAACAGGTGAGGGGAAGTGCATCTTAATAAAAGTATTCCAACTCTGAGCGGGAAAAGAATGATAGAAAAGCACCAGTTGGCAGCCCCGCTGAATACCTAGGCATGAAGCATCAACGGCTGCTAAGATTCCAGTGAGGGAAACAACCAGACACAGGTTTCTTACAGTCTTTCCAAAGGGACCAAACCTGACTCTGAACCATTCTCTGAACACTGCTGCCGTTGTGCAGAAATACCGAGGACTGAGGACAGCATGCAGAGTGGCCCGGGGCGGATATGCGGTCTGCGGGAAGCTGCAAGTTCAATGATTCTGCAACACATACTTTGTAAGAAAATGAAAAAACGATGGAAGAGGAATCTATAGATTAAGAGACAAAAGGCGGGACTTTTTTTTTTTTTAATTATTCCTTAGAAATTTTTTACTAGTCTCCTTGTTTCTTTTTTTTTTTAAAGATTTTATTTATTTATTTGAGAGAGAGAATGAGAGAGATAAAGAGAGCACATGAGAGGGGGGAGGGTCAGAGGGGGAAGCAGACTCCCTGCTGAGCAGGGAGCCGGATGCGGGACTCGATCCCCGGACTCCAGGATCATGACCTGAGCCGAAGGCCGTCGCTTAACCAACTGAGCCACCCAGGCGCCCACAAAAGGCGGGACTTTAAAAAAAAGAGGCAAGGCTCTGAATGTGCAAAAGTTTTCGAAGTATCTCAACAAGTGTATTTTACTCTTGGGAAATGGATAAACAAAGGGGGGTATATCCATACAATGGAATGCTGCTCAGCAATAAAAAGGAAAAACCTATCGGCACCTACGATAACATGCATGCACTTCAAAATTATCATGCTGAGTGAAATCAGCGGTACACAAGAGAATGCAAGCTCTAAGATTCTACTGACACAAAATTCTCTAGGTAAAACGGACCTCTAGTGACAGAAAGCAGATCAGTGGTGGTCTGGGGATGGGGATGGAGTTAAGGGTGGGTTACCAGGGATAGGAGGAACCTTTTGGGAGGGAGGAGATCTTCATTATCTTGATTAAGATGGATACTTATGTCAAAACTCGTCAAATCAAATACTTCAAATGTGTGCAGCAAATTGTATGTTAATTACACATTACGGAAGTTGTAAAACATGATTTCCTGTTCTTGCTTTATATTTTTACGTGCCTTGCTTTATTTGTTTATTTATTTACTTACTTAAAATGCCTTACTTTCCTAAGTGTATTTACCATGCATTTCTCGACCAGTCTATTCCAGTCATTTTGCTTCAGATAGTGGATGTTTGTCTGGATAGATGTTTGTCCTCCTTTTACTGTGGTTGTGCTTCTCAGGTGGCTAATTAGTTTGGTCAGTGAGGGCAGGTTCCCTTGAGATATCACTGCTCTGTAATGTTTTGGGGGAAGGGCTGAGGACCAGGCTCTAATCTCTTGTCCCTCCCACCAGGTTTAAGGTATGAGGAGGGGGTAAGCCCTGGGTCACAGAACCTCAGGTCCCTCCACAATGACTCTTGATCTCTCTGGTGTGAGCAGCAGCGTTGGGAGGAGGCAGTCTCTCCGGGGTGTAATCTCTGGCTCCATTTTCTTTTTCTTCTCGTTGAGGCTTTTTGCTTTCCTAACAGGCTGACCTATGTGGCCTGCCTGGCCTGCTAACTTCTCCTGGGGCAAGGCAGGCGGTGGTTATCCCAGGACAACACCTGATGAGGCAGGTGCCAGCCTTAAAGGCCTTTCTTTCAGCCTGTTTTCTTTCTGCTCCCTCCATCGGCCTTCCTCCCAACCCCCCTCCCCCAGCTGCAGGTACCCCCCTCCCTGCTCCCAGCTGCACACACCAGTTCCAGACAGACTTCTGACTCCCCAGGGACCTCTTCTTATGTGTTGTTTTACAAGCTCCTCAACTCTGTCCTTCCATTTTCCTAAAGAGAGAGAACCCCGTGTTAGTTGACCATCTTATTACGGACCCCATAACTTAATTAATCTGCTTTAAAACTGTTAAATATTCTTTGAAGAGGTAGTCTAGATCTGAGCATGTGGTTCCGAACACTGTGAGAGAACACTAAAGACAAAAAACACTAAAGAATGACAGAAAAGTGGAAAGTAGTTTGCTGATTCCAAAGCCAGAAAAATAAAAACTTTTAGACATCTTTTGTCAAATACTTTCGAACGGTATCCATTTGAGTTAGCACTCAGTAAATGTGAGGGACTGGCATTACCCTGTTCTGAGTGAAGCAAAGAATTCTAAATACGTTACAAGGTACCTTAAGTTAGAAATGTTGTATTTAACAGATCCCACTGGCTTCAAGGCTGTGTGTGACTCTATGAAGATTTTTCCACTTTGGTTGTGTGTACTGACTTTTCCATTTGCCTAGAACACTTCTCTCAGATCTCCACTGGTAGTCCTCTTTCTCAGTACTTAGGACAATCCTCAGATTTCCCCTTTCTAGAGATTTCCATGACCGCTCTACCCTCAAAATCCCCATGACCAACACCAATTACTTTCAAACTTATTTGCTTTGATTTTCTTCACAGACCTAAACTCCAATGAAATTATATGCCCACTGGTTTACTTAATTATTGTCTGTCTTCTCCCATATGAGGCTGTGGGTCTCCTATCTTATTCTACAAGGTGCAGATCCCAACACCTAGGATAATATAAAACCTGGTGCATAGTACGCCCTCAGTAAATGATTGTTAAGGAAATGACTCACCCCCTGTGCATTGCTATTTCTATCTATTGCTACGTAATAGTCTACTCTGAAATTTAGTGGCTTAAAACAACAGCGATTTATTATTTCTCACAATCCAGCAGGTGAACTGGGCCTGCTGGGCTCCCCTGGTGGCTGGTCTGGGTTTGCCTCCCCCACATGTCTGTCCTCTCTCCGTGGTCTTTCACCCAGGGTTTCTGTTCTCCATGGCAGAAGCCTTCCAAAGGGCAAAGGTAGAAGGAACACCACAAATCGCTTCCACCATGTTCTTTTGGTCAAAACAAGTCATGAGGTCACTGGGCTTTGTGATGAGTGGGTGTTGGAGGGTGAAGCTGCCTCGTAGGAAACAGAACCCTAGGGCGCCTGGGGGGCTCAGTCGGTTGAGCGACTGCCTTCGGCTCAGGTCATGATCCTGGAGTCCCGGGATCGAGTCCCGCATCGGGCTCCCTGCTCGGCGGGGAGTCTGCTTCTCCCTCGGACCCTCTTCCCTCTCGTGCTCTCTATCTCTCATTCTCTCTCTCTCAAATAAATAAATAAAATCTTTACAAAAAAAAAGGAAACAGAACCCTAGTTTTATGAACAGAGAGACATGCATCGGAAAAACAGCCCTGCCCCCGATAGTCTGTGTCACCCCGGGAGATCCACTTGCTCTCAGAGTCTCAGTTCTCTCATCTGTAAAATGGGGTTAATGACGCCCATCTCAGTTCTCTCATCTGTAAAATGGGGTTAATGACGCCCATCTCATAGGGTTGTTAAATGAGATTAGAAATAGTGCCTGGTTACGGCGCATAACGCCCTAACTCAATAAACAGGGTTAATACTATTGGTGTAATACCATAGGTGTATAGCGTATAATAGATGTTCAGCAACCGTTAGCCGAATTTAAATACTGTAAGACTAGAAGGGCAAGAATCATATCTTTTTCAATCACCATTGATTACCAGGATCTAAGGCATCAAAAATGTCTTATAACAGGTGCTCAACAAATAGTTTCTCAGTGGTTGAATGAGGTCCTCATATCCTATCTCTATCAACGTGAATGTGTTCGCTGGTTGTGAGTGCACGCATGTATGCCTGTGTACGTGGGTGTGCACGCATGTAGTTATTTTATGTCTTCTAAGGACTTCCAGACACATTTTGCTTTGTGTATACCCCAACACTGACTAAGCTGCCAGGGGTCAAGTTGTTTTCAGAAGCGTTTTTTTTGATTGTGGCACAGTGAAGAGAATACAAGCCTTCAAGAAGACCTGGGTTCAAATCCCACATCTGACCAGTCCTACTTGAGGCAAGTCACTCATCCTGTCTGAGCCTCACTTTCCCCATTGGGGACATAAGGAAGTTGTTGCCAAGGCCAAATCTGCTCTAATGTGTTCAGATTCTGTACATCTAATTGTGAGAACCAGCATAGGCAAGTGGTGCCATTTTGTATTTTATCGTTGTCATTTTTCTCATTGAAGATCATCATTAGCCAGTCACTTGTTGCTACATTGCCTTCATAATTATCATTTGTACTGACTGTACATTATTCTGTTGAATAACAGAATTTATCTAAGCATCTTCTTTATTATGGACTCCTTAAGTAGTTCCAATTTTATGTTACTGTGAAAATTGCTGCAATTAACATCTTTGTCAACATAACTTTTTGCTTCGGTTGGATAATTTCCTCAGGAAACGGGGTAATTTTGACTGCCTCTTATGGAAGACTAGAAGGATGTTGTGGCAACATTTTTGTGCGTTAGCATTTTGTGTGAACCAAAAATGAGAAAGATCAGAACTATCCTTCAGTAGGAAGTGCTTGAATAAACTATATGCCAACCAATCAATGAAATACTATGCAACCATTAAAAAGAACAAGGATTATGGAGCACCTAGGTGGCTGAGTTGGTTGAGTGTCCGAACTCATGATCTCAGCTCAGCTCTTGATGTCAGGGTTGTGAGTTCAAGCCCTGTGTTGGCTCCATGCTGAGCATGGAGACTACTTTAAAAAAGAGAGAGAACAAGGATTATTCATTATAGCCAATAAGTAGAAACAAGCCAAATGTCCATCAACTCGTGGATAAGCAAAATGTGGAATAATATCCATACAATGGAATATCATTCAACTGTAAAAAGCGATGAAGTTTTGAGACATGCTACAACATGGATGAAACTTGAAAACATGCTGAGTGAAATAAGTCAGACACAAGAGGCCTCACATAATAAATTCCATTTATATGAAATGTCTAGAATAGGCAAATCCACGGAGACAGAAAATTAAGTAGTTATCAGGGGTTGCAAAGGGAATGGAAAATTCTAACTATTGGTCTATGCCATTGGTATAATGGGTTTGCTAACAGGTCTGTATTCTAATTCTAACTATTGATCCATACTATTAGTATAATGGGATTGCTAATAGGTACTAGGTTTCTTTGGGGGATGATGAAATTATTCTAGAATTAGTAGTGATGGGTGCACAACCTTGTGAACATACAAAATCCCCTGAATTGTACACTTTATTTGATTTTTAAAAAGATTTTATTTATTTATTTATTTGAGAGAGAGATAAGAGTACAAGCAGGGAAAGTGGCAGAGGGAGAGGGAGAAGCAGACTCCCTGTTGAGCAGGGAGCCTGACATGGGGCTTGATCCCAGGACCCTGAGGTCATGACCTGAGCCTAAGTCAGATGCCTAACTGACTGAGCCACCCAGGAGCTCTGAATTGTACACTTTAAAAGAGTAAACTTTATGGTATGTGAGTTATATCTCAATAGAAAAAGGAATGAAGAAGATCTATATTGACATGACCTATTACTCATTGAAAAAAGCAAAGTGCAGAGCACTATCTAAAACATAGCACTTTGGTGGAAGTCTTGTTTTCTATCTTCAGTGTTTGAGATTGTGAGGCTTCCCCAGGAAGTGTTGGTCCTGCCCTCACTCTGCTGTAAGCTCAGGCATGAGAGCACCCTCTTTCTCTGGGCTGTAGAGCCCATTGGATGCTGGAGGCTGCGATCATGTATCAGGACTTCTTTGTAACATATAATTATTCCCATCGTTTCAGATAACAGAACTGAGAGGTGAGAGAGACGAGTGGCTTGCCAAGGTTATACAGCAGGGAATGTGGCTCCACCAGCAATCAAACCCAAGCCTGTATGACTCCAGAGGAGGTGAATCAGAGGCTTGGGTGCCCGGAAGCTAGTTTATTTGTTCCCCAGAGGCCAACTGGCCAGGGGCGTGGAGGCTGCTTCGCTACAGAGAACATAGCTTACAAGAATGCTGGTTTATGTATTTACCTGGAGAGGTCCTTTATTTTCCTTTATTTGAGGATTGTAGGAAGGGGATCTCAGAGACTTATCTTGCCCCAGGCTAGTCCCTTATTGCTTGATGGGAATATTTCAGTAGTTCCTAACTGGCCCACTCATGCCCCTTTACAAAGCTGCCCTTGCTGTTGTTTCTAACTAGAGAACTCTTCCTGGCACCAGCCACTCAAAGAACTCCTACTTACCTGTCAAAACCCAGCTCATATGTCCCTTCTGTTGTTTTCTTCTTATCAACAACATTTATAGATGCCATTACTGGCATCTGTAGAATAATACCAATAATATTAATAGCAGTTATCATTTGGAGAGCCCCACTGTACACTAGGCAATTTTGACCATTGACATGTCTGTTCCTTTCAATTCTCATGGGAATTATGCAATAAAACTATAATTATTTACATCTCTTTCAGGTGAAGAAACCTAGAGAGGTTAGGAAATTTGCCCAGAATCACACAACCAGGATGTGAAGAAACAGGTCTTTCTCACTCCAAAGTTCATACTTTCCCCTTACCCCACATCCTATCTCCTATACTAGTCACCTTGAATTGCAAATGCTGTTTATTACTGTTTTCACCATTGCCCTGTGAGCCCTAGAAGGCAAGTAGTCAGTCAGTCTGATTTCAGCACCGTGACCCTACTGCCCAGTGTGGGACCTGCTCCCAAGTGGCTGATCCTAAGAGTCGAATAGGAGTGAATTGTTCCATTTGCTGGGACCCAGCCTGGAAAGTAAACGCAGCATGTTTGTCCTATCCCTGCAGATGGGACAGCCTCGCTATCTCTCCTGAAGAGGTGATAAAGGGGCAGGTCTTGCCTCCTTGAGGACTTGCAGATGTTTCCTGAGGCCATGAGAGCACTTTCTGCTTCTTGCCAGTTCGTGTGAGCTGCTAGGAAAGCCGGCTTCATGGCTCTGCTAGTGTGAACGTCAACAACCAACTCTAGCCAGCACTCTGGAAATCACACTGAAATATTAAGGCCAGTAGGGGCCCATGGAGGATCGAGGCACCATCCCCCGCTGGCTGCATTTTTGCCACAGCCCACAAGAGGCTTCACTGTAGGGACCTCAGGACCTGGTGTGTGGGACCTCCAGCTTTGTAGTTAGCTCCGGCTTTGAACACCATCTCCACCACTTACTTACTAAATCTGTGGCCTTGGAGCAAGTTTCTCAAACTTTCTAAACCTCAATTTCTTCATTTTTACCTGGGAATGATTGCCTCCTTTTAAAAGTTACGGTTAAAAAGAGATAATGCACATCAAACCCTTACCACCAAGCCCAGTACAGTGCCTGTGTCCAATGATAGGGATGCTAATGATGGTAATAACAATGAAAATAATTGTTATTATTGAATAATAACAATAAGAATAGTTGTTATTTTTGAAAACCCATATGAGATATTTGTTGTTTGCAGCCAAGAATCCTGTCTGATATAGTTAATGTTATTACTTGGGGAGCAGAGGAGTTCTCTAGAAGGACAGGCCAGTGGGGCCGGATGGGTGGTTTCCCCTGGTCCAGGACAAGAGTTGAGTGAGACAGTAATCTTCCATCTTTTAGGGTGAGCATGTGCAGTTCTGCCTGGATCCCAGCTCCTAGAGTAACCTGAGAAGGGAGTGGCCTAGTCAAGACTCAGATCCCCATTCTCCCAAACCCCAGGCAGCAAACAATCATTCTTCTGTCCTGACCACCTAATGGGGCATTGAGCAATTAGCAGTTATTAAAATCATGGACTATATTTTGGAGAAAATGAATAATTTTATAGTGAACCACATTGAAAAATTAGAAAGTATTTTCCCACGGATTATTTTATTTATGTATCTAAGCACCCAAATACCCACAAAACAGAGATGTGCTTTATTTAAATTGGATTTAAAATTTTCCTTGAGCTCTTCCAGTTTTCAGGTATAGGCCTCTAGGGAAGAAATTGATAGACCTGTGCAGTTTGGATTTCTCGTATTTTCACCAGACATTCCTTCGTACGTGTTTTTCCATGTCTTGACAAGATTTGTATTTGTCATTTGTAAGGCTTGTCATAATGTTCATTCAAGTGGATGGGCCAGTTTGTCCTTCCACCTGTCATTTGGCACTGGGGTAGTTCCAGCTTTCTGCTGTTATATATAATACTATCAACCTTTATGAAAACAAGCTTTTAAAACAATCTTTGGAAGTATTTCCTTATGACACATTCCTAGAAGCACACTGAAGGACCAAAGGGTGGGAATAGGTTTTCTTGGCCTTGTTGCTTAAGGTTAGATCATTCCTGAGGAAAGATAAAACCAAATTGCAGAGATTGCCCACGTGTTCTCTCCTGGTCTGAAATGGGAAAGAAGTACAGCCGCAGCGCCAACAGGACGACAAGACAATTTGCTGAGCCAGACAGAACTTTCTGGAAGGGGCTAGACTTTTCCATGAGAACATCCTCGACTGATATCCAGTCCTCTGACTGTCCACTTATTTGGGGCCACCCCACCCTTCCACAAGAATCGTACACCAGCCATTGGTGCAGAGCTGGGTGCTTTGCAAATCTCCTACGAATTCCCAAGAGTTAGATGCCTGTGGTGGGTGCAATAAATGTTTTACATAAACAAGGCAACGTAGCCTGGTGGAGTGAGTGCTGGCCCGACTGTGGAGCCAGAAGACCTGGCTGCAGGCAGGGCCCTGCCATCCACCTGCCGCCTCCACAGGCCCTCCCTCCCGTGTGCACCTGGAGGACAGATCACCAAAATTACCCACACTTTGATGTATTCCTTTCACTCAGGACTTTGACTTTTGCTAAAATACAAGACTCCCCGGGAGAGGGCGGACGTAGTGCCCTTTATATCCCAGGGTGAACGATTTTGTCATCGCTGACCCCGAGAAGAGGTCGGACTGGAGAAGAAGGTGAAGGGTCCCCTACAAGACTCTGAAAGCCAGGGAAGGAGCCCCGTGAAGGTGGTGAAGCTCAGAGTCTAGCCTTTCACAGAAACTTTTAGAACAGGGTCCTCTGGTTGCCTCTGACCTGTGGCTGCTCCAGGAGCGCAGAGTTCCCTGGGGGAGCAGCAGAGAGCCCTCCTGAGGTCATTGCCTAGGCAGAAACCCGGGGTGGAGGTCTGCTGTTGAACTGGAGAGCTCAGTCGGAGCAGGTGCCAGGCAGGTACCCCAGTGACCCCAGCCCAACCACGCGTGTGTGAGCACCTGGCCCCCCTCCTTCATGGGGCTCCTTCCCTGGCTTTCAGAGTCTTGTCGGGGACCCTGAGAGAAACCATCACGGCGCTGCTATGATTTCTGCTTTGCTGTGGCTCTGCTCCTTGGGGACTGGGATCATGCCGTGGTTTATTCTTTGGCCAAGCATGGCACGGTAGGTTGTGGTGCAGACCACAGGCTCCTCTCAGATTTTATCTCCTTCCCTCTTCCCCTCATTCACTATGCCTTCCCCATGCTGGCTCTTCTCTTCCTCCGACAGTCAGCTTGTTTCTGTCCTAGAGATGGATGTGCATGCGCTGTTCTTCCTCCTTGCCCTCCTTCAGGCCTCACCTCTTTTCCAAGAGGTCATGCTGCCCCCGAGTCACAGTCTATCCCGTCTCTAGCATGTGTTCTTCCTAGCAGTGCCATTTCCTGAAATCATCCGATTTCCTCTGACTCCCTAACCGGAAAGGAAGCTCCAAGAGGGTGGTCTCAAAGATCCTTGTGCTCTCTGCTCGGAGCAGAGAACCATGTAGGTACATGTAAGGGAATCCAACCAAGAATCCCCAGCCGAGCTGCCCTTGCTCTTCCTTCATTTGGTTTTATCATTTTTCTCTTGGGCGGGATCTGGGCACGGGCCTGGCGGGGGAGAGAGCTTGGCTGGCCTGTGTGCAGATCGGGGCTCCTGCCTGACTCGGTGCCATCTGGGCCGCCTCCTACCCAGGTCTGCAGGAGGAGCAGACGGGACTCAGTGGACGGCAGCTCACAGGGGCCGAATCTAGTTCCATATGAAGAAGGCTCTGGAACAGAGCTGATGGGAGACAGAAAGGTCATTCCGCTGCTTACCTGGGCTACCTCCACCCCTTCTGGCCCGCTCACCACCTTCGGCCTCCTTGGGGCCTGCCTACCAACCGGCAACCTGGGGGAGCTCACTGGCTCTTGGAACTTTTCCCAGCACAGGCACTGGGCACCCTGCCTTGCTAAGGAGACTGGACCAGATGCTCCCTGTGGTCCATTTATTCTCCAATTCCAGGGGCTTGTGGAGAGCTGTTTATCTCTAAGCCACGGCCTGGGGACTGCAGGGCCTTCAGGCAGGAGAAGGTGACAGCCTGGGCGAAGATGCTAATGGTGTGCCGAGGTTAAAGCTCAGTGGCCCACAACACCAGCACCCTGCTCAGTGACCACATCCGCCCCACCTGCTGCTTGCTCTGCACTCAAAGCTGATCATCTGAGTCAGGAATGCAGCATCTAGAAGAAAAATGAGTTCCAGGCCTGGTTCTGCTGTCAAGTTAGGGTGTGAGCTCGACTACATCCTTTTCTTCTCTGAGATTGGTGTTTCTTTCTGGAAAGAAACAAGAATGTTTGGATTCGACCTAGACGCTTTTAAGGCTCTCTCTCCCAACCCTAACATTCTAAGACTCTGCCACTGAGCCTCAGATGTGAAAAACAGGCTCACCCAGGTTCACAACTCTTCAGCAAGTCACCTTTTTTAGTTGACAGCCTGGCAAGCAGCCAAGACCCCTGACCTCCATCATCAGCTGGTCAAGACTTTGCAGATTGTCTGTGTTTATTCACAGCTCTGGCTGGGCAGATGACATCCGTATGTGATCTGTCCGCGGGCAGAGCCCAAGGTGTCCATCAGGAGAGAGCTGAGCTGAAGCTAATCCAGAGTCACCCTGGAGGCGGCCCACCAGTGCCACTGAGGGGTCTGCTCCTCCAGAGGGCAGGACGGGGACTTCGTGTTCTGTCTTTGGCAGTGTCTTTTGTGGCTTTTATGCTGTGACTACGCTGGGTGTGGCAGCCCTGGGCAGGCCTCCCTAGGATCCTGAACCGGGAGTGGGAAAGGAGTGTCCTGAAAAGGAGCACTTTTGTGATGCCCTCTGCTAATTTCACGATGTTCTATAGTTTCACTCAGCTTTCCAGAACCGCATCTGAATTAATCTTAAGTACAACCACCTAGAAAGAACAGGGAAGCCTGGCTCTGAGTTCCGGGACCATTCTCTGTCCTGAGCCAGTTCTTTCTTTTACCCTGTGGGGTTCCTATAGGAATGAGAGGCTCAGAAAGCCCAGTATCTGAGTAAGCATTTCCCTAGAATCTTCCCGGAGCTAACTCCGGGTTGGGAACTGGGGATTAAAAATGAATCATTAACTTTTTAATGTTCTATGCAATATACTTATCTACACAAACACAGGGCATAGATTCTCGGAGGAGCAGACTTTTCAGGAGGCATAAGTCTCTCAGATCACCACCAAAGGGACTGAGACACTGGCTTAAAGGAATGTGTTTTTCATGCTTAAAAAATAAATACTAAAATTTAAAAAAATGAGTCACACATGGTCCCTGCTCCTAAGGAGTTTCGATAAAGCCTTTTGCCCCTCTGAGCCCGCTTCTGCAAAATGGGGTTAACAATCCCTGTCTAAGGTTGCTAGATTTAGTAAATGAAAGGATACCTAGTTAAATTTGAATTTCAGATAATGAATACTATTTTAGCATAAGTATGTCCCGTGTAATATCTGGGACATACTTACCCTACAATATTATTCACTGTTTATCTGAAATTCAAATGTAACTGGCATCTCGTATTTTACTGGACAACCTACCCTGCACACACTAGTTCAGGAATTGTTTGAGGGAAAAAAGGAATAATATGTGAATTAATAATGTATGAAAGTGTTTAACAGTTTATAAAGTTCTGCATCCACAAGAAGATTTGGATTACATTACTTGGATGGGAAAGGGTCTCTTGCAGGCCTAGGAGTCTTTTCTCACTGTGGAGATCCCAACGCATAAGCAGAAAGACCCAATGCTGCATCCCAAATGAACACTTTTTATTCCAGGGCAGTGGATCCTAAACCGAGGGCACAGGATGGAGCACACGTGAGGAAGGCTTGAGGGTGGTGCTTCACAGAAAACTCAAAACAGGACCCCACGGGATGTAATCCGCACCTGCAATCTCTGGCTGTATCCTCAGAAGTGGGGCCTGAATACTGTCTGGGCTGCTCACACTCCCCCTGAAGGTTTCAAAGGGACAGGAATGGGCAGGATTTAGGGGCCTTGGAAACCAGTGTCCTAGCAGGGGCAGGAGGAGTGAGCGTGTTTGACTTGGACATCTGTGCACCTAGGAGACATAAGCCATATGAGTCCCAGGCTTTCTGGAAGGCGCCCCTCCCATCCAAGGTGGCATTCTGCTTTGGTAAAGGGCCCCACACAGACGTTCCTTTTGTTACCCAGTGAGAGGCAGAGCACAAATAGCAGAGCGATTGTTCAAAATGCAAAGTCTGGAAAAGCCCTTAGAATCTCCAGTCCTCCCTCCTTCCATCTTCCGGATGGGGGAACCAGGCTGGACAGGTGACTCATCCAAAGCCGTGTAGTAAGTTAGGGGCAGGACTAGGCCTGGAGCTCACACCTGCCGCTCCCCAGCTCACAGTCAGAGTCACTTCAGCCCATCCCCTCGGATTCCTTCTGTTTGGGTGGGACTTTGGAGCAGCCATGGTCCTCGAATACTCCAGAAACCTTGGCTTCCCACGGAGGCGAGGCCAGTTCTTTAATAATAGTGATGGCACTCTGCGTGGGGGCAGTGCTTTCTAGTTTGCAGAATACTTTCGCGTCATTTATGTCCCCTGCCCTCGACTTCTACCTTCCTCCACCCTCTGTTTTCTGTGCTGGCCTCCCAGAGAGGTGGTTTGTGTGGTGCTGAGGGCAAGGCCTCAGGAGCCCAAGTGCTTAAGACTGAAGCCTGCCATGGGATGGTGCTGCCTTCGGTGAGTTCCACCGCAGGGCTTAGCTGTGCCTCAGTCTCCTCGTCCGCCAAGCGGAGGTGATCATCGGAGTATCTAGTCCTCAAGTTCTCGGGTGAGGCCTCCGTGCGTAATTTCGTGCTCGGGACAGCCCCCCGCATGTCGTTAGGGCTTCACAGACACCAGCACGTTCCACCACTGCTGGTAGCCTGGCCCGCATTTGTTATTTCACAACTGTGATCTATGACGTCAAAGCCCTTCTCCTCGTTCCTGTTGCTCCTTGGAGACCGCGCTCACGCTGCCCTCCCTTCGGAAGACTCCTTTGATGCCCTTCCCCGCAGCGCAGTTAGCCAGGGTCTGACTTACCTGCCGCGACCCTTCCTGGGTTGCGGTCGGGCTCCCTGACCGAGCAGGAGATCTCCCTGGGCATCTTTAGCTGTGACACCACGCCTGGGGGGCAGGCGAATCTATCTGCTTCCTTGATGTTCGTTCGGTGACTGTATGAGTCACCCATCGATCCCCCAATCTAGACATCAATCTTGATGTCTTTCTTTCCCTCACCCCACACCCAAACCAAGAGTAAGTCTTGACAAGTCCGCGTCTAAACTGGATCCTGAATGTTCCTCGAGGCGTTGGGCCGCGGTATGTCTTCTCACCCCTGGGCAACTCAGCCTTCTCACTGCTCCCGAGATTCACCTTCATGCCCCTCCTTAACCCCCTCCGTTGCCTTGCTGTTGTTCATCAAAGAAAATCCCCTCTGCGGCGTGGCACAGAGCTCTGCCTAGCTAGCTCCTACCTCGTCCACTTCCCCTCCACTCCTTAAACTTCTCTGCCCTGCTCTCCTTCCCCGCCTCATGTCCTGCACTCGCTGCTCCTTCTTGCTTTCTGCGCAGCCAGAAATCTTCTCTTGATTTCAAGTTGAAGGTCACATCCTCCAAGAGGCTTTCCCTGACCAAACTGAGGGGACGTCTCCCAGTTATTCTGTGTCCCAGCACACTTTTAATCTCGTTTGTACTGCCAATTATTTATCTGTGAATAAATATTTACCCATTTATTTGTTAACTATCTCACTTGCTATATTGCATACATTTTTTAAGATTTTATTTATTTATTTGAGAGAGAGAGAGAGAGAGAGAAGCAGGCTCCCCGCTGAGCAGGGAGCCCGACATGGGGCTCGATCCTAGGACCCTGAAATCCTGACCGGAGCGGAAGGCAGACGCTTAGCCAACTGAGCCACCCAGGCTCCCCTCACTTGCTGTATTGTAAGCATCACGAGTGCAGGGTACTGTTTGTGTGTGTGTGTCTTGTTCACTAGGGTATCTCTAGACCAGTGTTTAATACATTTCTTCTGAATGAATGAAGGAATCCTCCTAGCAACATGATGAGTAGAAGAGGCATTATAGGTTCACTGGGCAATGACAAAAGCGTAGAGAGGTTGATTCTTGCCCTAGGTAACATAGGCTGGAAGTAGTGCGGCCAAGCCTCCTAGGTCATGGACTTTTCCCACTAGGCCATTCCACTGTGAAGGGAGATAGACTCTGCCCTGGGAACCCAGCTGGGCTGATTCATAGACTAATGCTCTAACATGGGACCAGATGGCAGAGATTCCAAGATTCCGATCTCTAAAGAAGTAGCACTGCCAGTATGTGGCTAAGGATTACATCCAATTCCAAATTCTGCCCTGCACTTGGGGCACTGCACACACGCAACAAACACCCAGTGATTGTAAGAAAAGTGATTTCCTTTGAGAAAGGAAATCAGATCCACAGGCCCAAGAGCAGGCTTGATCTCCCAGGACTCTCTTTAGAGCCGTTCTAATTTAGGCCTGATGGAATGGGAAAGATGTTGTTTCTAGCTCCCTCACAACAATGTGGCCTAATTTGGAAGATTTTGCCATTCCTGAGGTCCTGACTACTGCCTGAGAGCAGACCCCAATTATTGTCATCATTTAAAATACTACAAACTGGCAGGAAGGCACCATTTCTGTGATTCCAGGAGGTAAGTGCCTGGCCAGAGACCCTGGTGACATAAAGAGCTCTGGACCAGGAGTCAGAAGGTCAGTGCTATGGATGGGAAGGCCCTGGCATTTCCAGCCAGCAAACTCTGGGTCCCTTGCTGGCTCTTGGCTGCCCCTCTGTAAGGAATGGCTCGGGTCTTATGGTGGCCTGAGGGTCATAGGGTGTGGTTCTGACCCCGGCTCTGTAACGAATGTACAAGGAGGGACCTTTTAAGGCCTTTTTCCTTCTCTGGATCTTGTTGTACCATCCGTACAAGGCCAGGGTTGGAAGGCCTGATTCCTCAGCCCCTTCGCACTCTGATATTTGTTCTGGCTGTGAAACATTGGCTCCTCCAGGACAGGGCTTCCTTATCATCCAGTCCTCAGAAACCAGCATGAAATTGACATAGCTATTTCAGAATAGTTCAACAAAGAGCATCTTTTTTTAAATAAATAAATTAATTAATTAATTATTTTTAAAGTAATCTCTGTGCCCAACATGGGGCTCAAACACACGACTCTGAGATCAAGAGTCTCATGCTCTTCTGAGTGAGCCAGCAGGGTGTCCCCTCAACAAAGAGCATCTTAATTCTAAAGGCCTGGATTTTTTAGGGGTGCCCGAGGAGTCAAGTGCCCACTCCTGCCACTCTGCCAGTCCCAGATGCTAGGTACCCACCCCAATGACAGGTGCCCCCTCTAATGAAGGGGGGGACTTCAAGAGGGGTGAGGTCATGGAAGCAGGTCAGTGAATATGACTCCTCTGAGAGTCTAGAATTTCTGGACGTTGAACCCCAAGGACATTCTACTCTCCCTGCACTTGACCCACTATGTGAGAAGACAAGGTTTAGGAAAATCAGACGTGTTCCTGTGTTATTTGAGTGTTTACTCGGGGGGCAGGCTTTGGCTGAACACTTCCTATACATTGTTTTGTTTGACCTTGAGCCCTATAAGATAGATATTGTGATCCTCATTCTACAGAGGAGGAAGTTGAGACACAGAGCTAAAGTGACTTGTCCAGACTCTTAACTCTAGGAAACACACTGAGGGTTGCTGAAGGGGAGGTGGGTGGGGGATGGGGTAACTCGGTGATAGACTTTAAGGAGGGCACGGGATGTGATGAGCCCTGGGTGTGTTATATGCAACTGATGAATTATTGAACACTACATCTGAAACTAATGATGTACTCTATGTTGGCTAATTGAATCTAAATTAAAAAAAAAATAAAGTGACTTGTCCAAGGTTATACATCTAGAAAGACCAGCATTGTACCCAGCACCCTACCACTGCACTAATGTCTCTCCTAATAATAGCAATACAAAATAATCAAAGTTGAGGAAGTTCAGTAAGCATTGGAAGTCACTGAACTTGAGGATTTAACAAATGGCTATTAATCCTAGTTCTTCCATTTATTGGCGTGGTGACCTTGGGCAAGCCATTTGACTTCTTTAAGTGACAGTATACTGACCTATGTGGAGATGATCACTCCCACTTTGCAGTAGAAGGACTAAAAAAAAAAAAAAAAAGATAATGTACACGAAGTGGTCAACATTGAAGCCTGGCATAAAAGTGCTCCATAAATGTTAGTCACTAATATAATATTATCACTACTCTGTTACTACCAGCTTCCCTCCAGAGTGACTGCAAATTTCAAGGGAGATAACGATAGTGAAAGTTCTGTGTCCTGCAGTCAGTGGTCCTCTTTATTACAATTACAGCAATCTAAGGGAAAGAGTTATTTAGGAAGTTTTGGCCCCATTCCTTCCCCAAATGGCTCACATTCTTTGCTCTCTGGCCAACACTGATGACGAGTGAGGGTTTGACTTGGTGCCCACTCTGAATGACGTCCTTCGGTAGATCTCCAAGAACTGCAGCAAATGCTTTTCTGAGCTTATTTTTAGCATCTTCTAGAAGGACTCTGAAGCAGGATTTCAACACTTAGCCTCATTGTTTGGAGAAGGTGCTTTGCAATTAATGGAGTTTGTGACTTAGGGCTTTCTTTCTCTTACTATCCTAATTGAGATACCATGGAGGCAGATCAATGATGTCGCTGGCAGACATATGCCCAGATCCAAGTGAATTCTGTTGCTGGTTATTCCTGATTGAAGTGCTATGTGTTCATTGAAAATAAAAAATTGGAAAATGCGGGAGCACCTGGTTGGCTAAGTCAGTAGAGCATGTGACTCTTGATCTCAGGGTTGGGAGTTCGAGCCCCACACTGGATGTAGAGAATACTTAAAAATAAAATCTTAAGGGGCACCCGGGGTGGCACAGTTGGCTAAGCAACTGACTCCTAGTTCCAACTCAGGTCATGGTCTCAGGGGCATGAGATTCAGTCCCATATCGGGCTCCACACTGAATGCAGAGTCTGCTTGAGATTCTCTCCACCTCTGCCCCTGCCCCCCGTCAAATAAATAAATATTTTTTAAAAATAAAATCTTACAAAAATTTGGAAAATGCAAAACAATATGAGGAGAAAATCTTACTGACAATGCAATCATTCAGAGACAAAGATTATTCCTATATTGGTGTATTTCCTTTTGGTCTTTTATACATATATTCTTTTTTTTTAAGATTTATTTATTTATTTGAGAGAGTGAGAATGAGCGAGAGAGAGAGTACATGAGATGGGGGAGGGTCAGAGGGAGAAGCAGACTCCCCACTGAGCAGGGAGCCCGATGCGGGGACTCGATTCCGGGACTCCAGGATCATGACCTGAGCCGAAGGCAGTCGCTTAACCAATTGAGCCACCCAGGCGCCCTATACATATATTCTTTTACATAATTTGGATCATAGTATAAATAGTTCCCTATTTTTAAAAAAATTTTTTAAAGTAGACTCCACACTATGTGGGCTTGAACTCAGGGCCCTGAGATCAAGATCTGAGCTGAGATCGAGTCAGACCCTTAAGTGACTGAGCCATCTGGGCACCCCATCCCCTATTTTTTATAAGACTATTTTTAGAGCAGTTTTAGGTTCATAGCAAAATGGAGAGGAAGATACAGAAATTTCCCATATACCCTCTGCCCCCAAACGTGCTCAGCCTCCCCTACTATCAACATCCTCCACCAGAGTGGTACATTTGTTACAATGAACTAACCTACATTGACACATCATAGTCATCCTAAATCAATAGTTTACATTGTGGTTCATTCTTGGTGTTACATTTTATGAATTTAGACAAATGTCTAATGACATGTATCCATCATTATAATATATAATACTGTCTCCATAGATTTGCCCTTTTCAGAATGTCATAGAGCTGGAATCATACAGTATGCTGTCCTCTCAGATTTGCTTCTTTCACTCGGCAATATGCATTTACGTTTCCTTCATATCTTTTCATGGCTTGATAGCTCTTTTTTTTTTTTTCTAGTGCTGAATAATAGTCTGTTGTCTGGATATACCACAGTTTATCCATTCACCTACTGAAGGACATCATGGCTGCTTCCAAGTTTTGGCAATTATGAACAAAGCTTGCTATAAAGATCTGTCTGCAGGCTTTTGTCTGGACATATGTTTTCAGTTCCTTTGGGTAAATACCAAGGAGCACAATTGCTGGATCATATGTAAGAATATATTTCATTTCATAAGAAACCACCAAACTGTCTTCTGAAGTGGCTGAACCATTTTGCATTCCCATCAGTAATGAATGAGAGTTCCTGTTGCTCCACACCTCCACCAGCATTTGGTGTTGTCAATGTCCAGGTTTTGGCCATTCTAAGAGGTGTATACTGGTAGGCTATTTTTTTCACTATTTTATATTGTAAGAATTTCCTTCATGCATATCATTTTTTAAATAGATGTATAGTGGCCCAAGCAGGGAGGTCATACAGCACAAAATACTTAACCTGTCCCTTACTGTTACCTGATCAGATTTTTCTAATTTTCACTATTATGAATAACACTCTGATGAACATTTTTGTATGTAAATATTTATATCTGATTATTTATTTCCCTTGGCTATATTCTTTTTTTTTTTTGAGTTAAATCATCAGTTATTTATTATCACCCAGACAAATAAGAAAAGCAATTGCTTGGTAGATTTCAAGTATTCACAGTTTTTTATTTATTTTATTTTATTTTATTATGTTCAGTTAGCCACCGTATAGTACATCATTAGTTTTTGAAGTAGTGTTCAATGATTCACTAGTTGTGTATAACACCCAGTGCTCAGCACAACAAAAAAAGATTTTATTTATTTGACAGAGAGAGAGAGCACAAGCAGGGGGAGTGGCAGGCAGAGGGAGAGGGAGATGCGGCTCCCTGCTGAGCAGGGAGCCTGATTCGGGGCTCTCCATCCCAGGATCCTGGGATCATAACCTGAGCCGAAGGCAGACGCTTAACTGACTGAGCCACCCAGGTGCCCCTCCCTTAGATATATTCTTAAAAGTGGAAATAATTAGTCAAAGAGTACAGACACTTTTTAAGATTTCCTGGAAAATTTCTATTACTTTACATTCTTATTAACAGACTGAGGCACTCCCTCATTAGCAAATATTATCAGTTTTTAAAAATTCTTGCCAACTTGGGTTAAAAAAAAGTAACTCTTTGTGTCAATTTGCAAATCTTTGAGTACTTCAGTTGAATATACAGCATTTCATGTTTTTAGCCATTTTTACTTCCCTCTGTGAGTTTTCTGTTAGTGTCCTTTGCCGGGCAGACTGTTAATAGTGGCCCCAATAATCCTAAAGTTGTCTGCAGATGATGCCAAATCTTGCATTTAGCCACATCTGATAGGAGGCCAGGCTCTGGCAGGATTAGAAATTGTCCATGTCAGCATTGCTGTTTCAATGAAACCAGAAAGGGGAAAGTTTCCATGTTTTATTGGAATCTGGGAGATGAAGTTATTTTGCTGAGCTGCATCTATTATTTTATTATGTTTTCTCTTCTTTTCATACTCCCAAAGATTCTCTTTTCTTAAATTCTGCTCTTATATAGGAGGGTAAAATTTCATGTGTATGTGTCCTTTTTTTCAGTATGTGTTCATTGACCTCTTACTATGTGCGACACATAGTGGCCACATCAGGGGATGGAGGAGTGTCAAGAACAGCCTGGGCTTTGGAGCTGGGTAGATCTTGGGCAAATTCCTTCACCTCTCAGAGGCTCAGCTTCCTGTTCTTTCAAGTATGAGGACAGCCCTATCTTTGGGGAATAAATATGTTATGAATGCAAAACCCCTAGGACAGTGTTTGCCACTTGGTAAGACTCCATTTAGTTGAACAAACAGTTCCTTTTTTTTTTTTTTAAGATTTATTTATTTATTTGAGAGAGAAAGAGAGAGAGAGCATGCAGGGCAGGGGGTGAGCAGAGGGAGAGGGAGAGAGAGATGCGGGGCTCTATCCTACGACCCCGAGACCACGACCTGAGCCGAAACCAAGAGTCAGCTTGCTCAACCCACTGTACCACCCAGGTGCCCCTCCACCAACAATCCTTGAGCCACTCTTGCGTATATGACATTGTGCTGGGTACGGAGTATACAAAGAGGAATCAGGTGGGGCACTTTACAGCATCTCCATTGCCTACAGGAGAAAGTTCAGGCTGCTCATCTGCTCTGACAAGGTCCTCTCTGACCCCAGCTGTTCTGTGGCCCCTCATTATTAAGTCTAGCGGCCCTGTGTTGTCATGGGCGGGTTGTCAGCTCTCCTTAGAGCCCAGGGTCTTAGCCACAGTTCTGGAGCAACAGGAAAAGTGCCACATAGCATCACAGCTGTAATTGTCTCCCCTCTTTTCTTCTTAACATTGTATCATAGCATTTTCCCTTTACAGCCTAATTGTTAAGGGAACTACTGGAGCTGGCGAGCCTCAGTTTGATTTCTGGCTCTATCACTTACTAAGTGACCTTGGGCAAGTGGCTTAACCTCTCTGTGCCCTAGTTTCCTTATCTGTAAAATAAGGATAATAATAGTGCTTACTTCCTGGGGTTCTTTGTTGGATTAAACAAAATATTTTATGTGTAGCTTTTAGTGTAAAGTCTAGCACACAGAAAGAACTCAATGATCTATTTTGAATATTTGACTATACTGTCTTCAGAGCCACCCTTACAATGACTTTATATGATTAAATTGAACAGATGTAATAATACCTTTGTCTAATACTGGATATTTAAGGTGTTTCTGATTTAAAAAATTTTTTTATTCATTTGAGAGAGAGCAAGCGAGGGAAAGAGAAAGAGAGAGAGAGAGAGAGAGAGAGAGAGAACATGAGGGGGGAGGGGCAGAGGAAGAGGGAGAAGCAGACTCGCCACTGAGCAGGGAGCTGGACCCAGGCTGGATCCCATGACCCTGGGGATCATGACCTGAGCTGAAGGCAGATGCTTAACCAACTGAACCACCCACGCGCCCCTGGTGCTTCTGATTTTTAAACACAAAATATTATTCCTAAGAAATGGAAAAAAATGTTATCTTATGGTTTAGAGATAGAGGCAGAGCAAAAATATTAAAGAATTAAATGGTGAATGAATTGACATTTATACACTTAAATTATCTTTCAAAATAATTCAACATTTTCTAGACATAGTACAGGGTAATTAACCTATTTTAGAAGCCCTGGGCATATCCCTGTCAGGGAGTGGCTGAGTGCTGGCCTGGATCACTTTGGTAAGGACTTCTAGTCTTTCTCTGTGATTCTCCAGGCCAAGAAGCTGCATCAGCTTTTCTCCCCGCCTGCCAGAGAATCTCTGATCTAGCACATCTTAGGACCAGCCCAGCATTTTTCAGCTATCACTTGCAGATAGCTGGTAGGGTAACTGTCAGGTCATGTCACCTGATGGGGAAGCTATGACACAGAGGAACTTGTGATCCTTCAGCCTGCAAGGCTCAAAGTTAGCATTGCTTTAATGGAAAAATGAACCTATACAGGTGAAGCACCTTCTGTATACTAGGCTCTGTGAAAACATTCTCTTCAATCTTCAGCTCAAATAAGTGAGAATTTATTGACCCCACTTTATAGATGAGAAAACTGAGTCTCAGAGAGGTAAAAGATTTCCTCCAAGGTCACACGTCTGGCAAAGTCATGAGCCAGATCTGTCTGACTCTAAAGTTATGAGCTCTTTCCATGGCACCACAGGATCTCTTTTCAATTTAATTCAATTTTATCAGCATGGATTAGTGCTCACACGTATTACCCCTGCTAGGCACTAAGAACAGAGAGAACAGCCTAATGGGAGAGACAGACACATAAATTGCAAGTTCTAGTATTAAGGCTGATGCATGCCTGTGAGAAGTAGAAAAGCCAGGTGGGCAGTTCCATTTATCCTGTTGTATATATTTCTGGAAGCCATTCTTAATCCTTTTAGGAAGAGGCAGGGGAGAGGTAGATTGATAGATTGGGGATATAATCAATGAATAAACCCCAGGGCCGTGGGCAAATGGGAAGAGAGTGTTTAATTCCCACTCAGAGATCCAGGGAAGTTTCTTAGAGGATATGGTATTTTGGTTGGGGTTTGAAAGGCTAGGAAGAATCAGCAGGAGAACATGGGGAAGGGGCTGACCTGTCTACCTCCTTCCCCAAGGGAAGTAAAAACAGAATCTTGATTTCCACTTGCTAAATGTTGGTCTGAAACCAGAACACCTACACACACCCCTCTCATTTTGCAGTCCTCTCCCATACATAGACACACCTACCAACACACACCCATATATGCTCACAAATGAAAAGAAACAAACCCTGCAGAAAATACACATAAAACATACACCAGTACACGTGCAGATACTTAAAACACGCAATACACAAAAATAGACACTAAATTTCATAAACTCACACAAATACATATCATACTTATACACACAGACCCACAAAGATGTTTATGCTCTCATCCACAAGCGTGTACATATCCTCTCCCCACCTACTACTCAGGCAGGTGAATAAATGCATTTTTAAATTAACATATACCCAAGTTCACATACAAATCTCATCCTGCTTTTCTGGTTGGAGGCCAGTGACTAATGGGAAACCATGCACAAAGGCAAGCATCACGTAGGAGAGGCCAGGAATGGGTTGGCGTCGGGGCTGGGATTAAGCCCTGTCAGATGACAAACCCGTCCCCCCTGGCTCTCCCTAGAAGCTGCAGCGCCTGAGCAGGCTCTGGATCCTGGGCAGATGGTGCGAGGCTGCGCGTCGGAATTCCAGCTTTATACAGGGTTTGGTGTCACCGGGGGCCAAGCTCTGCTATCAGACCCACCCCAGTCCTTGCTGTAGGCAGGCGGCTGGGGACACTTCAGGGCTGTGGCGTGGGGCTTGTCCAAACCCAGTACACTGCGAGTAGTTAGCATTAAGGAGGGTTTTACTGCGGGCCGGGGACTGGGTTAAGCTCTTTCAGTACATGACTGAATTCTCACATCATCTCTGTGACAGGAGGTGTGGGGGTGTTCGTGTCTATTATGCCCATTTTAGAGGTGAGAAAACTGCGCTCAGGCCACAAAACCACTCAGCAGGAAACAGGACGCTGAGGTCCAAACCCCGTTGGAGCCTATTCTCCTCTGGGGATGGGTTGGGGGTGCGGGGTCAGAGTAAATTGTGCACGTGATTCTGTCTCCACTATACAGGAAGCTCGCACCTTCGGCTCCGGGCGGGTCTCTAGTAGCCCCGTCCTGCCTGGCACAGCGCCGGGGCCTACAGCAGGTGTCTGGTCCGGGCGTGGGTCTTGGCTCAGTGGGGCCTTCAGGATGGGCCTCAGTTTCCCCATCCCTGAAATGGGAATGGCAGTGCAGACCTCGCAGGGCCAAGGCCAGGCTTTCTCGGGCAGCACAAGCAATGCTGAGCTCTACATGCTCGCTGCCGCCGCCCTCGCCCATTGCGGGGGTTCCAGCCCAGTCTCCACCCGAGCCCGGGTGCGGCGCCGGCGCCCCATTGTTCAAGAGGGCGGGGAAGCTCCCGAGAGCGGATTCCCCGCCCCGGGTCGCGCTTGCCGCCCAGTGGAGCAGACGACTTGGCCCGGCGTTTGCCGCGCGGAGCGCGTCCTTTGTCTGCTCCGCGTCGCCCGATGCCCGCGGCCCGCGCCCCACTCCTTGGGCAGACAAAGCCGGGGCTGCCGCGAGCCCGAAGGGCTGGAGAGGGGCTCGTACCACCCTCCTCCCGCCTTAACACCGCCCCCTCCCCTCGACGCCCTCTGATTGGTCCGCGGAGCTACAAAGAGGCCGGGAAGCGGGAGGGTCACGTGGGCCAGCGTGGCCTTCTATTGGCCGGGCGAGGCTGCCAATCGGGGAGGGCGGGCTGTCCGCGCTCTGCCGGGTCGCTCCCTCCGCGCTGGGGCCCGCCCGCGGGGCCGGCCGCCTGTCAGAGGGAGGTGGCGATGGTGCGCCCGGTGGCGGTGGCGGCTGCGGCGGCTTCCCTAGTCCGAGTGCAGGGAGGAGAAGATGACTGACCGACCGACTGAATGACTGAATGAATGAATGGCGGAGCCGAGCGCGCCATGAGGAGCCTGCCGAGCCTGGGCGCCCTCGCCCTGTTGTGCTGCGCCGCCGCCGCCGCCGCCGCCTCAACAACCTCGGCGGGGAATGTCACCGGTGGCGGCGGGGCCGCGGGGCAGGTGGACGCGTCTCCGGGCCCGGGGCTAGGGGGCGAGCCCAGTCGCCCTTTCTCTAAGGCGACGACTCCCACGGCCCAGGCCCCGAGGACCGGAGCGCCGCGCACTACTGTCCACCAGCCCCTGGCTGCGTCCTCGTCAGCCCAATCCCCGGAGACCACCCCTCCTCGGGCGACGGCCGGACCCGCCACGACCACCTTCCAGGCGCCGCTCAGCCCCTCGCCGACCGCCCCTCCGGCGGTGGACCGTACTCCGACCACCCCTCGCGCGACAACCAGACCCGCGCCGACCACCCTCTCGACGAGCACTGGCCCGGCGCCGACCACCCCCGTTGCGACCACCATCCCGGCGCCCACCACTCGGCTGAGCCCGACCCCCGAGCTCCCCGGCGGCAGCAGCGTCCCGCCCACCCCACCTGCCACCGAGGCCCCCTCTCCCCCTCCCCCAGGTGAGTCCCCGCGCCCCTCGCCGGCTGCACCCAGCCCCGCGGCTGCCTCCAGGGTTGGGCTAGTGCCCGGAATTGATCATTCTTCGCCCCAAAGTTTCCCCGGATTTCGACTCCCAAGGGGAAGGTCCGAGCTCCAGCTCGCCCGCACCCCCTTCCCCAATCTGGAAAGTCTTTTGTCCCCCCCTGGGCTGGGCTTCCCCGGGAGGGGGGCGGCTGCGGTGTGGAAGGCATCGCATCTCTTTCCAAACGGGGCTTTCTGGCCTTTGTCAGAGACCCTGAATGGGCGCAAACTTTTGGGTTCGGTTCGTTCACCCTGCCTCTCCGCCTGGGTTATTTCGGGAAGTTTGAAAGCCAGAACCTTCAACCAATAGGTAAAAAACTGAGTATAAGGGATTCCTTCCAAAGCTTCTGTTTCCTTGTTAATTTCTGTGTGTGTGTGTGCGTGTGTGTGCGTGTGTGTATGTATAATGTGCATATAGATATAATGTGCATTATATATGTATATATATGATGTGCACGTGACAGGTGGAAGAGGTAGTGAGGATTTTGTTTACCACAGTAGGACAGACCAGCCGAGGCAAAAAAAAAAAAAAAAAAAAAGACATTGTAATCCATGTTTCCATGTTTTCCCTGCAAATAAGTGAATTCAGTAGGTCATTTGGGACAGGTGTGTATCTAGGTTGAACATGCCTATAAATTAGGTTAAATCCCTTCCTTGCACCATTTTTTTCTTTCTCAATTACAAGGTCAATATGTTTGGACAAATACACAATTTAAGCAGGGATGCCCATTTTTTCCCCTTTAAGTTAGAATGTTCAGTTTGGAGGATGCTGATAAATGCTAGTATCTGTTTTGAGTCCACATAGAAAATAGGCTCTTCTTCCTGCTGATTGAAGTCTTCAAGCAAAGTTAAAGACAACTCCTATTCTTGTCTCCTTTTAATCTAAAGTGGGCCTGGAACTAAACAAATAAAAACTACCTTGTCAAGACATTAGACAAGAGTTTCTGAATTCCTTTGCCAAAGTTGGGCTGGAGATTTGTCCAAACTATTTGCCAAGCTGTACTTACAGTAATGGATCTCTGACCTAATTCTTAGGCTCAGTGATTTGCTGTAGAGTCAGGTATGGACTTTGGACTATAATTGAATTTGTAGAGAGTTTTCCCACATGATTATGAGTCTTAATACAGTTTTGAATCTTGGGTTGGAGCATGGCATTAACATCAGTAGGAATGCAGATTATTCCAACCATAAAAAGCTAAGTTTGCATCTCTTCTAGCTTGAAGGAGTATATTAACTAGCTGGATTTTGACTGTAACCTTTTTTGGCTTTGGTATAGAGAGATTGACATATTACTAAGAGACAGGAAGCATAGTGGTTGAGAGTATGGACTCTGGAGTCCATTCTTAGGTTTGAATCCTAGCTCTGCCCCTTATTAACCCTGTAATCTTGAGCAGGTCACTTAACCTCTCTCAACTGTGAAATGAAGATAATAATAGTACTTACTTCATAGGATTGCTGTGAAGATTAACTAAGTTAATACATTTATGGTGCTTAGAACAGTTCCTAGTCCAGAATAAGCACTTTGCGTGTGTTAGTTATCCTTATGACTACAATTTTTTTTGAGAAACCTAGTAGTAATGTGATGATTTCTTAGTTGTTCTTGTTGTAGTAAAATATAATAGAAAAAGAATGAATTAAATTTTCCAGAGTTTGAAGCACACAGTAGCATTTAAGTAGTAGCAAGATCACTCATTTTGAATGGTTAGTGTATGATAAATAAGTCCATGTAATTGATATTATTTTAACTTTATTATTTTTGTATTGTTATTTTTAAATCACAAAGTTAACCTTTACTTCCAAAAAAATACAAGCAACCAGAAGTCTACAAAGGAAAAAATGAAGGTCACTCCGTTACTGCTTCCTAGTTCCAGTTAGTGCCTAGAGCTTACTACTGTTAACAGTTTGATCTCTTTTCAGACATTTTTCTGGACGTATATGAACATACATACATACACAGTTTTTTAAAAAAATAGTTTTTAAAACTCAAAATACTTCTACACATACTGTTTTACAACTTGCTGTATTCACTTAACTATATATTGGGAATTTTTTTTCCACGTCCATACTTAAGATCTACCTTATTCTTCTTTTAACAGTTGCATTTTTTGGTATAAGAATAATATAATTTTTTAAACCAATTCTATGGACATTTAGATTGCTCCTGGGATGCAGTTTAAAAAGCACAGAGAAGAATGTGTTCTTGTTAAGCCGATCATGGACATATTCTCCAATACTTCAGCTGGAGTTTCAAAGAATCCAATTTCAAGTGAAGTAAAGCTGGATTGATTAAAATGTGCCATCTGAACTGTTCAAGGCTTTAGTAACTTCCATGGACTAACATATACCTATGTCTATCATGGTCTTTGGGTGACAAAAGTTTTAGAAGGGTGTCCAACTTTGGTAGCTCTTCTGTGTCTTAAATTTAACACAGTTCTTACTTTTTTTGTGTGAATTCACTATGGATTGCCTATGTCTAGTTCTTAGCAGCTGAACTGAAATGAACTTTGTGGACCTGTTGATACGTAGTTTTGGCTTTATAGTGTGATGTAATCAAGGATGGCCTATTTATCTGAGCATGGGTTCCAGTCTACTTCAGACAGTACACAAATTTCTTTGACAGAAGGAAAGCTTCTAGCTGATCTTGATAGACCTAGTTTGATTTGCAGAGTTGGATTCTCTGGCATTTGGGAAGATGGTTGTACTGGGTATTTTATTTTAATGTTCCTGTAAGGACTGAATGCCATTGATAATATGTGATTAGATGGGTCTTCTAGCTGCTCTTTGATTTAATAAGAATTTCTGTCATAGAGGTCTAGCTGAGAGCTCTTGCCTGCCCCTCAATTAGGGCCCTCTTTTGTTTATAAGGACACCGATCTGCAAACTGAAACTAATTGCCCAGCAAACAGGCACTTTCCTCCCACAGACTTGGCAAAACATTTGGCTGATTGGTTGGCTGGGTAGGACATTTTAAGAAGAGTTAAGGAAGAGGCTCTGATGCCAGAGCATGGTGGTTACCGGCAGTAAGAGACTAAGGTGATGACAAGTGTTCGATTTTTTAAACTATGGGCCTTTAGGGCTAGATAGGACTTAAGCCACTACCTCCTAGCGTGGCTCTACATTTTAAGAAATACTTCCAAGAGTTAGCTGAAATCTTTCTCTCTGTTGTTAACACCTACTGGTTCTGGTTCTGCCCTTTGGAGCCATGTGGAACAAGTCTGATCTCTCTGTGCCATGATAATTCTTCAGGGGTTTGGGGATAGTGATCGTGTTCCCTCTGAGTCTGGACTAAATAACTTTAGCTCCCTCAACTGTTCTTTATGTGACATGGTTTCACATTCCCTCACTGTCCTCTTCTGGACTTTTTCCGTCTTTCTGCGTCTCTCCCAAAGTGTGGAGCACAGAGCTCAACATAATGCTCCAGATATGCTCTAACTAGCTTGCGGTGGAGAGGGCAGTTACCTCGTTCCTTCTGGATGCTATGCTACTGTTGATGTAGTTAGTTCCTAATCACAGTAGTGTTTTTGGCAGCCACATTATGTTGTTGACTCATTGAGTCCATTAAGATAGCTAAGCTGTTTTAAAAAACAAAACAAAACAAAACACGTACTAGATGAGTGTTTCTTCATTCTGGACTGGGAAATTCTTGTTATTTTCTAAAGTATGAACCGAGACATTTGATGTATTGTGTTAGATTCAAGCCAGCCTTTTAGATCCGAAGTCTGTTAGCATACTCCACCCAGTTTATTCACATGCACCCACAGGGTGTTCCTATAGACAGAGTCTAAGGACAAGTTAGAGCAGGTTATTCTTACCTCATAGAGGAGAGTAAATTTATGGATGATAAAATAGTTTGGAAGGGAAGGAGTAATAGTTTGGTTCTCAAGGGTCTCTTCTAGCTTAAAAGTTCTGTGATGATTTGGTATGCATGATTCAGGGTACATTAATGCCCCCAAAGAGCTTTAATCATTTATTTATGATCTAAATTAAGAGAATAGGCTTTGTTTAAGCAAACCTTAGAATTTAGAGCTTGAAAATTCTGACTAGTATAACATGTAAATAAAATATCATGAATGGATTTTGTTTGAAAGGAACATTCTGGGAAAGCAGGGCCCTTCTAACTGTACCAGGTAATGTTTTCTTTTTTCCTTTTTTTAAAAAATTTTATTATGTTATGTTAATCACCATACATTACATCATTAGTTTTTGATGTAGTGTTCCATGATTCATTGTTTGCGTATAACACCAGTGCTATACGTGCCCTCTTTAATACCCATCACCAGGCTAACCCATCCCCCCACCCCCTCCCCTCTAGAACCCTCAGTTTGTTTCTCAGAGTCCATGGTCTCTCATGGTTCGTCTCCCCCTTCGATTTCCCCCCCTTCATTTTTCCCTTCCTACTATCTTTTTTTTTTAACATATAATGTAATTATATGTTTGTAACATATAATGTATTATTTGTTTCAGAGGTACAGGTCTGTGATTCAACAGTCTTACACAATTCACAGTGCTCACCATAGCACATACCCTCCCCTATGTCTATCACCCAGCCACCCCCCATCCCTCTCACCCCCCCACCACTCCAGCAACCCTCAGTTTGTTTCCTGAGATTAAGAATTCCTCATACCGGGTAATGTTTTCTTCATCCTAAAATCCTCTGCTCTAGGTACAGAGTGTTATTTGCTTGTGGTTATTTAAGAAGGTATTTGTTTTAGGGACATAGAAGTTGTTCAGGCTCCAGAGATAATGTAGGCCCACTAACTTTTATCCAAAACCTGTGGGGCTGGATGTGTTTCAGAATTTAAGTTTTTTTTCTGGATTTTAGGAACTTAATAAATGTACCCCAATGAAGTCTGGGGCAGCATCCTATGATCAAATACATGAAGATATTTGCAGCAAAATGCATGTATATTTACAGTGAGTGGGATTAATAAAGATTGTAAATAGCCTTGCATATGTTTGGGTCAGGTTTTGCTGCCAGATGAGTTACAGAAAGAATTTTGGTTTTTGGATCTCCTGGTACTTGGCATCAGGTCTGAAGGCTTATGGACCACTGTAACAGTAATTGCAAACACATACCGTACTTACTATGTTCCAGGCAGTGTTCTGAGCACCTTACGTATATCAACTTACTTAATCCTCACAACAGTTAGGTACAATTGAGTTAGATACTATTATTATCCTCATCTTACAGATAAGGAAACTGGGGCTCACAGAAGCCCAGCTATGGCAGAACCTAGATTCAAACTTAGTCATTCTGATTCCAGAATCCATATTATTGACATTTAAGGAAATAGTTACATAGAAGAGAAGGAAACCATTTTGCTAAAAATTATTGGTCCTTGGATACTAATCTGAGAAAATTTCTACTGTTCTACTGAGTGAAGTTACTCCCTTCACTCTATTGTATGCTATTCATTCACCTCTTTGAATTTTCTGTTTTACAGTGTTTTACAACTGTGGTTTTAAATTGTAGTTCTATAAAGTATTCATCTGTTCATTCAGTCATTCACAAATATTTCTTGAATATCTTCTAGGCCAGACACTGTGGTAGGTCTGGAGTTACACTAATGACATGGGACTTACATTCTCTTTAGAACTCTGAGTCTCTTAATTCTTATTTACTAAATACTTGACTAATATTTTTATTATAAATCTTTAAATTTTGACATATTAAATATTTTACTCACATTATTTATTGTTTAGCTCTTCCTACTGGAATAAATGCAAACTCTGTAAAGGCCAAAAAAAAAAATAAATTGTAGTTCTAATTCTTCCTTTGATTAGATTTTAATATGGTCTATGATAGAGAAGTTTACAGTCTTTTTAGGGCCAGGCCCAGGGAATTCTCAAATTTACTGTATCTTATTTCTGGCCTAAGTGCCTAGCTTTATGTAGAAATTCCTTAGTCTGATTTGTTTTTGGAATAGCATAGTTAAACTCCATAACATTAGTTTCAAATCTTCTGAATTATGACCCCAGGAAGCCTTCTGGCTAATTGAAAATTTACACATTGAAATAATCTGACTAGGTCTTTTTATCTTGATTTTTTTTAAGACCCATTAAATTAAAGTGTGCATTACTTTTCATCTCAACATTTCTAAACATGTATATATTAACTTCCAGACGTCCTGGCACCCTTATGAAAAGAATGGAAAAAAAGTATCACGGTACTGTTTTTACTGATGGGTAAATTATGGGTAGAGAGATTACTGCTCTAGGGCACTTAATAGATCAGAAGAGAATAGAAATATAAGATCTTGTTTAGCTGAAAGACAGTGTTAGATGATATTTTTAGTTATAAAGAGCTTTAATTCATGCTTTTTGCCTTGATCTTGATTTTTGTTTATTTACCATAGATGGGATATAAAAATCTTTATTACTAATGTTGAGATTATGTTACAGGCACCTCTTCTGTGGTCACTGTCTCTCTTCAAGTATGTATTTTGGTTTATCTGTTTTTCACTGGAAACAACTACCCAGACTACACTAGTAACTTTGAAGGGAGATTTTTGAAAATTGTGATGAAAAAGATAATGTTTGGACACATATGTGTTTGGATCACAGTAAAGGTTTATTCAAAAAAATTATCCTTGTAGATGTCTCTTCTAAGTACATGTGATAAATTTGTGTCAAAATAATCCCTGTGGTAATGCTACTGTTTCACAGATAAGCATTATTGTCAAAAAAAACCTTTCCCCATTATTTTTTCTTCATTAAGAAAACAAAACAAAACAAAACCTTTCCTCTGTTCTCCTTGCTCATTTTTTCACTTTAAATTCCTCTATATATCCCTCTCACTCTTGTCTTTTATTCTTAGCCCCATCCATTCTTTCATGTTCTTTAAGGAATCAAATTATCCTCTCTATTTAACAATTTACCACTTTGTCCTCCTTCAGTGCCTCCTCGAAGCCCAATTTTTCCAAGAAGTCTTTCTGGAGGAACAAAAGATGTCCTTGAAGATGGCCTGGTAACAGGGTGCAAAGGGTTGAACACTTTGCACTCTGAACAAAACCTGTCTGTCTTTCTCTGCGTC
Organism: Callorhinus ursinus; assembly: GCF_003265705.2. Taxonomy (NCBI): domain Eukaryota; kingdom Metazoa; phylum Chordata; class Mammalia; order Carnivora; family Otariidae; genus Callorhinus; species Callorhinus ursinus. The sequence continues at coordinate 10,385,679 of NW_027397086.1, forward strand.
TTTGACTTTTTCCCTATGGATTTGTTTTTAGTCTATTTAATTTAGATTATTAAGCCCATTTGAGAAGAAGTGTCATAATTTATATAGTATTCAGGACATGGTATTAGTTCTCTCATTATGAAAATAATGAGAGAAAAGTTTTTTCTTTTTGCTCTGGGCTCTTTTTTTATTGCCCAGATTTTGTCTGTCTGCCTGTTTTTCTTTCTTCCTCTCTCTCTTTCTTTCTTTCTTTCCCTCTCTTTCTTTCTTTCTTTCTTTCTTTCTTTCTTTCTTTCTTTCTTTCTTTCTTTCTTTCTTTCTTTTTCTTTCTTTTTTCTTTCTTTCTTTCTTTCTTTCTTTTGAGGAACAATACAGAAAAAAACTGTCATAACAGAAGTTTTCTGCTTCAAAAAAAATTAAGTACTTTGAATAAGTAGCAAATTTATTTTTCTATTTATAAATAAGTTGTTTTTATTGGGTAGGTGGATTTGGGTTGCATACCAATATAAAAGGTTTAATTTGATTGAGAAACAAATGTTTGATCTTTTGAATGACAATTTCCTTTGTAGAAATCTAATTAAAGTTAATAGTGAACAGAATGCTTCTAATAAGTAACAAGTATGCAGCACTTTACAGTTTACAAGGTGCTCTTAGAGTCTCCGAGACTGTGACATCCATATTTTGTTGAGTTCTGGGAATTATATGAGTGAATAAAGGCTTAACTTCTTTCCTCTGTTAGTACTTTTATTGGTGAATATTGAGCAAACCTTTACAGGTTTTTGGTGGGTTTCACATTTGATATTTTGTATTTCAAACTGTTGTCTTTTAGGTTTACTTTGTTGAATATAAATCTTTGATTTTGCTGCCCATGATTGCAGGATGGAAAAATGATATTTGAAGATGAGGATTTCTTTATATTTTCTTTGCCAGGCACTCTGTGGGGCTGACTGTTAAGGAAAGAGCCCACTAGTCATTGAAAGTAAGTGTGATGGAGATGACAAGGTGAACTACAGAACTTGATTGGGAGGGCTCATGTAAATATCCTTTTTTTCAGATTGATATATTATTTACTTTTTTTCTAGTGTAGAAATCTGTTTGGAATTATCTTAATATACTATTTCAGGTGTATTGCCTCAAATCAGTGTGTTAGTAGCACAGAGACTTGATACTATCACTTCTCATTTCAAATATAATATTTGACACTTTGGCCAGAATAGTAACAATGTTAGCTGAGCACATATTATTACATGCCTAGTTGCCTATCAGGATTTTTTTCCATATATCATGTCATGTAGCTCTTCGACAATGCAATAGTTCGGTATTATTATCCTTACTTTCTGGATGGCAAATACAGAGATTCAGAAAGGTAAAATAGCTTATTCAAACACATCAGGCTTATAAAGTTCATGAGGGCAGGGATTTCTGTTTGTTTTGTTCACAATTATGTCCCCAGTGTCCAGCCCAAAACAGATTCTCAATAAATATTTAACGATTAAATGAGTGAAGAAGAGGGAAATGGTTTGTTGCTATACTATACTCACAGTGTATTCTTGGGGAAAATAATGTAATCTCATGGCCTTTTTCCTCAGTTTAGAAATGAACTTTTCTCCTTCTTTTACCCTTTACTCACAGGAATAGTATGAAACTTACTTAGGGCAAGTGGAGTTCTTTGAGATCTAGCAAATTCTTTGAGATCTAGCAATTAATCATTTAGTTTTTCTTACCTAACTTTGTTCCTTTTATTTATCTTAGTAAAGGAAGAACAGTAGTAGGCAAATGAACATCTGAAGACTTTTGTAGAAAGAGTAGCTAAGTTGGAGAAGCTGAGCGTTTGTCTAAAGCCATGGGACCCAATGCTCTTTATCAGTTCTCTCACCAGTTCTGTGATCTTGGGCAAGGAATTTCATCTGTAAAACGAGAGAGGTAGATTAGATTTGTGGTTTTTAAACTGTATTGTTCGGGGGGACCTGTGGTTCCTCAAATGTGTTTGGGAGCCAGTATAGGGACTGAGGAGGCCAAGTGGGTCCACTTCTGGGCCCTCCTCCCAACCCTCACCTCTCACCCCTACATCATGGTCCACACTTGAATCAGCTCCACTCTCATTTGGTTTATATACTGGCTTTTTTCTTTTAGTAAAGATTTTCGAAATAGGAATTCTTCTACTCTAAACTTCTGTGATAAAGAAATTATGGTAATCTCTGAACTATTATGCAGCCATTAAAATGCTTACATTATGTTTAGTAGCAATATACGTAGGAAAAGAAAAATATACCAAAATGTGAAGTGGCTAAAGCTAAGTAATGGGATTATGGGTCATTTAAATTACCTCTGTGTTTTTCTGAATTTTCCAAGTTTTTTTTTAATGAATATATCCAATTTTAATTTTAAAGTCATAAAAATAAATGAATAAAATGGAAAAAAATGAATAAAAAGTTGTGATAAGCTTGGTAAGCTTTTATTTATGTGAGATCAAATCAGGTGATATCACCAGGGCTAGCTTAATTTTTAATTCTTGACATCGACTCAGCAATTTTGATCTGCATCAGAGATATTTGCTCTCATTGAGTTGCAGTTCTGGAGAAAATAGATTACTGAAGACAATACTCAAGAAAGGAAATGATTCCTGAGGCCTGACAAATCTTAAACATAGGGTAGGATCAACATATCTTAAGATTTGATACCTCTAGGGGTCATTTAGCTGAGATCTTAGCAAAAGCTGAAAACGGAGCTGGGTCTTTATCCATATCATTCTGTTTCAGAGATGTAAAACAGGCAACTAAAGTAGTTTAGTGAAATATATCTTGTTTAAATTGTGCAAAATTTGAATTCATAGCATTGTTCACAGATTTTACCAATAGAAGAGCTTTGATTATTTCTTCCTTTAAAGATACAGAGCCTCCAAAATTTGGTTTCATTCTGTCCATATGTTTTGCAATTAGATCAGATGGGATTGCTTTTATACTGGTAATATAACAGCTGTTCTATATGATATCCTTGCCAGGGAGACAGTTAAGCTCTGAGGGAAGGGGGAATTTATTCAGTTAGGAAAAGGAATGTATTCTGCCTAGTCATAAGGAAAATGATAGAGGTAGGAATATTTTCAATCTGGCTGGAGAATATTAAATAACCCTGCTTAGTAAATTGTAGACTCTAGATAACTCATTTTTGTAACTTTTGTTTCAGTCTTAGATGCTTCCTAGAAACTGGCATATTACCAGGAATCTTACTAGACTTTTATTATTTATTTATTTATTTAATTTTTAAAAAAGATTTTATTTATTTATTTGACAGAGAGAGACACAGCAAGAGAGGGAACACAAGCAGGGGGAGTGGGAGAGGGAGAAGCAGGCTTCCCGTGGAGCAGGGCGCCTCATGCTGGCTAGATCCCAGGACCCTGGGATCATGACCTGAGCCGAAGGCAGACACTTAACGACTGAGCCACCCAGGTGCCCCTAGACTTTTATTATTTATTTTTAAAAACCGAGTGCTTTTACTTGATGTATGTGAGCAAAAACAAGAAATTAGAGTAGCATTGTTAATTATAAGGAGAACATCATATTCTCTAGTTCCTTTTGATTTTGGAAATGGTTTTTAAAGGTGTAATCCTTAAAAAATATTCTGGGGAAAGTTTAGATGTTGTCGTCTCTGAAGGAGATTGGATGAACTGAGTAGCTTTTAGGTTCTCTTCAGTCTCATCTATAATTTTTGGGATGTTATGTTCAGTTTGGGAAGCATTAATGGAAATAATAAGGAAAAAGAAAGGATGCTTGGTATTTCAACCAACTTATCCTGTTTTATTTGTGGATTGAAGTTTGATTAGAGGAAGGCATTGGACTTTTTCTGCTGTAGGTTTCTTGTTTGATTTTATAGTCATTATAATCCTACATTATGTTTTTACTTATTCATTCTGTATGAACTGCATTAACAATATAGCCCCACCATCCATTGATGTTGTGTGGGTTAATGAATAGTTATAAAGTGTACCAAAAACACAAAGCAATCTAGCTGTTGGGTATTATTATACTGAATTGTTGGTATTGCCTGCAAACCTATCCTGTTCAACTGGTTTTAGTTTCTAAGTTAGTTTGTTGCTTCAACTTGTCCACAAAGGCAGGGCTGAATGGTTTAGCTAATCAGTAGAATAGCAGTCAGAACTAAATTCCAGTCTGTCTTTCTATTCACTTTGTATGTTCCTGAGCACATTTTTTTAAATGGCTCTGTGACTTAGTTTCTCTAGCTATAAAATGAAGCCTATTCCTTACTTCCAGTCTTCCAGGGTTTTTGAGAAGTCTCACTTCTCAAAGTGGGCTTTTCTCAAATGCAGTGGTTTATAGAATTCAAACAGTTTTCTGGTATTCTTTCCTGATTACACGGTTCATACTAGCTTATATTATAATGTGAACAAGATAGCTTTTGACTAAAGAGAACAAAGAAATAAACAGATGCATTTTATGTGGCTTCTTTATGTAAAATATATTTTTATACTATTTTATAATTAACATATTTGTATAATTTATAGACCATAATGGTATTTTCCAAAGTTTGGGATGCTTCAGTATTATTTTTCTTCACATACTACCTTGAGAACATAAAATAATCTTTATCTAATATTAAACTTATAAAATAAATGAGTTGCTCTTTTGTAGATCTTTAATATTAGTTTTGGTTGAGCTATTTAGAAGGGATTCACTTAACCATTTTTATGATTATAAAAATAATATATATTCATTTTAGAAAATGTAAAGAAGTGTAAAGACAAAAACTAAACCCAGATAACTATAAAGTTAACATTTAATGGTAACTACAGAATTTTTTACATCTGTATTTACTTTATCCCCTTCTTTGCCATTGAGATAATTCTATATGGATGTATTGCTCTGGTACTGCTCTTAAACATATTTCAAATATTTTAACTTTTTAAAAAGAGACATCTTTCAAATGAAGTTGAAAATAGTAGAATTGGTGATATTACTCTATTAGATGCTTCCTAATAGTTACAGAAAAAAATAACTAAACCATAAAGCTTTTTATCATTGACTGAGTTTAATATTTAATTACTGCATACATTGCTCCATTTCTCACAAATGGATCTCACAAACGAGATCACTTATTTTTTATGAAAACAGATGTGAGTTGGGTTTAGCATTCTTCTGAAGTCAAGTATATGACAAATTAAAATGGGAAATAATTCACCATATTTAAATTATTTGTCATATCACCAAAAAGAATGTGAATCTATTTTGAATGGAGATCTTAGATTCTATATGACGCTTTACTTGAGTACTTTACTTGGTACTTCTTGTCAGAACCAAACTAGCGACTATTTCTCATGTGTCTGTTCCAGCCCAAGCATGATTTTTGTTGGGTTCAAGTGGCCCTCAAAAGCCCAAAGCAGTCTGGAACCAAGCCAGGCATTTGATATTTTCAATTCTGTGATGAGGGAAGTCAAAGTGCCCATATGCCTGGCTCAATATTGCCAAAAAAGGCCTGGGTGCTGTGCTAAAGAGTGTGACAAAAAAATGGCTCTGGCCTCCAGGAAACTGATATCTACCTCACATAATGATCTCTGTTCTCTGAATTTTGTGAAGAAAGGCCTGTAACGTTTAAATCAAAATAGGAATGAACCATAGTGTTATTGAGAGGATTAAATTAATGCATGTCAAAAACTTGATTTAGTAGTGCTTAATAATCAGCACATAGTAAACATTCAAAGTTGGCTATCATTATTATTAATATTGTTTTTATTATCTATTCAAAATGTTTAAAAAACAGCAGAGAGAACTTTGTCAATTCTAGATTAATAAATTTACCAGCTTCCCTGACATGGTCTGTAGACTGGCAAGACATTGGTAATCAGGAAGATTTGCACATTGTCACAGATCAACCTTTTCTAACAGGTGGTTCTAAGGTACAGGTAGGACCAATATGCTTGAAGCAAAAGGCTACCTCCTGTCCTATCAGAGTGGCCTAGGTCGAGCCAGAATTATCCTGAGCCATGTTGCCACATACACAGTAACGGTACCACTCAGAACTGAGCTGAATGGAAGCGTTTTCAAAAAGCAAATGCAAAGATGGGACCCTAGGGAATCCCTGAAACAGCCATTGTCCAGTTCTGGCAGATGTTTAATCCTCTGGGATCTTTTGTAGGTATTGAGCCCTAGCCACAAATGACAGAGTAAAGTGAAAATAAGACTGGGGCCTGTAGAAAGACATGACTGCTCAATTTTATATTGCTTGCACGTTGATATTTTTGAAAGCATGCCAAATACAACATGCACATACACAGTACAAGTCACATAATCTCCCTGGGCTTCTCTGTCGTCATCTGTAACGTGAGTATAACAGTGCCAACCTAATAGGGTTCTTGAGTGTTGACCTAGAATTCAAACCCAGCTCTGTCTGACTTAAAAGTCTGTGCTGGTTTTTGCTTTTGATTGAACTATGCTGCATTGCCAAAGCAGATGGGAGTAGCAGAAATGAAATAAAGCATTCAGTGGATAAGAACACATTTTGGGTTCTGTTTTTGTCACCTTCCCTAGCATCCCCCAGCAAGCCCATACATTGTCCTTTTCAGCACTCATTCTGAATTGCACAGTGACTCTGGTTTGATTTCAGTAGGCTACTGGGAAAATCAAAATTAGATCAAAGAGTCTTTCTTGGAGGTAGATATGGGTGTGGAGTAAGGGTGGAGAGAGGAAGTAATGATGGAAATTAGATGAGACTAAACAGGTAGACAACCATGATAAATGGAAAGCAGAACTGAACACTAACTGTAAGACTGTCTAATCAGCACCAGAAGGATTAGTGCTAACAGAGACAATGTAATGCTTATTAGCATTTGGCAAGAAATACCACATACTGCAAAAATGGTAGTATTGATTGTTTTTGACTTGACAATAAAGCCTTTCATCTTTAACTTAATATGTACTCTAGGTCAAGATGCTGGTGCAAAACAATATGTTGTAAAAAGTAGCAGGTGATATTTGATTATATAAAAGTCAGAGAAGAATCTTAGACTTGCAAATGTGGTTCATAGTTCTACTGGTCACCTGAGGATGCAGTCCTCCTTCCCATTTTGTAAACTTCCCTCCTCACCCAAAGGTTAATTTTCTCTCAGATCAGACAAAGGAGAAGCTATTATTTCAAGTATAGACCTAGCCCCGTCTGATCCAGTTGCAAGACATATTGACAAACGATGTATATGCACACTTTTGGACAGTTTGTATTTATCAGAAAGAAATAGGGTGCCTGGGTGGCTCAGTCATTAAGCATCTGCCTTTGGCTCAGGTCATGATCCCTGGATCCTGGGATGGAGCCCCATATTGGGCTCCCTGCTCCGCGGGAAGCCTGCTTCTCCCTCTCCCACTCCCCCTGCTTGTGTTCCTGCTCTCGCTGTGTCTCTCTCTGTCAAATAAATAAATAAAATCTTTAAAAAAAAAAAGAAAGAAAGAAATCGCTTCAGTTTGTATGACATCAAGACTCAGTAATAGCAATGTATATTACTACATCCTACAGTGTACAAGTACAGTGGTCAGGTTGAGCTATACAACTGGCTGTGGAGGATATATATACAATGCAAAACCTGGTTATATCATTCTCCTAGTTAATTTAATATGATGTTTATACTTAAATATAATTCTCCTATTTAATCACCATAAGTGATCCCAGCCCATCGCTCAAGTTTCTTAATATGACATGTAACTTCTCCATAATCTGTCTTTGTCCTCATTTCCTACCACCCCTCTCCTTGTGCTTTAAACGCCAGCAGAATCAAATTGCTTACATTTTCTCCCAAATACCATGCTTATTATGATCATCATTGTTATTAATAAAGCAATCATATGTGGAGGTCTTGTTCTGTATCAGATATTAAGAGCTTTAAATGAGTTCTCATGGCCTTATTTAATTCTCAAAAGAACCTAATAAGAAATACGCACTACTATCCCCACTTTGCTAAGCAGGAATCAAGGCTTTGAGAGTTTGAATACACTGAGCAACGTCTCATAGCTAGTAAAATACAGAACCTTGATTCAGGTTCAACTCTATCTAGCTTCAGAGCCTCCTCTCTGAATCACTAAGCTAACTACCTGGCCTCCTGTTATTTTGCTTATACCATTCCCTCTGCCTGGATTCTCCTGTTCAGTTTTAATAAAGGCCTTAATTATAAGCAATAAAAACCAATGCTTGCTGATTTAATCAGAAGTGGAATTTATTAAAAGGATATGGCAGATTTCACAGAATCTCCAGGGGAACCAAATTCAGGATGTGGAACTAAAGATAATGCTCAGTCGTGCCCCAGGGAGGTCCACTGAATATGCCACTGACACCACCACTGAGTTAGATGCTGTTGTTTGCACCCTTGACACTAACATTAGGTACTGGGTATGTTGTAATAGCAAGTACTGTTGCCACTTGTCAGACTGTAACCATCTCATCTACCAGAGAAGGGGCCTCATGCTCATTCCTTTGAATCTTTAGTTGCTAATTCCAAGTGGAGGGTGGATATGATTGTTGGAGCCTCAAACACTTGCTCAAGCCCTGGATGCAGGCGGGGGTGGGGAGCGGGGAAAACAATAATCTGGCATTATGAACCTTTGTGGTGGGAGAGCCAGGCTTCTTTCCCCAGATAGGAAGGAGCAGATACTAAAATAGTGGGAAATTATACAATGATACTAGCTGCCAAAAACAATGACAGATGTCTACCACATCCCTTTCTTTCACCTGAGAAATCTATTTGTCCTTGAAAAACATCATCCGTGTGGCCTGCTATACTATTGTACCTTATATATTCTAGTATTACTATATATATCATATCTTATGATTACTTGCTTTTTAAAGATTCTTGTTTTAAGTTTTAAGTATTACTCGTTTAGGTAAATGACTCCTCTATATCTTGTTGTCAGGTAGCTTATAGGCTGTTTTACTGATGTCTATACTCTCTAGCATCTACTTAGGATAGTGTTGAGCACATAGTAAGTACTCAATAAATATCTGAACTCAACGGAAGGGTAATCCTCCTGCCCACCATCACCAGAATGTAGGTTCCATAAGGGCAGAGATTTTTGTCTTTGTCTCTCTTTCTCTTCTTTTTTTTAACCACTGTATCTCCAGAACCTAGATTAAGTCCTAACATGTGGTAGGTCCTCAGTAAATCTTTTTACAACAAATGAATAATCCTAAATAATAAATTATTTATTTCTGGGAATAACACTGTCAGAAAGACCTTTGAATGTGAATGGCAGAGTCAAAGCACTCTGGCATAATTTCCAACTAGACCACATACAATGTGTGGCCAGAAATGGCCTTATTCATCTCTGGTTACCCCTTCCTCCCATTTAGAAGCATGACCTGAGAAGGGTAATTTGGAATTCTTTCCCAGACCTACCACAATAGTCACTAGCCACAAAAAGGGCCTAAAGAACCATACCTGCTTGACATGAAACCTTTTTTTGTCCCGTTTTGTATAACCAGGTCTATCCTGAGATTGCATCTATTCTGGGAAGAAAGGGCTTTTGGGCAAACTGTCTTGTATCTTGTATTAAAAAGTATAATAACCTAGGGCAGTTAGTATTTCACTTTGAAGAACTGAGGAAATGAAGGCCTATAATTGTGGAATGATTCGTACAAGGGCAGTGGAGTAGTGGAGATGTACTGTAGACCAGAGTTCTGTGGCTTTTAGAGGTTAGCTTTTTGGAGGGAACAAAAGGACAATTAAGTCAAGCTGAAAGAGAACTTGTGTTCAAGCTAAATTAAGAATTATCATTATTATTATTATGAGTAGTAACTTTCACCTGGGGCCAGACTGCCTCGATTTGAACCATTTTCTCTACCACTTACTGTGTGACTTTGGGCTGTAACTCAATTCTCCCACCTGTAAAATGGGCCTAAGAATGGCACCTACCTCACCCCATTCTTATAAGGTTTAAGTGCTAACATAAGTGAAATACTTAGAATGCCTGCATAGGTAGGCCTTCTATACATTAGCTCTTCTTTTTATTAGTATACTTTGAACACCTATATACATTCACTGCTTTCAATCTGTTTAATTCTTCACTACCCCTAATCCTTCAATTCTGAATTAGTAGTATTACCCTGTTTTACAGAAAACCTGTGTCTGAAATGAGATTCAGTTGTTTGCCCAATAGTCACTAGCTGAAAAGTACTGGTTAGTTGGGATTTTAACCCAAATCTGTCTTATGTTTCAAGCTCTTTCTACTGGGGCAAAATAACAATCTAAAAGTAGATTGAGTTTCTTATGCTCTATTATATTCTTCCAACCACTCCTTTTAGTTTTAATGCATTTTTTTTCCCCTGCTGCCTTCACTCTCTTCTGATTTGTAGTCATTGTCTTTCTGTCCATACCATAGATCTGTTTACTGCTTTCATTGGTTTCCTCCTGATGCTTCGGACTTTTAGCAGAAACTATGCTCTGTACCTGGAAAGATCAAAGCATTTCCTCGCATACTATGACTGTCCACTTAAATTTCACTTTTCCTCTTTTGTTAGCCTAATTGATCTGTTCAGTGGACTGGTTTCCAGAAGAGAGAAGTTAGATATCTGTTATGAGTCAGGCAGGGAATTTTATACATTAGCTAGGACAGCATTGAAGGGCAAATGGCATACATCCAAAAGCTAAGGGCCATTTCAGCCAGTGTAAGGGTTTGTCCGATATAGAGACAGTATCAAATAATGATATTGAGTTGCTACAAAAGTTTGCCTCCTCGTAAATTACTTTTCTGTGTATTAATCATTGTTTAACTGGTCCGTAAAGCTTGGACTCCAGACATTTGGGGCAAAAAAAAGTATGATTTCTTAAATTTACTGTTTTAGAGAGTTATTTTGCTTAGTATGTGATCTTATTAACAACAAGCCTTTTGACAGCTTATTGGAAGGATTTCTCTTGCTAAATTTATTTCAGCTGATAATCTTATATAATTGATCACTTGTTTAAAAATACACTTAAAGTCAATGATTAAGTAGTCTTCAGGGACTAAAGCCACAGATGTCAGGAAGCTACCGTTTTCTATTTCCTTATTGCTTAACCAATCTGCAATGGTACCTTCCTCTTGTTTTCCCCTTTCTTCTTCTCCTCCCTCATCCCTTCTCCCCCTTCTCTCTTTTTTTTAGCCAGAAAAGATTTCAGGCCCCTTTTTCACCTGATTTTTTCTTTAAGTTTATTTATTTATTTAAGTAACCTGTGTACCCAATGTGGGACTTGAACTAATGACCCTAAGATCAAGAGTCACAAGCTCTTCCTACTGAGTCAGCCAAGTGCCCCCACGTGATTTTTTTTTTTTTTTTGGTCTCATAATACCCAGACTGGCCTTCAACTGTGTTTTCCTAGGACAGCTCAGCTTAAAACTTTGCATTCATTTTTACTTAAGGACTAGGGAAGAGGGTATGCTTTTGTCTGTAAGTTTACATTGGGCTTTCCATGTTAACAAAATAAAATTCTTTTATTCATGTATTAGATTGTTGTTAATCACCTGCTGTGCACCTAGTGCTGGGCTAGATAGATGCTGGAGAGACAAATAACACGTGGTTTCTGCCCTTGAGCACCTAGTGGAGGGTACAGAAGACCAGACTGCAGAGTGGTAAGTTCTATCATAGTGGTGTGCACACACTACAGAAACAAAGAGGGACTCCTTGCCCGGATATTTGATGGGGATGGGGGCAGAATGTCAGAGCAGCCTTTCTGGAGGAAGCTTGGTCTGAGCTGAAATAAGAATTACAAGGTGGAGGAGGAGGACCCTCTGGGAAAAAGGAGCAGCATGTGAAAAAGCACGGAGGTGAGAGAGCACATGCATGGAGCGCCCGGGTGGCTCAGTCGTTGAACGTCTGCCTTCAGCTCAGGTCATGATCCCAGCGTCCTGGTATCGAGCCCCGCATCGGGCTCCCTGCTCTGTGGGAAGCCTGCTTCTCCCTCTCCCTCTCCCACTCCCTCTGCCTGTGTTCCCTCTCTCGCTGTGTCTCTCTCTGTCAAATAAATAAATCTTTAAAAAAAAAAGAGAGCACATGCATGGCCTGTTTGGGGACCTGCAATTCTGAATGGCTCCATTCGGGGAGGACAGGGTAGATGAGGACAAGAGGAACTGGTGAGATTTGAGTCTGGACTGGCTGGCAGCCATCGAATAAAAAAGTGTTTTGTATATTATGCTCAGATGGATTCTAAAAGTAATGAAGAAGTATAAGCCCCCAGGTGACATGGTAGGGTTTGTGTTTTGGATCAGCCTGGAAACTGCAGTGTACTCCTAAAAGACTAAGTGATCCCCAGCAAAGATAATTAGAGGCCACTGACTCTCTCTCTAAATCTTTTCCAGCATTAATTTTGAATTAAAGGGTTTACACACTAAGATAAAATAATAATAGAAGGGTGACATGAATTAGTTTTTCTATGCCCTCTTATTAAGAAAACATTTTGCCTGTTGGTATAACACACAGACTTAGATGACTAAAATTAGAGACTAAAATTAAAGCCGGCAATTGGTGCTGGGCCTCTTAAGGGATCTGGTGTTAGGTTGAACAAACCCAAGAGCCTTCTGTATGCCAGGCACTGTGCTAGAGCTGAGGGTGGAATTGTGAATGACTGAGGCATCTACAGTCTGGTGGAGGGACAGACTTGTATGCAAATACTTTAGGATACTTGTGTATTAGGCTCCTTTACCTACATTTTCACTTGCCATCTTACGTCATACCTTTGAAGTATGGATGAGGAAACCAAAGATAAGAGAGGTTTTTTTTTTGGCCAACTTCATCGAAATATAATTGACCAATAACATCATGTGAGTTTAAAGTATACAATGTGATGATTTGATATACATATATATTGCAAAATGTTTTACCACTATAAGGTTAGTTAACACATTCTTCTCCTCATGTAAGTATCAATTTGGCGGTGGTGTTATGGTGAGGATATTAAAGTTCTACTAAAAGAAGTATTTAACTTAGTCAAGGTCATTTGATGATGAATGGTAAATAGCTACAATTCAATATTCAATCTACCTAATTCCCCAATTTTTCCATTTCCCTTCCCCCCACGGTATATACTGCTTCCCTGTCAAGGCAATGCATATGTATTTTTGAGCCTGATGTAGTTTTCTTCCCTTCTCTTAATTCTTTCCAACACAACCCAAACCAATATTGCTGAGCCACGAAGGATCCAGTCATTGGTGGTTAAAAGTGCAGGCTTTAGGGGCGCCTGGCTGGCTCAGTCAGAAGAGCATGCGACTCTTCATCGTGGGGTCATAAGTTCAAGCCCCAGGTTGGGTGCAGAGATTACTAAAAAAAATAAATAAATAAACTATGACTTTAAAGCCTGCTTTTTTTTTAAATGTCTGGATTTAAATCCCAGCTACGTCACTAGCCTAAGCCCACTTCATAGAGTCATGAGTATTTTACAAGATAATGTTGCTAAATAAAGCATTTAAAACAATGAAAGCACAGGGAAAGACTTCGATAAAGACTTCTGTTCGTTGTTAAAATCGTCTTTGGAATAGCAACCCATCTATTTTCCAAACATTCGGGAAATTTTATTAAAATGAATTTAAATCAACCTATCTTACTCAAATTAATCTTAAAGAAATTTTACCTAGCATGCATATTTGAAATATGACTTCTTGTTCAGGGGATCAATGAATGGCCTTGCTATCAAAAAACAAAAACCTAAGAAAACATGCTTGTGAAAGTAGCATAAAGACCCTTAAAAACTGTTTTATTATTGAAAATTTTGAAAATATACAAAAGCTAACAGAATAGTGTAATGACCTCTCTCAGTCCTATCGCCCACCCAGAGAGCCATCTAGGCCAATCCTGCCTTCTCCACACCTGCATCCATTTACTTTGCCTCTGTATTATTTTGAAATAAAATCCAGACATAGTATCATTTCCTCCATGAATATTTCAGCATGTATTTCTAAAATACAAGGCTTCTCTTACTTTTCTTAAATAGTCACAATGCTGTTATCAGATATAGTCAACAAAATGCTTTCTTTATGATTGAGAGGGAGATCCTTTTTTCCTTTTAAGCTAAATCTAGAGACTTGATTAATCATTTTTTTGGGAGAAGTAATGAAAATTGGTAGATTTTTTTGGTGGTTGTTTCTGACATTGCTAAATACTTCATATAGCCCAGCTGAAGATGAAAACTAACAACAGAAGGACTACTTGAATTGTTTGGGTAGAGTTGGGTACAGACGATTATCCAGTTTTTACATGTGAGTAAACTTGACTGAAAGAAATGATTTGTCAATGGTCATATAAGCTGCAAGCACCTTGTGCCAAAATCCGTCATTTGAATCATGCCCATTCCATAAATATTTACTGAGTTTAAGAAACTTGCTATTTATGTTTCTTTATAAATGCCTATGACCCACATTACTTTTATAGCAAGGACATTCTTCTGTTTGATTACCTAATTTCTTCTATCTTTTGTTGTCTTAGAATTTTAAAGTACTTTCCCCCTTGCCTGTCCTACCCTAGTTTTTAGCTGGTGGAATGACGTCAGGGTAACAGAGGGGCAATTTTGGTTTCCAGCAGAGGGTCAGTTGTAACTATGAAAACAACTCAGGCAAATGGTCTATTGATAGTAGAACTTTTCATTATAAAAAGTTCTTTTCAAATTCCAGGATATTGGTTGCTTAGTCACTGAAGAGTCTGTCCTACCATTCACTAGCACCCTGGGTGTCTGAGCAGACCTGGTGAAGAATGTACTGTTTATTTTGAATGAGAAAAAAGGATAGAGAAGCTGCCTCAAACATTGCATCACCGAAGTCAAACATTCTATACGGGATATATAGTTGATACAAGACATTAGTCTTTTAGAATATACTGTAACATACAAATAATTTTCATTTTGAGTGGTGCCATCTTGGACTACAGCCACAAATCTTTTAATATACATTAAAATGGGCATTGATGAAAGCACGTTGCTTTCCTGGTCTCTGTGGGTGAGTAAAATTGTTGTAATGTGTCAAATCTGGTGCTATTAACAGGATACCTTGGTGTACCTACCTTCTTTATTCCCCTTCTTTCATTTTTAAGCCCTTCAACCTCATAATTTCCCCCAAAGTTTCGTATACTGTCCTCTCAACAACGAGCAGAAATGATAGCGCTGATGAAATCTGTCTTTGATACTGGTTCAGTTATATATCTGGAATGTTTATTCCCCTGGGCTTTCCAACCGAGGGAGCCTGGCATGAACTCCTACTTTGGAAAATATCTGAGTGGGCAGAATCATTTGCCACATTGCCCTCATTGTCTGTCTTTGTTTATTCAGCTGAAAAGCTGTACTTGTCTCTTATACAGCCAGGCATGAATCTCAAGGTCTCAGACGCTGTTAAAATGGGTAGAAAAATTGTTTGGGGAAGGGAAAGAATGAAAATTGTTATCAGATATTGACATAAGGTGTAGTGAAGGTGCTGTCTTAGGGAAGAGCATAATGACTTTAGGTGGTTATAAAGTACAACTCTGAGAACACTTTTATGGGCCTGTTTTATTAGGGACTTTGGTTTTCTGTGATCTCCCTTACTTTCTGGGCAAGATACATTGATTATCAGCAAATATGATCTGGTTTAGCTACAGTAGAAAACTAGGTTTTTAGGACATAAGCATACCATTGGGCCCAGGTAATGATACATTTCCTGTGGTCATAGTAACATGCACACACTCTTGGCATTGATTTTTCTGGCTATCTTTATCTCTCAACTAGATTATTTTAGCAGGCTACTAAAAGGTCTCTTTGCCTTTGTTCTTTCCTGTCCATTCTTTACACTGCAGTCCAAGTTATGTTTCTAAAATACAGATCTGGGTACACCTGGGTGGCTCAGTTGGTTGAGTGTTGGACTTTTGATTTCAACTCAGGTCATGATCTCAGGGTTGTGAGATTGAGCCCTGCATTGGGCTCCATGCTCAGCAGGGACCCTGCTTGAGATTCTCTCTCTTCCTCTGCACCCTGCTGCCCCCCTTCCCCAGGTATGCTCTTTCTCTCTAAAATAAATAAATAAATCTTTTAAAAAATAAATGTAGATCTGATAATGTCATTCTATCTTGTGTAAAATTCTTCCATGGCTACTCAAATGCCCTTGACCTGTCACTACTCTGGCCTCCTATTCTATGCCCATGCCACAATGAATTTTTCTCAAGACTCTGTGGTACTACACTCTGTCTTAATGTCTAGGTCATTACATGTGCTACCCCCTTGAATTTGGGATATTCTTCCCCTTTACTCCTAGCTTGGCTAAACCTCCTCCACATTCTTTGTGTGCCTATTTAGATTTCTTCCTTTGGAAAGTCTTAAGTAGGTGTTTTTCCCGGTGCAAACACACATACCATGTTTTCCTATAACATTGTGTGCATATTTCCATTTTGCTACTTATCACAGTATATAGCTCCTTTGTTTTTCTCTCTGCTATAAGACTGTAAGCTGTATGAGGTCAGGGACCATAGTTTTCTTCTACATTGTTGTATCTCTGGCATCTAGAAATTATATTCCCCATTTCTGGCACCATACTAATTTGTTGAATGAGTGAATTAATCATTATGTGCCTTGCTGAGAATCTTCTCTCTAGCAACCTCAGAGAAGAATTAGGGTTCTCTCTTTTCATGGTCTTCGTATTTTTCTTCCCATCTTTTAGTCCTATTCATTCATTCATTCATTTTTTTCCAGTGATTAGATTTTCT